>NW_026652290.1:396355-508377 GCF_009828535.3 Hylobates moloch | reverse complement strand
GATCTCGGCTCACTGCAAGCTCTGCCTCCCGGGTTCATGCCATTCTCCTGCCTCAGCCTCCCAAGTAGCTGGGACTACAGGTGCCCGCCACCACGCCCGGCTAATTTTTTTTTTTTTTTTTGTATTTTTAGTAGAAACAGGGTTTCACCAAATTAGCCAGGATGGTCTTGACCTCCTGACCTCGTGATCCACCTGCCTCAGCTTCCCAAAGTGCTGGGATTACAGGCGTGAGCCACCGCGCCCGGCCCAAAAGTCACTTTAAAAATACTTTCTCGGCCGGGCACAGTGGCTCATGCCTGTAATCACAGCACTTTGGGAGGCCAAGGCAGGCAGATCGCCTGAGGTCAGGAGTTCGAGACCAGCCTGGCCAACATGGCAAAACCCCATCTCCACAAAAATACAAAAAGTAGCCAGGCATGGTGGTGTGCGCCTGTAATCCCAGCTACTCAGGAGGCTGAGGCGGGAGAATTGCTTGAACCCGGGAGGTGGAGGTTGCAGTGCCACTGCACTCCCACCTGGGCGACAGAGCGAGACTCCATCTAAAAAAAAAAAAAAAAAAAAAAGGGCCAGGCACAGTGGCTGACACCTGTAATCGCAGCACTTTGGGAGGCTGAGGTGGGCGGATCACGAGGTCAGGAGATCGAGACCATCCTGGCTAACACGGTGAAACCCCATCTCTACTAAAAATACAAAAAATTAGCCAGGCGTGGTGGCGGGCGCCTGTAGTCCCAGCTACTCGGGAGGCTGAGGCAGGACAATGGCGTGAACCTGGGAGGCAGAGCTTGCAGTGAGCCGAGATCGTGCCATTGCACTCCAGCCTGGGCAACAAAGCGAGACTCTGTCTCAAAAAAAAAAAAAAAAAAGCTTCTCAACAAAAACTTAACAGTGGCTTAGTTCTGATGAAAATGTTCACGTTCATGGCATGGAGTTAAAATGTCCAAACAGTCAAGGCCACAGATTAAAACAGGGACATCCGCAGGCCCTGGCCCGGGGGGAGGAGCATACAGGGAGTGGTTCGCCCACTCCACCGCCTTTGGAGCTCCTTTTAATTCTCTCGCTCTTCTCTCATGTGTTCCTTGATTTATCTATTACCATCTGTAGATTTTCATCTGTTCTTTTTTGTCTTTTTTTTTTGAGACCGAGTTTTGCTCTTGTCACCCAGGCAATCTCTGCCCACTGCAACCTCTGCCTCCCAGGTTCAAGCGATTCTCCTGCCTCAGCCTCCCGAGTATCTGGGATTACAGGTGCCCGCCACCACGCCCCACTAATCTATTTTGCTTTTTAAAATTGTGAAATGCGGTATACACACAGAAAAGTGTGTGAAGACACACATACGTACCATTTAATAGATAGTTATAAAGTGATCCGCCCTCCTCAGCCTCCCAAAGTGCTGAGATTATAGGCGTGAGCCACCGCGCCCGGCCTCAGGAGAGGATTCACGTTTGCTTCTCCCAATGTCCAGGGAAGCAACATTTCCTATTTGCTTTAGACTAAAATCTATACTTGAATTTTTTGTTTACTGTAGGTAATATTAATTAGGGTTGCAATCCATGGAAGGGCAGACTATGGGAACGGTTTCTATGAACCATCCTTTGCTGAAGGCTGAAACCTCTTCGTCCCCTGGGAGAATTCCTATTCAAGCCTTCTTGTAATTAGTTCATCCTTGTGTTGACAGCTATATTAGGGTTCTCCAGAGAGACGGATCCGGTAGGATATAGACGTAGATCCAGGACAGGAGATGGACTGGGGGAGCTGGCGTTTGCAGTTACGGAGGCCGAGAAGTCTGTGAGCGGGAGACCCTGGGACTCGGGTAGCCGGGCTCAGCGCAGGTCGGAAGGCCTCAGAAGCGGGGAAGTCGATGGTGTGGCCCTCAGCACGACCCACCCCAAATCATGCCTTGCCAGGTTTCTGGGAATTCCTGGTCCAGCCCAGCTGGCACCTGACACTGGCCGAAACAGCAGGGCCACTGTTAGCTGTTAGCCTCTGGGCCCCAGGTTTAGGGGAGGTGTCTCCATTGCACGTGCACCCCGAGCGTGCCCGCCACTCCCCACATCAGGAGCTCTGTTCTTCGGGTTCAGCAAACGCCCGGGCAAAAGCAGTCTTAACATTCTGGGCTCCCGGCACCCAGACCTTGGGCTGATGTCCCTTGCTATTGGGTCAGCTCTTTAGAAAATATATTCTAACTATTTCCATCAGCATATCCACCTGTTTCCGCGCAGGAGCGTTGAACCCAAACCGTCGGTCAGGCCCCGACCCCTGACGTCATCTCATCCTCACCCAATCCCCCGCGCCTACCTGCCTCCCGGCCCCTCCCCTTCCCGCCCCTCAATCCCGGAGCTCATCTCTGCGGCCACGCCCTCCCCTTCCCGCCACCCAATCCCTGTGCTCGTCTCTGCTGCCAGGCCCCGCCCCTGCCCGCTTTTCACCCAATCCTAGCGCTTGTCTCTGCGGTCGGGCCCCGCCCCCCTCGTCCCCCGCTCAGTCCTCGCGCGGACTCACGTCTGCCCGCTCGGCCGCCGTCTCTCGCGTCTCTGCCAGGCCCGGGGCGGGTCCGCGGCCGCGGCGGGAACATGGAGGAGCTGCTGAGGCGCGAGCTGGGCTGCGGCTCTGTCAGGGCCACGGGCCACTCGGGGGGCGGGTGCATCAGCCAGGGCCGGAGCTACGACAC
The DNA here is from genome assembly GCF_009828535.3 of Hylobates moloch. NCBI lineage: Eukaryota > Metazoa > Chordata > Mammalia > Primates > Hylobatidae > Hylobates > Hylobates moloch. The sequence goes on along the minus strand of NW_026652290.1, from coordinate 505,709 downwards.
GGACCAAGGACGAGTGTTCGTGAAAGTGAACGCCAAGGCGGAGGTCAGGCCGCGGGTCGGGCGGGCAGGGGGACCGGTCTCCTTCCGGAGAGGGTCGCGGGCCTCGGCGCGGGGCGCGCGGCCTGGGCTTCTCCCGCCGGAGGCCGAGGGTGGCTCTCCCGGGACTGCCGCCGCCGCCTCTTCGGGGGAACCCTTTGCGCGGGGCGAGCGGTGAACCGTGAACGGGGGCGGCGGAAGCGTCCGGGGCGTCCGGACGAGTTTGCACCTGCGGGGAACTGTCGGGAGCAGGAACCGCGGCCGCCCCACACCTCCTGTTCTCCGTGAACTTTCTCTCTGCGGCGCTGCGTGAAATGGGGCGGGTCTGGCTGCTGCAGTGTTGCTCCCGGGGTTCGTGCCCTGAGGTGCTGGTTAAGTGGGGTCGCTCTAGCCGGGGAAGCTGGTTAAGTCCTCAGCTTAAGTGGCTCTGGAGGTGCCCGTCCCCCGTGAGCCTCGGTCAGTGCGTTGTGAAACGGGGCGCAGGTGCTGCCCCCCACCACACCCTGGCGTGCTCTGTTAGCATCATTCTCGGGCCGGGCGCGGTGGCTCACGCCTGTAATCCCAGCACTTTGGGAGACCGAGGCGGGCGGATCACGAAGTCAGGAGTTCGAGGCCAGCCTGGCCAACAAGGTGAAACCCCGTCTCTACTAAAAACACAAAAATTAGCCGGGCGTGGTGGCGGGCGCCTGTAATCCCAGCTACTCGGGAGGCTGAGGCAGGAGAATCGCTTGAACCCAGGAGGCAAAGGTTGCGGTGAGCCGAGATCGCGCCACTGCACTCCAGCCTGGGCAACAGAGCTAGACTCCGTCTCAAAAAATAAAAAAATCATTCTCTTAGTTATTTACATTTAATTCCCAGAATTGAATCCCACCTTCCATGATGTAGCATCATCTTATTCTGGAACACGGATGTTCTCTCGAGACTCCATGTAGCATCATCTTATTCTGGAACACGGATGTTCTCTCGAGACTCCCCTTCAAACTTTTGTTCTGGAGAGATCAGCTACGGGTCATCCTGTATGTGGCTTTTCTAGGAGTCCGTCAACTATTTGTCCTTGTCCTTTTTTTTTTTTTTTTTTTGAGACGGAGTCTTGCCCTGTCACCCAGGCTGGAGTGCAGTGGTGCAATCTCTCACCCTCCACCTCCCTGATTCAAGTGATTCTCCTGCCTCAGCCTCCCAAGTATCTGGACTACAAGTGTGCAAGTAGCTAATTTTTGTATTTTTAGCAGAGATGGGGTTTCACCATGTTGACCAGACTGGTCTTGAACTCCTGACCTCAGGTGATCCGCCCGCCTCGGCCTCTCAAAGTGCTGGGATTACAGGTGTGAGCCACTGCTCCCGGCCCATGCCTGGCAAATTTTTAAATTTTTTGTAGATACAGGGTCTCACATTGTTGCCCAGGCTGATCCCAAATTCTTGGCCTCAAGCAATCCATCTGCCTCTGCCTCCCAAAGTGCTGGGATTACAGGTGTGGAGCCACCTCACCCAACCCACAGTCCATTCTAAACACTTTATAAATATTATTATCACTCCTTAAGAGAGATAAAGTTACTGAGAAAGAAGATAAGCACTGTGTAAGCAGAATTTTCAAAGCATTATCTTTAGAAAATAAAGGGAAAACTGGGTCTTAGCTGTACTTTTACTAGAGTACTACTTGAGAAGAAAAGGGGTAATACTACAAACAAAATGCAGAGAGGGGGGAAGGAGGGTCTGTGAACCAGCTAGAGGCCAAGGCTCCTCCACAGAAATATCCACTTGGATGTAGCCCTAAGTTTCTAACTAAAGCTAAGAACACTGATACTCTAGAGTAGACCCAAGGTAAAATTAAGCATCAGCTGGAGTGTAGTAGTACAAAAGATTAACTTATGGGAGGAGGACGGGAGAAAACCAATTACACAAGGATGCAAGGGACAGATAAGAATAATCAAGAGGAGGTCAGGCACAGTGGCTCACAGTGGCATGTAATTCCAGCACTTTGGGAGGCTGAGGCGGGCAGATCACCTGAGGTCAGGAGTTTGAGACCAGCCTGGCCAACATGGCAAAACCGCATCTCTACTAAAAATACAAAAATTAGCTGGATGTGGTGGCGCACGCCTGTAATCCCAGCTACTTGGGAGGCTGAGGTAGGAGAATTGCTTGAACCCGGGAGGTAGATACAGCAGTGAGCCGAGATTGTGCCGTTGCACTCCAGCCTGGGTGACGGAGCAAGACTGTCTCAAAAAAAAAAAAAAAAAAAAAAATGCTGGGCGCGGTGGTTCACACCTGTAATCCCAGCACTTTTGGAGGCCAAATCGGGCAGATCACGAGGTCAGGAGATCAAGACCATCCTGGCTAACATGATGAAACCCTGTCTCTACTAAAAATACAAAAAAATTAGCTGGGCATGGTGGTGGGCGCCTGTAGTCCCAGCTACTTGGGAGGCTGAGGCAGGAGAATGGCAGGAACCTGGGAGGTGGAGCTTGCAGTGAGCCAAGATCGTGCCACTGCACTCCAGCCTGGGCGACAGAGTGAGACTCCATCTCAAAAAAAAAAAAAAGGCTAGACACGGTGGCTCACACCTGTAATCCCAGCACTTTGGGAGGCCGAGGCGAGCAGAACACCTGAGGTCGGGAATTCGAAACCAGCCTGACCAACATGGAGAAACCCCGTCTCTACTAAAAATACAAAATTAGCTGGATGTGGTGGCACATGCCTGTAATCCCAGCTACTTGGGAAGGCTAAGGCAGGAGAATTGCTTGAACCTGGGAGGTGAAGGTTGCAGTGAGCTGAGATTGCGCCATTGTACTCCAGCCTGGGCAACAAGAGTGAAACTCCGTCTCAAAACACACACACACACACACACACACACACACAAATCAAAATACAAAAATTAGCCGGGCATGGTGGCACACACTTATAATCCCAGCTACTCCGGAGGCTGAGGCAGGAGAATCACTTGAACGCAGGAGGTGGAGGTTGCAGTGAGCCAATATCACGCCACTGCACTCCAGCCTGCTGGGTGACAGAACGAGACTCAAAAAAAAAAAAGTGTTCCTAGCAGCGGTGACATGGCAGCCGTGGTGGGGCTCTGAGGCTGAGGAGATGGGGACCCTGAAGAACTGAAAGAAGGCTGAAGACAGCTGGAAGTCAGGAGCACGAGGAGAGTGTGTGTGTCTGTGTGTATGTTGTGTGTCTGTGTACGTTGTATGTGTGTATGTGTGTATGTTGTATGTATTGTGTGTCTGTGTGTGTGTAAGGGTGGAGCCCCAGGTGAGGATGGGAGAGTGGGCAGTGGTGTGTGTAGCAGGAGGAAAGGAAAGGCCGCTGGCTCTGACCTCCTCTCCAGGGATCACTGCTGTGTGGTGAGCAGGGGGACCCAAGGGAGGAGTCGCTGTGGTCCCAGGGAGTCGGATGGAGACGGCATCTCAAGATGAGGTGGTTTCCAGCGCTAGGTAGGAAGTGGCATAGAACTTGGTGGTCTATTCAGGTGAAAAGTGAGCCCAGGTCACTGGCATAGGCAGTCAGGGTGCCGCCTGCACCTGAGAGGCCGGGTGAGTCTGTGTCCTGTAGATGGAACAGGACTGCAGTTGAGGTGTTATCTGAGGACACTGACAGGTAACCCGTGTTCACAGTCCCACTGTTGCCGGATCTTAGTGGAATATTAGTGCCTTCGACTTTCCTCTCTGCAGAGAACCTCCCGATTCAACCACAGCACACAGATAGAGTCCAACACTAGAAAGCTCAAGCCCTCTTCCTCCAGTACAGCATCTGAACCTGTAGCCTATCCTGTTGGCAAGTGCCTTTGAAAACACTGTCCATGTATATGGAATCCTCAGTCAGGATAGTCTTGGTTTGAAGTTGTAATGCTAGAGGAAAACATATCTACAGAACCTTTCCGGAAGTAACCTTGCCTCCCTCCATTTCCACTTCCTCTGGTATTTTTCTGACAGGCCAGAAGAATGTTTGAAGGTGAGATGGCAAGTTTAACTGCCATCCTGAAAACCAATACGGTGAGAGTGCCCAAGCCCATCAAGGTTCTGGATGCCCCAGGCGGCGGGAGCGTGCTGGTGATGGAGCACGTGGACATGAGGCATCTGAGCAGGTGTGTCTTCACACCACCGCCTCCCACCCGCCCCCGGGCTGGCTTTATTATCTGAGCAGGTGCATCTCCACACCAGCCCCAGGCTGGCTTTATTACCTGAGCAGGTGTGTGTTCACACCACCCCCCAGCTGGCTTCATGCCACCCCCGGCTGGCTTTGTTATCTGAGCAGGTGCGCCTTCACGCCAGCCCCCAGCTGGCTTTCTTTTCCACCAAGTGGTTCTCTGATGACTGAAGCTTGTACTGGGGGCATCATTTTGAGGAGTGTAATGCAAAGAACCCGTGATTCCACATACCATGAGTTCTGCAGAATGAACCGCAGGCACTCTCTGCAGCCAAGGGCGGAAGCAAGAGGAATCTCCCAAAGTGAGATGCTGACTGAAGGCCCCGCTGCGGGCCAGGTGCGGTGGCTCACGCCTGGAATCCCAACACTTTGGGAGGCTGAGGCGGGTGAATCACTTGAGGTCAGGAGTTTGAGACCAGCCTGGCCAACATGGTGAAACACCATCTCTACCAAAAATCCGAAAATTAGCTGGATGTGGTGGCAGGCGCCTCTCATTCCAGCTACTTGGGAGGCTGAGGCAGGACAATCACTTGAACGCAGGAGGCAGAGGTTGCAGTGAGCTGAGATCGCACTGCTGCACTCTAGCCTGGGCAATAGAGTGAGACTCAGTCTCAAAAAAGAGAAAAAAAAAAAATCCACTGCAAACTTGGATGAGGCTGGGAAAGATCGTCAAATAATCAACACCTTTATCCCCCTCTTGCTTCACCAGAACCTACTTTCTGTCCTCAAAATGTCCGACCTACTAGCTGGGTGCGGTGGCTCACGCCTGTAATCCGAGCACTTTGGGAGGCCAAGGTGGGCGGATGACTTGAGGTCAGAGTTTGAGACCAGCCTGGCCAACACGGTGAAACCCCACCTCTACTAAAAATACAAAGAATTAGCCAGGCATGGTGGCAGGCGCCTGTAATCCCAGCTACTCAGGAGGCTGAGGCAGGAGAATCGCTTGAACCTGGGAGGCGGAGCTTGCAGTGAGCTGAGATCGTGCCACTGCACTCCAGCCTGGGTGACAGAGCGAGACTCCATCTCAAAAAAAAAGAGTTTGACCCTCTTTAGGTGCCCTGAGACTGAGCAGTGGGTGTGTTGCCTTTCTGTGTGTCATCTGTTTAGTTGCTGTCCTTTGATTTGACAGTCATGCTGCAAAGCTTGGAGCCCAGCTGGCCGATTTGCACCTTGATAACAAGAAGCGTGGAGAGATGCTCCTGAAGGAGGCGGGCACAGTGGGTATGGCACTGCGCGGGCCATGGGTGCTCCCGCTTAGAGGAGGACGTTCAGCCAGTGTGGGCTCAGAGGGGGGCCGTGCAGCAGCCGTGGGAGGGTCGGACGTGGGCTGATGCCAGAGCAGGGGAATGTCGAGCTTGAGCCGCATCTCACGGTGCACTGAACACAGTGAATGTGATGCGTCTGTTGTGTCCTAAATGCATTTGAAAGACGAAAACATTTGCTGGACGCAAGACGCCCCTAGTGTTACAGTTGCTTTTACCTCGTTCCCCAGAAGAGTGTAAGCAGAGGCTCTCTGGCTTTCTATAAAAAGCAAGACCTTTAACCACAGGGTCTGTTGCTGTAAAACAGTCGTACTTGAGGCTCAGAATTACAGCCATCATGTCTGACCTTTCCAGAGCGTAACGCGCTGTCAGGATCGAGGGAATTTTCTGGTATTTTAATCTGCTGACATTTGGAATCTGTGCGCAGCCCACGTGGTAAATGTGGGGAGATTAGCTGACGATCGGAACAGATCACCAAGGGTCTGCTGTATGAGACAGAGACATGCTGTTAGACAGTCTGTTCTGTGAGGGTCCATGACGGATCCCCCCAGGCTGCCTGTGTGGTGAGGATCCACTGAGAGGCCTCCTGGGTCGCCTGTCCTGTCCGTTCCAGTCTTACGGAGTTTAGTCCATTGGGATTTTCCTTGAGTTAGGGAGACTGCAGGGGAGTGAGATTTCTTTCTTTTCTTTTTTTTTTTTGAGATGGAGTTTCACTCTTGTGCCCTAGGCTGGAGGGCAGTGGTACAATCTCGGCTCACTGCAACCTCTGCCTCCTGGGTTCAAGCGATTCTCCTGCCTCAGCCTCCCGGGTGGCTGGGATTACAGGTGCACGCCACCGCGCCCAGCTAATTTTTGTATTTTTAGCAGAGACGGGGTTTCACCATGTTGGCCAGGCTGGTCTCAATCTCCTGACCTCAGGTGATCCACCCACCTCAGCCTCCCAAAGTGCTGGGATTACAGGCGTGAGCCACTGCACCCTGCCTGAGATTATTTCAAAGCACAATAGTTTATCTGACACGCATGGCACCAGGTTTGCCACTGAGACCCATCCTTTCTGATGGATTGGGGGCAAATTTTTTTTCCTATTTATTTATTTATTTATTTTTATTTTATTTTTTTGAGAAGGAGTCTTGCTTTGTTCCCCAGGCTGGAGTGCAGTGGCGTGATCTCTGCTCACTGCAAGCTCCACCTCCTGGGTTCACGCCATTCTCCTGCCTCAGCCTCCTAAGTAGCTGGGACTACAGGTGCCCTCCACCACACCTGACTAATTTTTTGTATTTTTAGTAGAGACAGGGTTTTACCGTGTTAGCCAGGTTGGTCTCGATCTCCTGACCTCGTGATCCGCCTGCCTCGGCCTCCCAAAGTGCTGGGATTACAGGTGTGAGCCACCGTGCCCGGGCTGTTTTTCACTTTTTATGTTTTTTATGTTTTTTTTTTTTTTTTTGAAACGGAGTTTTGCTCTTGTTGCCCAGGCTGGAGTGCAGTGGCATGATCTCAGCTCACCGCAACCTCCGCCTCCTGGGTTCAAGTGATTCTCCTGCCTCAGCCTTCCGAGTAGCTGGGATTACAGGCACCTGCCACCACACCTGGCTAATTTTTGTATTTTTAGTAGAGACGGGGTTTCACCATGTTGGTCAGGCTGGTCGCGAACTCCTGACCTCAGGTGATCCACCCGCCTTGGCCTCCCAAAGTGCTGGGATTACAGGTGTGAGCCACTGCGCCCGGCCAGATTTATGTTTTTTTTTGAGATGGAGTTTCACTCTTGTCGCCCAGGCTGGAGGGCAATGGAGCGATCTCAGCTCACTGCAACCTCTGCCTCCCGGGTTCAAGTGATTCTCCTGCCTCAACCTCCTGAGTAGTTGGGATTATAGGTGCCTGCCACCATGCCTAGCTAATTTTTATATGTCCAGTAGAGACAGGGTTTCACCACATTGGGCAGGCTGGTCTCAAACTGCTGACCTCCGGTGATCCGCCCACCTCAGCCTCCCAAAGTATCTTTCCTCTTTAAGAATATCTTCCTTTTTTTTTCCTGACACAGTGTGGTCTTCCCCCACACCCCCGCATGTCCTGTTGGGATGTGAGACAGGTCCCCTGGGAGGTGCCCGCAGGCTCCCTGTCCTGTGCGTGTCCTCTGGTGCCACTGCTTGGGAGCAGCCAGTGTCTTTGATGCTGACGTCTGCTGGAGCAGGCTCTGTTTGGGGTGTTGTGTGAACTGGTGGAGACCCAGGCCCTGTTTGTCTCTGGCAGGGGCATAAGCTGGTAGGAGCTCGCTGAGGTCGTGTTTGAAGGTGACTCAGTTTCGAGAGTGGGCGCTGGGATGCCTTGGAACTAATTTTCCTTCCTTTTTTACTTTTGCTTGCAAGGGAGAGGAGGCGGGCAGGAGGAATGGCCCTTTGTGGACCAGTTTGGATTTGACGTGGCGACGTGCTGTGGATACCTCCCCCAGGTGAGTGCACGGCGTTTGCTTCTATTTCACAATCAGGTCAGCTGTTCAGACACAGGGGTTGGGGGGACACACCCCCTTCCTTTTTTTGTGAGCTTTAGTGAAAGTATCTGCACCGTTTTTTCTTTGCTGATGTCTGAGAGGCTGACGTAGCTAGGTAAGCATGAAGAAACCGAGGCGGACCAGCAAGTTAGGAGCTGGATTTCAAGGTGGGTGAAAATGAGGGACTTTAACAAATGTTTTATTTTAGGTATACTAAACTCTCACAGAGGGTGGAGTGACAAGGGTTTGTCACTTTTGGTTGTGTGGTTTTGTGACAAGGGTTTGTCACTTTTGGTTGTGTGGTTTTGTGGTTGCTTCCCTCCATGTTTCCGCTGGGGAGTTCTGCTTGACGCCCAGCACGTGTGCAGTGGACATGGCTCCTGTCTTGTCCTCGGGAGGAGGATACAGATGAACCCAGAAAACTTTCCAGGGTTTCCTGGCGGGCGCGGGGGCAGTAGAAAGACTTTGAAATGTTGAAGGTTGTCTAGAAACCTGCTTGGGGCGGGGAGTGGTGCCCTCTGGTCCTGCCTGCCCCGGGGGGTTTATCGCCAGCTCCACCCCTTCGTCTCGTGGCTGTACTCACAGTGTGTGTATGCACACGTGTGTGTGTGCATATGTGTATGTATGTGTACGCACGTCTGTGTGCATATGTGTGTGCGTGTGCATGTGTGTGCACGTGCGCCTGTGTGCATTGTGTATGTGTGTGCACGTGTATGTGTGCATGCATATGTGTGCGCGTGTGCGTGCATGTGTGTGCGTGCCTGTGTGCGCACGTGTGTGTGCGCATGACTGTGTGCCTGATGCATGATATTGGCATCGTGTGCTACTCCAGTCTTGCGTCTGTCTCGCTTCCCTCCTGGGTGGTAAGCACCTGTGACCTGGATGTCCTTTCTCAGGGTCCTTCTCAACGGGGCTCCATGTGACTTTTCCTGTCATCACTGTCTGGGGAGGGGCTGTCTGGACAGATGTCAGAAGTGAGCCATGGGGTCAGGGCAGGTCAGCCAGCTCTGGCCTCAGTACTCCAGTGTGAGTGTAAATTAAGAGGAAATGTTAGCCCGTTGCTTTAGCAGCAAAAAAAAAAATTTTTTTTTTTTTTAATAAAAAAGTCCTGGTGGCTCATGCCTGTAATTCCAGCACTTTGGGAGGCTGAGGTGGGAGGATTGCTTGAGCCCAGGAGTTCGAGACCAGCCTGGCCAACATGGCGAAACCCTCTCTCTAGTAAAAATACAAAAACTTAGCAGGATGTGGTGGTGCGTGCCTGTAATTCCAGCCACTTGGAAGGCTGAGGTGGGAGGATTGCTTAAGCCTGGGAATTCAACGCTGCAGTGAGCTGTGATTGCACCACTGCACTCCAGCTTGAGTAATGGGGCAAGACCTTGTTTCACAAAAATGAAAAAATAAAGAAAATGTTCTGGACCGGGCGCGGTGGCTCACGCCTGTAATCCCAGCGCTTTGGGAGGCTGAGGCAGGCGGATCACCTGAGATAAGGAGTTTGAGAACAGCCTGACCAACATGGTGAAATCCCGTCTCTACTAAAAATACAAAAATTAGTTGGGCGTGGTGGTGCGCGCCTGTAATCCCAGCTACTCTGGGGGCTGAGGCAGGAGAATCGCTTGAACCCGGGAGATAGAGATTGCGGTGAGCTGAAATCACGCCATTGCACTCCAGCCTGGGTGACAAGAGTGAAACTTCATCTCAAAAAAGAAAAAAGTAAAAAGTAAAAAACTAAAAAGTAGTACAGTCAGATATCTTTTGTTACACATGGAACCTGTAAAGACCAAAAAGTGTGCTGCACGTGTGCCAGCCAGAGCACGAGGGAGCAGGCCCCGTGGCACCCTGTGATGCGAGTGTGACTTGGGGCAACAATCTTTACGGACAGCAACTTGGCAATGCCTATCAAAAAAACATTGTTTTTATGTCACCCAGGCTGGAGTGCAGTGGTGCAATCTCGGCTCACTGCAAGTTCCGCCTCCCAGGTTCACGCCATTCTCCTGCCTCAGCCTCCTGAGTAGATGGGGCTACAGGTGCCCGTCACCATGCCCAGCTAATTTTTTTTTTGTATTTTTAGTAGAGATGGGGTTCCACCGTGTTAGCCAGGACAGTCTCGATCTCCTGGCCTTGTGATCTGCCCACCTCGACCTCCCAAAGTGCTGGGATTACAGGCATGAGCCATCGCACCTGGCCAAAAAGTTTAAATTTAGTTTTAATTTTAATTTTAAAAGATAGAGTCTCACTCCGTTGCCCAGGCTGGAGAGCAGTGGCACGATCATAGCTCACTGCAGCCTCAAACTTCCTGGGATCAAGCCATCCTCCTGCCCCAGCCTCCCATGTAGCTGAGATTACAGGCATGCACCACCACACTCGGCTAATTTTTAAATTTTTTTTGTGGAGACGGGTCTCACTATGTTGCCCAGGCTGGTCTCAAACTCCTGGCCTCAAGTGATCCTCCCACCTCAGCCACGCAAAGTGCTGGGATTACAGATACTGGCCACCACTCCCAGCCCCCTTTCAAATTTTTTTATTTATTTTATTTATTTTTTTGAAATGGAGTCTCGTCACCCAAGCTAGAGTGTGGTGGTGCGATCTTGGCTCACTGCAACCTCCAGCTTCCGGGTTCAATCAGTTCTCCTGCCTCAGCCTCCTGTGTAGCTGGGATTACAGGCGCCCACCACCACGTCCGGCTAATTTTTGTATTTTTAGTAGAGACGAGGTTTCACCATGTTGGCCAGGCTGGTCTCGAACTCCTGACCTCAAGCAATCTGCCCGCCTTGGCCTCCCAAAGTGCTGGGATTACAGGCATGGGCCACCGCACCAGGCCCCCTTTTCGAAATTTTAAACGGACTTATGCTCTGACTCAGTAATTATCCTTTAGGATTTATTCTACAGGCATATTTACATGTATGCAAAATGGCACAGACACAAGGGTATTTGCTGCGCCACTCCTGGTACTATGATAAGGAAAATCCAGAGGACCACTGGGTGAAGTTCTGGTGCGTCATCTGATGAACTGTTGTCAGCTGCTACAAAACCATGTAAAGAAGGCAGAAGCAGGAGCAGGGCCGGGCATAGCGGCCCACACCCGCAATCCCAGCACTTTGAGAGGCCGGAGCGGGCAGATCACCTGAGGTCAGGAGTTTGAGACCAGCCTGACCAACATGGCGAAACCCCGTCTCTACTAAAAATACAAAAAAATTAGCCAGGTGTGGTGGCGCATGCTTGTAATCCCAGCTACTCGGGAGGCTGAGGCAGGAGAATCGCTTGAACCCGCGGGGCAGAGGTTGCGGTGAGCCGAGATCGCGCCACTGCACTCCAGCCTGGGCAATGAGAGCGAAACTCTATCTCAAAAAAAAAAAAGAAAAAAAATGTTCTAGAAGCCTTCATTCTTGGAAGGCTACAGAGTGGGTCCTGAAGCATCCCCATGCTTCCCACTGTTCTTGGGATAGGATCTGAGGTCTCAGCATGTCCATGAGACTCCGGTTCCCCTCGGGATGTGGTTCCCCCCTCAGCCTCCTGTGACTGCCACCCCTCCCACGTGCCGCCCCTGCAGCCTTCTCCACTTTGAGATGCTTGTGGGTAGCTGAGCTCTCCCTTGGTTCTGGCATTTTCCAGTGAACGGTGCTTTTGCTTTTGCTGGTACTGTGCAGGTGAATGACTGGCAGGAGGACTGGGTCGTGTTCTATGCCCGGCAGCGCATTCAGCCCCAGATGGACATGGTGGAGAAGGAGTCTGGGGACAGGGAGGCCCTCCAGCTTTGGTCTGCTCTGCAGGTGAGCGGGGCCCCACTGCACACCCAGCACCTGCCACACGCCCCACTTGCCTGAGGTAGGGGAGGCACCAAGGCAGGTGAGGCCACCTCTGAGTCTGGTTCTGGGTGGGAAGCGGGTGCCTGGCGGCGTCCTATCCGCTGCTGCCTGGGCTGGGGGCGGGCACCTGGAGCGGCACCCCTCATGCACGCTTTGATCAATTTGCTGAGGCTGCATTTTTCTCCCTGCAGTTAAAGATCCCTGACCTGTTCCGTGACCTGGAGATCATCCCAGCCTTACTCCACGGGGACCTCTGGAGTGGAAATGTGGCAGAGGATTCCTCTGGGCCGGTCATTTTTGACCCAGCTTCTTTCTACGGCCACTCGGAATATGAGCTGGCAATAGCCGGCATGTTTGGGGGCTTTAGCAGCTCCTTTTACTCCGCCTACCACAGCAAAATCCCCAAGGCCCCAGGATTCGAGAAGCGCCTTCAGTTGTATCAGCTCTTTCACTACTTGAACCACTGGAATCATTTTGGATCAGGGTACAGAGGATCCTCCCTGAACATCATGAGGAATCTGGTCAAGTGAGCGGGCGTTGCTCTGGAAGGAGGCCTCAGAGGTTTCTCCACAGTCCTCTTCAGGGCAAATTCTTGTTTCTTCACATGGCCGGAGTAGCTTAAGACCAACGCAGTACCTTATTTCCAAGCCTTGCAAAGTATATAATATCTAAGAGGAAAGGTTTCGTCATCCCAGCGTTGTCCACTTTGTAGGGGTTTGTAGGTAGACGGAGCCACACTGCAGGCAGGGTATGAGCAGAGGGATGTATGGAGTGTGGGTGACTCTGAGCCCACTGCCGCTGCAAGGTGGAGACACTAAGTGAACTCCTGTGGGTGGGGGGGAGGGTAGCCGGTGCACAGGGAGGTGGCCAGCGCCCCCGGGCACTGCTGCTCATAGGTACCTTTCCGCCGCCTCCTCCCTGCTCTCCTGTGCAGGAATGTCTCTGAGTTGTTCACGTGGATGCTTCTTGGTTGGCAAGACTTGGGTGTAGACACGAAACCGTCTTACTAAAAGCGTCTTAAAATGACCAATTCCAAAATCAAGCATATTCCCTTTTCTTCCTGCATGATCCCTGGGCCCTGCCGCAGGCTGAGCAAGTCTGTAAACTGATTCTGGGGGAGACCAAGCTGCTGACCGCAGGGTGTCCTTGGGTAAATCCAGGAGTCTTCACTGCTTCTGTTATTACCCCATCTCCTCTGCCATTTTCTAAAGCTTGCTGAGTTGTCATTCCTTTGCAACATTAAAATACATGCTGAACTAATATTTTTCCTTCCTTCAGTGTTGTAGTAATGAGAAATATTTCATGAATGGCATTGACGCTAATAAATCCTTTGCACAAAAATTTGAATAAACTTTCAGTGGTTTCGATAATGTACAAGATTGTATATTTCCCTCATTTATTGTAATTCAGTATTTATCTTAGTTGTTTGCTGAAAAGCTTTTGTAATATGGTGCGACAGACAGGTACAACTAGTGTTTTTGTTGTTTTTAGAGACACGGTCTTGTTCTGTTGCCTAAGCTGCAGTGCAGTGGCATGATCATAGCTCACTGCAGCCTCAAACTCCCAGGTTATAGCAGTCCTCCCATCTCAGCCTCTCGAGTAGCTGGAACTACAGGCGTGCACCACCACACCTGGCTAAATTTTTGTATTTTTAGTAGAGATGAGGTTTTGCCATGTTGCCCAGGCTGGTCTCGAACTCCTGAGCTCAAGCAATCCTCCCACCTCAGCCTCCCGAGTGCTGGGATTACAGGCCTGAGCCACCATGCCTGACCCAACTGTTCTTTCTTTCTTTCTTTCTTTCTTTCTTTCTTTCTTTCTTTCTTTCTTCTTCTCTTCTCTCTCTTCTCTCTTCTCTTCTCTCCTCTTCTCTCTCTTCTCTTCTCTCTCTTCTCTCTCTCCTCTTCTCTCTCTTCTCTTCTCCTCTCTTCTCCTCTCCTCTCTCTCCTCTCCTCTCTCTTCTTTTCTCTCTCTTCTCTTTTCTCCTCTCCTCTTCTCTCTCTTCTCTCTCTTCTCTTCTCTTCTCTTCTCTTCTCTTCTCTTTTCTTTTCTTTTCTTTTCTTTCGGCAGAGTCTCAGTGTTTCCAAGCTGGAATAGTGCAATGGTGCGATCTCCACTCCCTGCAACCTCCGCCTTCTGGGCTCAAGCAATTCTCATGTCTCAGCCTCCCAGTAGCTGGAATAGCCGATGTGTCACCACGCTGGCTAATTTTTGTATTTTTAGTAGAGACAGGGTTTCACCATGTTGCCCAGGCTGGTCTCCAACTCCTGACTTCAGGCAGTCAACCCGCCTCAGCCTCCCAACTGTTTCTTTTTTTTTTTTTTTGAGATGGAGTCTTGCTCTGTCACCCAGGCTGGAGTATAGTGGTGCGATCTCAGCTCACTGCAACCTCTGCCTCCTGGGTTCAAGGGATTCTTCTGCCTCAGCCTCCCACTGTAGCTGGGATTACAGGTATGTGCCGCCACACCTGGCTAATTTTTGTATTTCTAGTAGAGATGGGATTTTGCCATCTTGGCCAGGCTAGTCTTGAACTCCTGGCCTTCCAAAGTGCTGGGATTACAGGCCTGAGCCACCATCCCTGGCCCAACTATTGTTTCTTAAAAAAACTCTTTTTAACCTTGTCTTTTTGTCAGGATAAAAGGATAGCTCAGAGCTTCAAAGTAAGAGCAGGACTAGCCTAAGAACTGTGCGATATTTGACCCGAGATGCAGCCTAGCTGCCATTCTTATTCACCCTGTGGAAGACATTAAAGGGAGAATGAAAGTAGCTGTACAATTACCTTTGGGGAAAGAAGCCACTTGGTGAACTTGGCAAACACCTGTGTTTGAGGGGTCACCCAGGGTGTCATGAACTGGGCTGAAGGAGATGGATTGGTTACTCGTCTTGTTTGCTTGTTTCTGTTGTAAGTCAGGGCCCCTCAGCAGAAGGCAGAACAGAACCGAGTTCCTTTAGAATGCTGGTTTTTGTGTGGAGTGAGGAAGGACCGTGAGTGTGGTCAGTTTCCAACCTGACAGGTCCTGCTACCGTTGGCCAGGGCTGCAGCTTGTTACTTTGACCTGGGGAAGAAGGTAAGTGTTCCCAAGAAAAGGGACGGCCCAAAGCGGTGCCATCCCGACGGCGCCTGTGCCGCTCGACTCCCCGCCGGGTAGGTCTATCCTGAGGGCACAGTGCCGCTCGACTCCCCCCAACCGGGTAGGTCCATCCCCAGGGCGCCTGTGCCGCTTGGCTCCCCACCGGGTAGGTCCTACGGAGCGATGCAGTCGGTTTCCAGGAGGGTTTTGGTTTTGGCGGCTGCCAGGCCTGAGGCCTTCCGCAGAGATGATGAATCCACAACTGAAACCGTCTGGGAAGCACAACCCAGGCTCCTTCCTTCTGTGGTTAGTCACGTAGGCGCAGAATGGCCATCGGGCCAGGAAACTGGATGGAATGTGGATCCGTTCAGCTTCAGGAAATCGGAAGAGAAGGCTGGACGTGCGGCTCACACCTGTAATCCCAGCGCTTTGGGAGGAGGCCGAGGCGGGAGGATCGCTTGAGCTCAGGAGTTTGAGACCAGCCTGGGCAACACAGTGAGACCTCATCTCTAAAATAAATAAAGAGAATCGGAAAAGAAGAGCCTCCATTTCCTATTCCTGTATTTTTTTACATAAACTATCAGTGCTTAGAACCACATAGCCCTGAGAAGGTGAACAGCTTTCGGCTCCGGATGCTGCTCCATTTGGAGAGTGTGAGGCAGCTTCCCTGGGTTGTTGGTCAGTGGAGGAGCTGACAGGACGGCTGGACTGCCCAAGAAGGAGGATGACCCAGACTCCCTCCCCTGACAGAATCCTGAGGGCTGTGCCAGTCACAAGGAAGGGCCAGTGCTGCAAGGTGCCTGGGGCCCTGGACGTGGTTCTGCGTGAACACAGCATTGAGTGCCCGGGGCCCTGACATCATCGTTCTGCGTCGGCACATCAGGTGCCCGGGGCCCTGACATCATCGTTCTGCGTCGGCACATCAGGTGCCCGGGGCCCTGACATCATCGTTCTGCGTCGGCACATCAGGTGCCTGGGGCCCTGACATCATCGTTCTGCGTCGGCACATCAGGTGCCTGGGGCCCTGACATCATCGTTCTGCGTCGGCACATCAGGTGCCTGGGGCCCTGGACGTCATTCTGCATCAGCACAACATCACCAGTGACGAGAGCCTCCCTGAGTAGTTGACGGGAAGGATGGTTCGGTCCTCCAGAGGCAGTGGCCTTCTCTTCCTCGATGACGTGGCAGGGCTGCACCTTGTGAGAGGCTGTCGCCGAGAGCGCAGCCAAATGGAACCATCAGGAGGGGTGTCTCAGGGGTGTCGAGATGGTAAACAGTAGTGTGGTAGTTTTCAGATTTTGCAATGCTGCGGTATGTGTCAGCTTTTTAGTTTTTATTTTCTTATTTATTTAATTTTAATTTTTTTTAGACAGTCTCACTCTGTCACCCAGGCTGGAGTGCAGTGACACGATCTCGGCTCACTGCAGTCTCCGCCTCCCAGGTTCAAGGGATTCTCCTGCCTCAGCCTCCCCAGTAGCTGGGATTACAGGCACCTGCCACCATGCCTGGCTAATTTTTGTATTTTTAGTAGAAACGGGGTTTCACCATGTTGGTCAGGCTGGTCTCGAACTCCTGACCTCAAGTGATCCACCTACCTCGGCCTCCCAAAGTTCTGGGATTACAGGTGTGAGCTGCCGCGTCCGGCCCCATGTCAGCATTTTAAATTTGTAAGTTGATGCAATGCTTATTCTAAAATATCTAATTTTGTATTATATGCATATTATATATTTGTATATATACACACTTTTTCATAAAGGACTATCAAAATCCTATAGGCTTCAGGCACCATAGATGCCCCTGCAGCTACTCAGAATCGATTTTTCTGGATTGTTCTGTCCATGAGACCATACGCATGTCATCAGAGGATGAACTTCTCATCCAAAGCTGTGCTGTTGTCTGGGCTGGCTCAGCTGGAAGAGATGGGGGAGGGGATAGGTTCTGATTTGGAGGCATAGTTTTTTTGTTTTTGAGATGGAGTCTCACTCTGTCGCCCAGGCTGGAGTGCAGTGGTGACATCTCGGCTCACTGCAACCTCCACCCTCCAAGTTCAAGCGATTCTCCTGCCTCAGCCTCCCGAGTAACTGGGATTACAGGCACCTGCCACCGTGCCCAGCTAATTTTTTTTTGTATTTTTAGTAGAGACGGGGTTTCACCATCTTGGCCGGGTGGGTCTTGAACTCCTGATCTCATGATCCACCCGCCTCGGCCTCCCAAAGTGCTGGGATTAGAGCCACCGCGCCCGGCCTGGAGGCATAGTTTTACGTGACAGCTGTGTGCTGTGCCCTTGCAGGCTGTTGTGTTGGCATCTGAAAGCATAGAGGGACTGGGCTCTGGACACAGATCTGAGACTCCTCGGTCAAGGGAAGAGCTGGAAGAGGTTTGTTCTCTTTGGGGCAGCCGTGAGCATCGCTAGGACCTCCAGGGAGGAAGTCCAGGGAAATGGTGGTTGCCCTGAACTCCCATCCAGGACTCTCAGTTCTCATCTTTGGGATCTTGGGGGCAATGTGGCTCCACTTTTTATTTCTTACTGTAAGTGGGATTATATCAAAACACCTAATCTAACACTGTCAGGGCATCAGCTTTTCCATAGAAGTGTCTTTAGATACCTGAAGTCAAGCTTTCTGTCCCAGAGCGTTTCACTTTGCATCCTTTTAATGAAAGTGCACCTAAAGCGGCCGGGCGCGGCGGCTCACACCTGTCATCCCAGCACTTTGGGAGGCCAAGGCGGGCGGATCACCTGAGGTCAGGAGTTCGAGACCAGCCTGGCCAACATGGCAAAACCCTGTCTCTACCACAAATACGAAAATTAGCTGGGCATGGCAATGTGCGCCTGCAATCTCAGCTACTCGGGAGGCTGAGGCAGGAGAATTGCTTAAACTCGGGAGGTGGAGGTTGCAGTGAGCCGAGATCGCGTCACTGCACTCCAACTTGGCCGACAGAGCAAGACTCCATCTCAGGGTGGGGAAGACCTGTATCTTGGAAAGATGACGTAGGGGTGCTCTGTAAAGGGTAAATTGGAGGGGGAATTCCAGGCGGCAGGGAAAGGGCCGGGGGGCTTTCCTGTGAGTGGGTAAGCAGGACTGTGAGAAGGGCAAAGGCCCAGGAGCCATGGAGGGGCCAGGACAGGGTGGTGAGAGAGAGGGACCAGTGCCACCGGCTCACCCACGTATTTCACTGAGGCCTGTGCCACTTCTGCACATCCCACCTCCACCCGTCCACGCCCAAGGCCTGTGCCACTTCTGCACAACCCACCTCCACCCGTCCACGCCTGAGGCCTGTGCTGCTTCTGCACAACCCACCTCCACCCGTCCATGCCTCTGCCTGAATCACTCCATTAACCAGCTGGCCTCTGCTTTGGGTGGCTCAGGGGAGCCGAGAGGAGATGGGGAGGGTGGATGAGGTTAGGATATTGTTCTCGGACTTTCTTCATCGAGCCCACACCCCAGGCCTGGGTGGCGCCGGCTCTGTAGCCAGGCTCAGCTCTGTCCTGTGGTCTCCCCACACCCTGCCCACGTCTGTGCCAGGCCCCTTTCTTGAGTCCTCCTTGATTCCTCCAGCTTGAGGTCCACATCCCACCTCTACTCCATCCACGCCTCTTCTCTGGGCTGATGGTAGGATCACAAGCATGGGTGGCCCCGAGACCTGACCAGCACCGCAGACCAGGCCCTGTGCTAAGACATCCTGGCAGACGGGGAAAAAGATGGGTGGTACCACTCCCAGAACGGGAAACCGGACAGAAGGCAGGTTCTGTTTTGTTTGTGACGGAGTCTTGTTCTGTCACCCAGGCTGGAATGCAGTGGCGTGATCTCGGCTCACTACGACCTCCACTCCCAGGCTCAAGTAATTCTCCTGCCTCAGCCTCCCAAGTAGTGGGGATTACAGGTGTGTGCCACCATGCCCGACTAAAATTTTTTTGTATTTTTCGTAGAGATAGGGTTTCACCATGTTGACCAGGCTGGTTTTGAATTCCTGACCTTGTGAGCTACCCACCTCGGCCTCCCAGAGAGCTGGGATTACAGGCATGAGCCACTGCAACCAGCTGATACAGGTCGTTTTAAAAATAGTATTTGCACACCATACAATTTACACTACTAATCCTCTAAGAAACTTGGGATCACTTAACTGCCCTGCCCTTGAATCTTCAACAGCTCTTAACCCCCCACATAGAGGACTTCCTAGCCTAGTGCCTGCATATCTGTTTCTTCATTCAGGCACCTCTTCTCACTGAGAGCCCTGAGCACTCGTACGGTTCTCTGTGTGACACCTAATATCTGACTGTAGACTCATGAGTTGTATGAAGAAAAATTACAAGGGGCTTTGAGAAGATAACAGAGAGGACTGACTCTAGACCACAGTGTTGGAATTCCAAAAAAAGAGAACCAAGAAAACAGAGGGAGAACGCCATAAAGAGCTAAAAGCTGTCCCAGGATTGGAGGACCCAACAGTCCTGTTCAGGGGATGACAGGAGACTCACTCTAACACCTCCCTGGGGAATTTTTCACTGGTATCACAGAGAAGACCCTAAAAGCCTGCAGAGATAGAAGCTTCCACATAAAGAATAAGAACCAAAATGGCCATAAGCTTCTCAGCATCAAAACTGGAGCTGGCAAGCCATGGCACCTTCTCAGTTCCTAAAGAGCACAGTCTGATCTCCAAGCTGGAATTTGATACCCAGCCAAACTGTCAACTAGGAATAAAGAAATTTACAGATGTACAAGGGCTCACATTGGCCTGCCATGAACCTTCTGTCAAGATGCAATAGCAGGGTGGGCTTCAGATGAGCAAAAGTCAGGGACTGGCACATGCCCTTTCTTCAGACAGCACAGCCATCCTCCTGTCCTACCTGCTGTTTTGCGGCAGCCTTGCCACTCTTGTCACGAGGTGGCTGCTTGGCCGGGTGCCATGGCTCACACCTGTAATCCCAGCACATTGGGAGGCTGAGGCAGGCAGATCACCTGAGGCCAGGAGTTTGAGACCATCCTGACCAACATGGTGAAACTCCGTCTCTACTAAAAATACAAAAATTAGCGGGGCGTGGTGACGCGTACCTGTAATCCCAGCTACTCAGGAAGCTGAGGTAGGAGAATCGCTTGAACCCGGGAGGTGGAAGTTGCAGTGAGCTGAGATTGCACTCCAGCCGGGGTGACAGAGCAAGACCCTGTCTCAAAAATAAAAGAGGTGGCTGCGGATCCCCTTGCCTTGATTGCGGCTTTGGAGGCCAATGGAAGGAGGTGGAAATGATGGCGTGTGGCTTCTGAGGCCTGGTCAGAAAAGGCCTTTGCTTCTGCCAGTTCTCTGGGAGCCCTGGCTCTCCCAGTACTCACTCTTGGAACCTGTCCTCCATGTTCAGGGAAGCTCAGGCCACACCAGGAGGCCGCATGGACGTGTCCTGCTTGGCGTTGACTGCTAAGCCCAGGTTCCAGTGATCCTGGCCGAGGTGCCAGATGTAGGAGTTAAGGAGCCTCCCAAGGACCCCAGCTCAGCTGAGCAAGTGGGCAGGATGGCGGGGATAGGCAGCTCCCAAAGGCTCCCTCCCTGCAGCAGGACCCCTGCATCTCTGTGGGAAAAGACAATTGTTGGGGCCCCCAAAAAACAGATTTATTGATTAAAACCTCATGCATGGCTGGGCACGGTGGTTCACGGCTGTAATCCCAGCACTTTGGGAGGCTGAGGCACTCAGGTCACCTGGCCAACATGAGGAAACCCCGTGTCTACTAAAACTAGAAAATGTAGCTGGGCAGGCCCGGCACGGTGACTGACGCCTGTAATTCCAGCACTTTGGGAGGCCGAGGCGGGCGGATCACGAGGTCAGGAGATCGAGGCCATCCTGGCTCACATGGTGAAACCCTGTCTCTACTAAAACATACAAAAATATTAGCCGGGCGTGGTGGTGGGCGCCTGTAGTCCCAGCTACTCGGAGAGGCTGAGGCAGGAGAATGGCGTGAACCTGGGAGGCGGAGCTTGCAGTGAGCCGAGATTGCACCACTGCACTCCAGCCTGGGCGACAGAGCCAGACTCCGTTCGCCCCCTTCCCCACAAAAAAAAGTATAGCTGGGCGTGGTGGCGGCGCCTGTAATCCCAACTACTCGGGAGGCTGAGGCAGGATAATCTCTTGAATCCAGGAGGCAGAAGTTGCAGTGAGCCAAGATCACGCTACTGCACTCCAGCCTGGGAGACAGAGTGAGACTCTATCTCTTAAAAACACAAAAAACAATAAAAAAAACCTCACGTCAAATGACTTCAGCATGGACTGGGCTCAGGTGCGCACCTGCTCGTGTGCACCCGTGTGTACCCACGTGTATGCATGCATGGGCGAGCGTGGGCATTCCTGTGTCTCAAGTCCCTTTCCCAGGACGTCCTGGAATCAGCGGCCCCACCCTGGGCCGGGTCAGCGCGTGCCATCGGAGCCCCCACGTCAGCCTCTCTCTCCGATTGGCACCTGGCACCCCCGTGCGCAAGCCCCACGTCATCACGGGGGCCGCTGGGCCCGGCCTGGTCTGCAGTGTGGGCCAAGCCTGTGACCCGCGCCCCGGCCGAGGGCCGGACCTGCGTCCGCCTTGGGGCAGGGATACCGGGTCCCTGCAGGGAGCTCAGGCCCCAGCGCGCCCGCGAAGAGCTGCGCGGATCCCCGGCTCCTTCCCCCGAATCCCGGGTGCAGGAAGCGTGAAGCCGGACGAACGCGGGGAGCGCGCGGGGAGCCCGCCCGAGGCCGCCCCTCCCACCGCCCGGGGTCACGCGCCGCGCGGTCCCGCCCCGCCCCGCAGCGCCTCGGCCGACCCGGGCTTCCGAGCGAGCAGAAAGTCCCGCGCTCCGCACTCCATGGAGCAGTTGCTGCGCGCGGAGCTGCGCACCGCGACCCTGCGGGCCTTCGGCAGCCCCGGCGCCTACAGCATCAGCGAGGGCCGAGCCTACGACACGGACGCAGGCCCCGTGTTCGTCAAAGTCAACCGCAAGACGCAGGTGCTGGCCCGTGCGCAGGCGGGGGCTCTGCGGGGCTCTGCGGGGCCTGGGGAGGCGGAGGGGTCGGGGGCAGGCGCATTTCCTGGAGCTGGGCCTGGGGAGGGGTCAGCTTTGGCCCTTGGGAGGTGGCACCTGCTGAGTGAGCCCGGCTCAGGCGTTCTGTGAAGGTTTGTGTCTGCACGACCCGTGACCTTCCTTTGGCCCTCCGTGCGCAGCGCACAGGCTTTCGGGGGTGGTGGGGGTGGTTTTAACTTTTCTATCCAGCAAGTGTCGGCGGATGTGAGGTTTGGGGTCCCTGGCTCAGCTCTGGGCCGCCCCTCTCAGCCCACCGTCCTCCTGGCAGTGGGGAAGAAGCAGAGACATGGCTGGGCCCCTGGCAGGGACCCCACGGGCCAGGCCAGCGTTCTCCTTCCCACAGGCCTTGCCTGTGTTTAGACCTGATTTCTATCTCCTGCTGAAAATAGTTCTGTTTAAGAATGTGTGGAAGGCCGGGCGCGGTGGTTCACACCTGTAATCCCATCACTTTGGGAGGCCGAGGTGAGTGGTTCCCTGAGGTTATGGGTTCGAGACCATCCTGGCCAACATGGAGAACCCCCCCCCCCGTCTCTACTAAAAAATGCAATAATTAGCCGGGTGTGGTGGCACGGGCCTGTAATCCCAGATACTGGGGAGGCTGAGGCAGGAGAATCGCTTGAACCCGGGAGGCAGAGATTGCAGTGAGCCGAGATCAAGATCGTGCCACTCCACTCCGGCCTGGGTGACAGAGTGAGACTCCATCTCAAAAAAAAAAAAAAAAAAAAGGCCGGGCGCGGTGGCTCACGCCTGTAATCTCAGTACTTTGGGAGGCCGAGGCAGGTGGATCACCTGAGGTCGGGAGTTCAAGACCAGTCTGACTAACATGGAGAAACCCCGTCTCTACTAAAAATACAAAATTAGCCGAGGTGGTGGCGCATGCCTGTAATCCCAGCTACTCGGGAGGCTGAGGCAGGAGAACTGCTTGAACCCGGGAGGTGGAGGTTGCAGTGAGCCAAGATCGCACCATTGCACTCCAGCCTGGGCAACAAGAGCGAAACTCCGTCTCAAAAAAAAAAAAGTATGGAAAATGTTAATGGAGGAAGTGCAGAAGGTTAGCTTCAGCCTTGAGAGCCGTCAGGTGGGGAAAGGCAGGCCTGGGTGCCCTCCCGGTCCGAGTGGGCTCAGAAGGCCCTGCACACACTCTGGTGGGGGTGCTCTCTGAGGGGCAGCAGGGGTGCTGGTGGGGAGTGCTGGCAGGAGGAATATCAGAGCCATGCACCTTGGGCGTGCGATCGGATCCTCAGGCATGACCTGCTCTGCCGGCTCAGAACCCAAATCCCTCAAAGTAGGGAGTCCCACTCACAGGGAAGCAGTTTTTGGTTCAGGCTTTTCACGGGTCCTGGGAAACTTCCTCAGCTGGTCCTGAAAGCTCTTCTTCCCTCCCACCCCTGCCAGGGGCCTGCACACAGTAGCTGCTCAGTCCATGCACCAGAGCAGGTGATGCTGGGGCCACTGGAGCTTAGCAGCCCCAAAGCTGGGAGTTCCTGGCCTGATGCATGGGGGGCTCGCCCTGGAGCAGGGCTGGGGTGTGCCGGCTGCCCTCCCACCTGTGGATGCTCACACCCACCCTGGGTGTAGGCTGGCCAGGGCTGCCAGGCTGGGGAGGCTGTGCCTGGGCTTTTGCTGGGGTACTTTGAAGGAAAGGGCGTTCTGTTCCTGTGCACCAGCAGGTGCTTTGGTCTCATTCATGAGGTTTGTTTTTTTTTAAACATGCAATCCTACACTTTGGGAGACTGAGGCAGGTGGATCACTTGAGGCCAGGAGTTCGAGACCAGCCTGGCCATTATGGTGAAACTCCATCTCTTTTTTTTTTTTTTTTTTGAGACAGAGTCTTGCCTTGTTGCCCAGGCTGGAGTGCGGTGGTGCAATCTCGGCTCACTGCAAGCTCTGCCTCCCGGGTTCACGCCATTCTCCTGCCTCAGCCTCCCGAGTAGCTGGGACTACAGGTGCCCGCCACCTTGCCTGGCTAATTTTTTGTATTTTTAGTAGAGACGAGGTTTCACCGTGTTAGCCAGGATGGTCTCGATCTCCTGACCTCGTGATCTGTCCACCTCGGCCTCCCAAAGTGCTGGGATTACAGGTGTGAGCCACTTCACGCAGCGGTGAAACTCCATCTCTAGTAAAAACACAAAAAAAGAGCGGAGTGGGGTGGCCCACACCTGTAATCCCAGCTACTCAGGAGGCTGAAGCAGGAGAATTGTTTGAACCCAGGAGGCGGAGGCTGCCGTGAGCCGAGATCATGCCACTGCCGTCCAGCCTGGGTGACAGAGTGAGACCCTGTCTCAAAACAAACAAATATGCAATTCTATAGGCCGAGGTATTCGCAGACCACATTCATCAATCCATGTTTTCAACCAACGTGTAGTGTACGTGAGGTGAGAGTTCACCTAACTTAAAATTGGAATGTTTGTGGGAATATTTCAGAAACAGGAAAGCCCAGGTCCCATGGGAGGCGTTGGGGGCTGGCCGGGTTTTGCGGCACCTTTTACCTTCCCAGCCCCTGCCCTGGACCTGAGGCCCCTCCTGATGGTCCCGGCCCTCTTCTTCCCTGCCCGAAGTGTGTGCCCAAGTCAGTTCCACCGATGCCTCTGCTGTGGCTGCCCCACCCTAAGAGGCAGCAAGGAAGGTGGGTAAGCCGGGGGTCCAGCTCTGGACCTTGGTTCATTCACACCTCCCCACGCCCTCACTGCTCCCTGGCGCCCACACGTGGCCTGTGCATCCTCCTGTCGCAGCCTGCAGACCCCACACCCCTCACGCCCCAGGCTCAGCCTCAGCCTTGCAGCCTCTCGTCTCCGACGGGGAGCCCCTCTGCACCCTGCCCTCTGCGGTGGACGCCAGCTCCCAGCCAGAGCCAGCTATCAGTGACTGAAGGTCCTTGTAACTCCCACGTGGTAGCTTCTGTCAAAGGCCCAGTGGGCAGAGGCCCTGGCTGAGTCAACAAGGCTCACAAGGCTGTGGTCTGGATGCAGGCCCGGCAGATGTTTGAGGGGGAGGTGGCCAGCCTGGAGGCCCTCCGGAGCACGGGCCTGGTGCGGGTGCCGAGGCCCATGAAGGTCATCGACCTGCCAGGAGGAGGGGCCGCCTTTGTGATGGAGCATTTGAAGATGAGGAGCTTGAGCAGGTGAGTATGTGTGAGACCCATATGCGCACATGTGTACAGGCAGAGAGAGACTCAGAGATAGACAGAGAGAGACAGAGAAAGGGATAGAGAGGGGGAGGGAGACAGAAACAGGGAGAAGCCTGTGGCTGAGCCGTCCACACAACTGCCCGGTTATCAGAGGCAGGGCCGAGAGTTCCACCCTGCCATTCTTAATGGAGATAAAAAGTTACTGCTTTCTGGTATATGGCTGGTTTTTCCTAGATAAGTTTGGCTGTAATGAGGCTGCATTATATATATATATATATAATTGTTATTATTTTTTGAAACACAGTCTCACTCTGTTGCCCAGGCTAGAGTGCAGTGCAGTGGTGCAGTCTCGGCTCACTGCAGCCTCTGCTCCCAGGGTTCAAATGATTCTCCCACTTCAGCCTCCTGAGTAGCTGGGACTACAGGTGTCCGCCACCACATCCGGCTAATTTTTGTATTTTTAGTAGAGATGGGGTTTCACCATATTGGCCAGGCTGGTCTTGAACTCCTGACCTCATGATCTGCCCGCCTTGGCTTCCCAAAGTGCTGGGATTATAGGCATGAGCCACCTTGCCTGGTCCCCAGTCTTTTTCCTATATGTGATTTACATTGGTTTTCACAAAATTTTGTAGCTGAATTTTTTTTTAAAAATTTTTAAATTTCCTGTAGAGATGGGATCTCACTGTGTTGCCCAGACTGGTCTTCAGTTTCTGGCCTCATGCAGTCCTCCCACCTCAGCCTCCCAAAGTGCTGGTACCTTAGGCCTGAGCCACTGTGCCGCTGTGCCTGGCCTTGCATTTTCACTTCTCATTACTTTTTCAGCACTCCTCCCTTAATTCCTGGTACCTCCTAAGACTTCTGTTGAAGCTCACTTGGTTAATTCCTCTTTGTGATTACATGATTTTATTTTCTGGAAAGAGTCTTTGCCAGTGCTAGGCATGGTGGTTCACACCTGTAATCCCAGTATTTTGGAAAGCCGAGGCAGGAGGAGACCCTATCTCTATAAAAAAAAAAAAAGCCAGGAATGGTGGCACAGGCGTGTGGTCCCAGCTAGTTGTGAGGCTGAGGTGGGAGGATTGCTTGAGCCCTAGAAGTCAAGGCTGCAGTGAGCCATGATTGTGCCACTGCACTCCAGCCTGGATGACAGAGCAAGGCCTAGCCCCAGAAAAGAAAGAAAAAGGAAAAGAAAGAGTCATCGCCTGGTGTTCACTTTTTACTGTTTAAAGAATGGAGAGTAGTTTTCAATGTATTTAAAACATTTCTCAAAATGGAACAAACTGGGTGGTGTTATTATTTGTTATTTTAATTAGCTGCATTTCTTCTTTCCTCAGTCAAGCATCAAAACTTGGAGAGCAGATGGCAGATTTGCATCTTTACAACCAGAAGCTCAGGGAGAAGTTGAAGGAGGAGGAGAACACAGTGGGTATGTTCATATTGCTTTGGGTACCCTTGACCCAGCCACATTGTCTACCCTAGATTGGTGCTCATGGTACTTCTTGGTGGCATTTCAATAATAGGTTGAGTTGTATACCGTCTCTCTTTACACTACATTACGAAAATGAGATTATTAAATAAGAATTTTGATGTAGCTGATAAGCTAGTAGAATTGGCACATGATCCCTTTTATACCCAGCCCTCCTGTCTGGTGTGCTTGAGGTAATAATAACCCCTTTTATACCCAGCCCTGCTGTCTAGTGTGCTTGAGGTAGGAGTGTCCTGGCAGATCCATATATTGACTAATTGCTACTGTATGTAGTACATCCTCAGACCACCTATATTCTAGCATGCGTAGCCCAGGCTTGTACTGATGCTGTGCTGAGGTCTGGCATTTAAGAGAAAGACAAACAGCTCCTTCAGGCCAAGGATCTCTGTCAACAGGCCAAGGAGGTGAGGGTGCTGAGCCTCAGTATGTGAACAAGTTCGGCTTCCACAAGGTGACATGCTGCGGCTTCATCCCGCAGGTGAGTGCCTGGGTGAGGGTGTTCCCTGATGCCTTAATGCTGGTCACCCACTCTCTATACGTGACAGAATGCCAATCCCCCAGGCACCAGCAAGATTGACTACTTGATTTCTGAAAGCAGAGTAGAAGCTGTGATACCTGGAATGGGGAGAGCAGACGCTGAGGGTCACCGAGCTGAGCTGGGCAGGCTCGTGGGACATGCCGGGGCAGGCAGATCAGCTTTCCAAGCAGAGGGAGCCTCGGGTGCAAAGGTTGTGTTGCACAAGGCTCCTGATGAGTCTGAGGGACTGGAGACAGTGGGTGATGGGTAGTGTGCAAAGTCAGGGATTAAGTCCTGATTACTCAGCTTCTCTCCTGAGGCCTTTGCAGATTATTACTTATTTAGATACAATTGAAATATAATTCACATAAGACCCACCATTTTAAAGGATTAGAATTAATTGGTTTTTAGTGCATCACAATGGTGTGCAACCATCACTGCTGTTTAACTCCAGAAAATTTTCTTTCTTTTCTTTTTTTTTTTTTTTTTTTTTGAGATGGCGTTTTGCCCTTGTTGCCCAGGCTGGAGTGCAGTGGCGCGATCTCAACCCACCGCAACATCGGCCTCCTGGGTTCAAGCAGTTCTCCTGTCTCAGCCTCCCAAGTAGCTGGGATTACAGGCATGCACCACCACACCCGGCTAATTTTTGTATTTTTAGTGGAGACGGGGTTTCATGTTGACCAGGCTGGTCTCGAACTCCTGACCTCAGGTGATCTGCCCTCCTCGGCCTCCCAAAGTGCTGGGATTACAGGCATGAGCCACTGCGCCTGGCCTCAATGTTGTATTTTTAGTAGAGACGGGGTTTCTCCATGTTGGTAAGGCTGGTCTTGAACTCCTGACCTCAGGTGATCCACCCACCTTGGCCTCCCAAAGTGCTGGGATTACAGGTGTGAGCCACCATGCCTGGCCAGAACATTTTCATTATCCTAAAGCAGAACCCATTAGCAGTCACTCCCCATTTCTCCCTTCCCTGCTCCCTGGCAACCTCTAATGTACCTTCTGTCTCTTTGAATTTTCTGGATATTTCATATGAGTGGAAACACATAATATGTGACTTTTTTTTTTTAGACGGAGTCTCGCTCTGTCGCCCAGGCTGGAGTGCAGTGGTGCAATCTCGGCTCACTGCAAGCTCTGCCTCCCGGGTTCACGCCATTCTCCTGCCTCAGCCACTC
Source organism: Hylobates moloch (assembly GCF_009828535.3). Classification (NCBI taxonomy): domain Eukaryota; kingdom Metazoa; phylum Chordata; class Mammalia; order Primates; family Hylobatidae; genus Hylobates; species Hylobates moloch. The sequence continues at coordinate 477,578 of NW_026652290.1, read as the reverse complement.
CGAGTAGCTGGGACTACAGGTGCCCGCCACCACGCCCGGCTAATTTTTTGTATTTTTAGTAGAGACGGGGTTTCATTGTGGTCTCGATCTCCTGACCTCGTGATCCGCCCGCCTTGGCCTCCCAAAGTGCTGAGATTACAAGCGTGAGCCACCGCGCCCGGCCTAATATGTGACTTTTTGTATCTTTCACTCAGCATCATGTTTCATGGCTCTTCCATGTTGTAGCAGGTGTTAGAATGTTATTCTTTTATGGCTGAATAATATTCCACTCTATGGCTAGGCCACATGTTTCTTTACGAATTCCTTTTTATGGCCGAATAATACTGGGGCCTCTTAAACCATCATCTTTGAAATCTGTAAAGTTCTAAAGAAGGCTTTGGACAGCCCAACTGCCCTGTGCTTCCCTCGAAGAAGCCAATATTGGACCATATTTTGGTTTTGTTAGGAACACAGCACCCATTATATAAGAGCTAGTTCAAAGTCACTGCTTCTTGAAGAGAGAATACTTTCGACACTCCGTCTCAAATTTTTTTTTTTTTTTTTGAGACGGAGTGTCTCTCTTGCCCCCAGGGGGGGGTTGCAGTGCGCGATCTCGGCTCACTGCAAGCTCCGCCTCCTGGGTTCACGCCATTCTCCTGCCTCAGCCTCTCCGAGTAGCTGGGACTACAGGCACCCGCCACCATGCCCGGCTAATTTTTTTGTATTTTTAGTAGAGACGGGGTTTCACCGTGGTCTCGATCTCCTGACCTCGTGATCCGCCCGCCTCGGCCTCCCAAAGTGCTGGGATTACAAGCGTGAGCCACTGCGCCTGGCCAAGAGAGAATACTTTCAAATCTGTCTCCTCGTCGAAGCCCGTCCTGACTAGTGGGGTCCCTGAGGACAATGACCAAGCTCTCCCTGGTGTGGGCGGAGGGCGATTCTCCCAGCCGGAGGTCACTTGGGGCAAGATCCTCATGAAGGCCAAGCAGATTTAGGGTTCCCAGCCAACAGGCAGTCCTCACATCTGGGCTCGCTAGAACTGCACCTGGAGCTTACCAGATTTACCGAGACCCCCGAGATCTCAGCCACAGCTGCCTCCCCGGGGTCACACACCTGTCCGCAGCCAGTGAGCAGCACCCTCTTCATGGTCCAGGTGAGCATGGCTGGGTGCAGCTTGTGGTCCTGCTGTGGATGCTGAGGTAAAGGGCTGCAAGTGGCAGGGTCTGCAGGACTTGGCTGGCCCAGCAGAGTGGCGTTTCAAAGAAATGAAGTGAAATCTTACCCAGAGCCCTGTGTGTGAAGCAGACAAGAAGGGGGCTGGTCTGTTTGGAGCACAGGGAGCCCCTCAGTGCCCCTCGGACTCCAGGATCAAGGAACCCACCTCAGATCAGGTGCAGCCTGGCTAGGAAGGGCGAGGGGCCGGGGAGGACACCTGCCCTGCGTCCTGCTTGAGTGCCTCAGTCAGCAACAGGTTCCGGAGGCTTCCCACTCCTTGGGAGGGCTCAGTGGGTCCTGGGGGAGTGTGTGCTGCAGCCACTGGAGGGCAGTGCTGAGCGGTGGGCTCCTCAGACACCTGGGCACTAACGCCCCCTCGGGCCACCAGCTGGATCGGCTGTGGTGCTTGCCCCATGCTCTGTACACTGCCACATACAGGCACCCTTCTAAGTGCTTCATCGGACTCAACTCACCCACTTGCCCTAGCAGGTAACCAGGCAGATAATGTCACTGATCTGTTTTATAGATGAGGAAAGTGACGTGCAGAGTTCACACCTGGGTCCGTGGAGCTTGTCAGCGGGGCAGCTGGGCTTCAACCCTCAGTCTGGCTTCAGACCACAGGCCCTGATCATGACACAGCCCCTCTGTCAGGGGAGGCCTGGTCATTGGGACCAGCTGTGTACCCAGGTGGCACCTTCCCCGGGTAGCTTGGAGGATCACAGCCCCTCTGTTAAGGTGGCGGGACTGGGCTAGCCCAGGCTGGTTGCCTGCTGCCAGCACTAAACCTGGTTGTCTTCCGGAAAGAGGACAGAGCTCAGACGCTGGGAGCTTGGGCAGGCAAATGGGAAATGATGGGAGGCTGCACAGTGCACCTCTGAGCTGGGGATCTGACAGCCAGGCTGTGGGGAGGGGCCTTTCCATCCTGCTCTTGAGGTGCACACAGCATCAGAGGGTGAGCCCAGGGGCCGAGTCACCATAGCACCCATGTGCAGGGACAGTCTTGGTGGGGGCCACTGACCAGGACGGTCCTCCCCAAAGGAGTTTTACAAAATAACCCTTTGTATAAAATCAGCTTCGTATTTTTCCCTACTGAGGTGTAATTTGACATAAATTGCACCCATTTAAAATGTATAATTTGGTACATTTTGACGTTTGTACCTGTGAACCTTTTACCACAGTCAAGGTAAGTATACTGATTACCCCCAAAAGGTTCCTCGTGCCCTTCCCTGCCCCTGGGCAACCATTCATCGGTATTGTCACTGTAGATTAGTTTGCATCTTGTGGAATTTAATATAAATAGAATCATGTGGTATGTCTGTCTTTTGTCTGCTTCTCACACTCAGCATAATCATGCTCATATTTATCCAAGTCTAAAATCCTTTGATATTCATCCGTGATACACATCCATGTTGCACGTGTCAAAAACCCATTCCCCTGTATGGATCTAACACAGCCTGTTTATCCATTCACATGTGGATGGATTTCTGGGTCATTTCGTTTTTGCTCATGCATATAAAGCTGCTGTGAACCTTTGTGTACAAATCTTGGTCTGGACAAATGCTTCCACTTATCTTGGGTAAATACCTAGGAAGGGGATGACTGTGTCATATGGTGGGTCCATATTTAGCTCTTTAAGAAACTACTGGCTGGGCGCGGTGGCTCACGCCTGTAATCCTAGCACTTTCGGAGGCCGAGGCGGGTGGATCACAAGGTCAGGAGATCGAGACCATCCCGGCTAACACAGTGAAACCCCGTCTCTACTAAAAAGTACAAAAAATTAGCCTGGCATGGTGGTGGGCATCTGTAGTCCCAGCTACTTGGGAGGCTGAGGTAGGAGAATGGAGTGAACTCGGGAGGTGGAGCTTGCAGTGAGCTGAGATCTCACCACTGCACTCCAGCCTGGGCGACAGAGCAAGACTCCATCTCAAAAAAAAATAGAAACTACCAAACTCTTTCCAAAGTGGTTGCACCATGTTACATTCCCACCAGTAGCATATGAGAGTTCCAGTTCCTCCACATCCTTGTCAACACTTGAGATTTTCTGTTTTAAATTACAGCCATCCTAGTGGGCATGAAATATTATCTCACTGAGGTTCTATTTTGCATTTCCATGATGACTAAAGATGTGGAGCATCTATTCATGTGCCTGTTTGCTGACAAAATATCTTCTTTGGTGAACCATCTGTTCAATTATTTTGTCCAGTTTGTGAATAGGGTTTTTTCTTATTATTGAGTTTTGAGAGTTCTTTGTGTATTTAGGGTATGAGTCTTTTACCAGATATATGATTTGTGAATAATGTCTCCTAGTTTGTTGTTTAGGTATTTTCTTGGAAGTGTCCTTCAGAGGCCGGGCACGGTGACTTGTGCCGTAATCCCAGCACTTTGGGAGGCCGAGGGGGGGGGCAGATCACTTGAGGTCAGGAGTTCGAGACCAGCCTGGCCAACATGGTGAAACCCCATCTCTACTAAAAATACCAAAAAATTAGCCGGGCGTGGTGGCGGGCACTTGTAATTCCAGCTACTCGAAAGGCTGAGGCAGGAGAATTGCTTGAACCTGGGAGGCAGGGAGGTTGCAGTGAGCCGAGATCATACCATTGCACTCCAGCCTGGGCAACAAGAACAAAACTTGGTCTCAAAAAAAAATTTCCTTATTATCCTTTTTTGTTGTTGTTGAGATGGAGTCTCACTCTGTTGAGTAGGCTGGAGTGCAGTGGTGTGATCTCGGCTCACTGCAACCCCTGCCTCCCGGGTTCAAGCGATTCTCCTGTCTCAGTCTCCCAAGCAGCTGGGACTACAGGCACCTGCCGCCATGCCCAGCTAATTTTTGTATTTTTAGTAGAGATGGGGTTTCACCATATTGGCCAGGATGGTCTCGAACTCCTGATCTTGTGATCCGCCCACCTCGGCCTCCCAAATGCTGGGATTACAGGCGTGAGCCACCGCGCCTGGCCTCTTGCTTACATTAAGTTTAATGTGCTCTTCTTTTTCTGGTTGGTTAAGGTAGCAGCTGAGGTCATTACTGTGAGCTCTTTGCTAACACAGACGTTTAGTGCTATACATTTTCCCCAAGTACTGCTTTAGTGGCGTCTCACAAATTATAAGTTGTGTTTTTGCTTTTCATTCAGTTGAAAACACTTTCTAATTTTCCTTTATATGTCTTCCTTACACAGATTTTAGAAGTGTGTTTAGTTTTAAAATATTTGAGGATTTCCCAGAATTTTTCCTGTTGATTTTGTTTTGTTTTGTTCTTCTGAGATGGAGTCTCGCTCTGTCGCCAGGCTGGAGTGCAATGGCACAATCTTGGCTCACTGCAACCTCTGCCTCCTGGTTTCAAGCGATTCTCCTGCCTCAGCCTCCTGAATCGCTGGGACTACAGGCAGGCACTGCCACACTCAGCTAGTTTTTGTATTTTTAGTAGAGATGGGGTTTCACCATGTTGGTCAGGATGGTCTTGATCTCTTGACCTCGTGAGCTGCCCACCTTGGCCTCCCAAAGTGTTGGGATTACGGGCGTGAGCCACCAGGCCTGGCCTTCCTATTGACTTCTAATTGAATTTCATTACACTTTGCATGCTTCTTCTCAATTTATTGAGATTTGTGTGCATGGAGAGAGAAATCTCTCTATTCCTCCACTAAATCCTACTGGATTAATAACTCACCCTTACCATTTTATTTAACCCTAATTACATCCAAGAGGCCCTTCCTCCAAACACAGGCACATTAGGGGTTAGGGCTTCAACGCAGAAATGGGGGTGGGCACCACTGAGTCAATAGCAGGATATGGGATTTATCTATGTTTCCTGCAGTTCTTTTATGTATTTTGAAGCTCTGTTTTTAGAGGTGTAGGCATTTATTATGTTCATTAGTCGACTCCCTTTGTGAAATGACTATACTTGATTTTCTTTGCTTTGAAATCTACTTTGTCTTGTATTAATGTAGCCACTCTAGCTTTTTTTTTTTTTTTTTTTTTTTTGAGACGGAGTCTCGCTCTGTCGCCCAGGCTGGAGTGCAGTGGCGCAATCTCGGCTCACTGCAAGCTCCGCCTCCCAGGTTCACGCCATTCTCCTGCCTCAGCCTCTCCGAGTAGCTGGGACTACAGGCGCCCGCCACCACGCCCGGCTAATTTTTTGTATTTTTAGTAGAGACGGGGTTTCATTGTGGTCTCGATCTCCTGACCTCGTGATCCGCCCGCCTCGGCCTCCCAAAGTGCTGGGATTACAAGCGTGAGCCACTGCGCCTGGCCTGCTTTTTTTTGAGACGGAGTTTTGCTCTTGTTGCCCAGGCTGGAGTGCAATGGTGTGATCTCAGCTCACCGCAACCTTTGCCTCTGGGTTCAAGCGATTCTCCTACTTCAGCCTCCCGAGTAGCTGGGATTACAGGCCCATGCCACCACACCCAGCTAATTTTGTATTTTTAGTAGAGATGGAGTTTCCCCATGTTGCCTAGACTGGTCTTTTAACTCCTGGGCTCAAGGGATCTGCCCACCTCAGCCTCCCAAAGTGCTGGGAATTGCAGGCGTGAGCCACTGTGCCTGGCCTCCAGCTTTCTTCTGACTAGTGTTAGCATGGTATATCTTTTCTATCCTTTCAAGCTTTTTTTTTTTTTAATAGATAATGTCTTTTTGCACATAACTTATTGTTGGATTTGCTTTATTTTTCCAACCTGCCAATCTGTCATTTACCGAGAGTATTTATTTTTGACATTTGTATTTAATGTGCTTAGTCATATGGTTAGTTTTGAGTCTGTCATCTTGCGCTTTGTTTCTGTTTCATCTGCCCTTTGTTCCCTCTTTACCTGCCTTCTTCTGGGTTGAGTATTTTATGTTTCTGTCTTACCTCCTTTGTTGGCTTACTAGGTATCTTTGCTGTGTTTTTAATGGTCCTTTTAGGGTTTAGGCAGTACTTGGCTCCAAGTTGCAGCACTGGCCTCTTTTCCCTTGTTGCCCAGGTGAATGAGTGGCAGGATGACTGGCCGACCTTTTTCGCCCGGCACCGGCTCCAGGCGCAGCTGGACCTCATTGAGAAGGACTATGCTGACCGAGAGGCACGAGAACTCTGGTCCCGGCTACAGGTGGGCACGGCAGTGACTTCTCTGGGAAAGAGGTGGTCCTCTCATGATCCCACCGCATTTGTGTGGGGTTCTCTGTAAAACCGAGCTGGAGCAGGGAACACTGAGCCCTGGAGCACACATCAGGGAGGAAGGGGAGCAGGGGCAGGGGGTTCCCCCGACAGGGAGTCTGAAAGGGGTGAGGAGTGAAGACACACTTGGCTCCTCGTGCCTCTCTCCACTGCTAGGTCACCAGGTATTTAGCCTCAGACTTTCCGCACATGAAACACAGGTGCTTGCAAATGGTGGTGTTTACCATGATTACTGTTCTTACTACCAGTAACACTTGTCCACTCCATCCTGTTCGTCTCCCATGGGAAGATGTGGGAACCAGATGATCCAGTGACTGATTTCAAAACATAATTCTCGGCCGGGCGCAGTGGCTCACGCCTGTAATCACAGCATTTGGGAGGCCTAGGTGGGTGGATCACTTGAGGTCAGGAGTTTGAGACCAGCCTGGCCAACATGGTGAAACCCTGTCTCTACTAAAAATGCAAAAATTAACTGGGCGTGGTGGTGCATGCCTGTAATCCCAGCTACTCGGGAGGCTGAGGCAGGAGAATCACTTGAACCCGGGAGGCAGAGGCTGCAGTGAGTGCAGATTGCACCATTGCACTCCAGCCTGGACGACAGAGTGAGATCCTGTCTCAAAAAGAAAAAAAAAAATCAAAATATAACTCTCAAAATGTTAAAAAAGAATGTGCATGTCAATCCAGAGTGAGTATACATCAGAGACTTGAACTCATTAATGAAGAAACTAGGCTGGGAACGGTGGCTCAAGCCTGTAATCCTAGCACTTTGGGGAGGCCAAGGTGGATGGATTACCTGAGGTCAGGATTTCAAGACCAGACTGGTCAATATGGTGAAACCCCATCTCTATTAAAAATACAAAAATTAGCCGGGTATAGTGGCGAGGGCCTGTAATCCCAGCTACTCAGTAGGCTGAGGCAGGAGAATCACTTGAATCCGGGAAGCAGAGGTTGCAGTGAGCCGAGATGGCGCCACTGCACTCCAGCCTGGGTGACAGAGCGAGAATCCCCCTCAAAGAAAAAACAACAAAAACAAACAAAACCTGCAGACATGTATGTGTAGCGAAATGAAAGTGGCCAGAGTTTGCTAAGGTAGTGCAACACTGGTTCCTATTCTGTGGGTCAATTAAAACTATAACCTCGGAGGTTCTCCACTGTGTGGAGCTTCTAGACCTAAATTAGGAGGAAATCCTAAGTTAGACAAAGCTAGACTCCCCTGAAGTCAGGTGGCCCCTGTTTCTGGGCTTGGCAAGCAGTGCTGGGGCTGGACACCGAAGCAGCTCGCCAGTGGGCTTTGCCTTATTTTCAAGAACGAGGTGATGAGACCGGGGCTTCCTGAGGCCAGCGGTAACTGCAGCCGTTGCTCTCCTAGGTGAAGATCCCGGATCTATTTTGTGGTGTAGAGATTGTCCCCGCGTTGCTCCACGGGGATCTCTGGTCGGGAAACGTGGCTGAGGACGACGTGGGGCCCATTATTTACGACCCGGCTTCCTTCTATGGCCATTCCGAGTTTGAACTGGCAATCGCCTTGATGTTTGGGGGGTTCCCCAGATCCTTCTTCACCGCCTACCACCGGAAGATCCCCAAGGCTCCGGGCTTCGACCAGCGGCTGCTGCTCTACCAGCTGTTTAACTACCTGAACCACTGGAACCACTTCGGGCGGGTGTACAGGAGCCCTTCGCTGGGTACCATGCGGAGGCTGCTCAAGTAGCAGCCCCTGCCCCCCTTCCCTTGTCCCTCTGTCTCCGTCCCCCGTCCCCGTTCTCCTGTCCCCGTCCCATCACCGTCCCCCTGTCCCTGTCCCCTGTCCCCGTCACTCCATCCCTGTCCCCCGTCCCCGTGTCCCCGTCCCCCTTTCCCCCCGTCCTCCTGTCCCTGACCCCCATCCCCCCATCCCCTTCCCCCGTCCTTGTCCCCCGTTCCTGTCCCCCATCCCCCTGTCCCCGTCCCCATCCACCCTGTCCCCGTCTCCCCGTCCATCTCCCCGACTCCGTCTCCCCGTCTCCGTCCCCCGTCCCCATCCCATCCCCGTCCCCCCGTCTCCGTCCCCCCGTCCCCATCCCATCCCCGTCTCCCCGTCCCCCCGTCCGTCCCCCCGTCCCCATCCCATCCCCGTCTCCCCGTCCCCCCGTCCCCCCATCCCTGTGCCCCCGTCCCCCAGCCCCCGTCCCCCCCGTCCCTGTCACCCCGTCCCCATCCCCCCGTCCCCCGACCCCTCCCAGATCCTGGAGACCAATAAAGCCCGCAGCGGGCCTCGGCTGGCGTCCTGCGCCTCCTTCCTCCGCGCGTGGGGCTGCTTTCAGGGCCAGACGCACGGCGAGCTGTGCACTGACGTTTTTGCGGCGATTCAGGGGAAACGCACGCGGACCCGGTAGCCAAGGCCAAAGTCGGCGCAGCGCCCACCGCGGCCTCCGTGCCCTGCTCCCGCTCTGGGGCGCGCCACGACTCGGCGCGGGGCCCGTGTGATCCGCGCGGGTCCCAGCGTGGCGCGAATGGGTGTCAGGGCGGTTGGCTCTGAGGGGTGGGTCCGGGGATCGCCTCGCGCCCCCAACCGCGTGTTCAGGGCCCGCCCCTCCCCGTCCACGCGGGCTCAGGCTCCGCCCCGCTCCACCGTCCCCCCCCCCAGTCCTACCTGCCCCCGCCCCGCCCCCGGCCCCGCCCCGCCCCCGCCGCGCGCAGCCCCGCCCCCTACACTCGCGTGCTCAGGCCCCGCCCCGGCGGCCCCCGGCCCCATCCCGAAGCCCCGCCCCTCATCCCCGCCCACCGCCTGCCCAGGCTCCGCGCCGCCGCCCTCCGGCCTCGGTCTCGCCCTCCGGCCTCGGTCTCACCCCGCAGCCCGGCCTACTGCGTCTCAGGCCCCACCCCCTGTCCCGCCCCGCCCACCGCGTGCTCAGGCCTCGCCGGGCGGTCCCGGCTCCACTCGCGCCCTGTGGGGTCCGCGGCGCGCTTTTCCAGAGCCTTTGGGACCGGTCCTCGCTGGCGTTCTCACGCGCACGGCGCCGTCACGCGTGCGGTATTTTGGCGGCCGGCGCGTTCCGTAGCGAGGCCGGAGAGCGGGGTCGGAGGTCGCGGGGCGGGGCCAGTGTCGGTTGCCGCCTCGGCGGGCGCCTCCTTTTCATCCCTCATCCTTCATCTCCGGCGTTCGCGCTCTAGCGGAGTGGGAGCTGCGAGCACGTGAGGCGGGGGCGCGGTCCCCAGCTGCGGAGATGGCCCTGAGCGACGAGCCGGCCGCGGGCGGCCCCGAGGAGGAGGCGGAGGACGAGACGCTGGCCTTTGGCGCGGCGCTGGAAGCGTTCGGCGAGAGCGCGGAGACCCGGGCGCTGCTGGGCAGCCTGCGGGAGGTTCACGGCGGGGGCGCGGAGCGCGAGGTGGCCCTGGAGCGGTTCCATGGTGCGTGGGCGGCGATGCGTGCCCGCTTCCTCCCCCGGCCTGGGCTCGGCGCGCTGAGTGCACTTTCCCGGGCGGGGACCGTAGCCCGCCTCTGCGAGGGCTGCCGGTCCGCGGTCCCGCGGGCCGTGGTGGGGTGCGGCCTTCCTAGGCGGGAGAGAGCCACCCCGGCGCGGCGTTAGGTGCACGGGACAGACGCGCGCCTCCCTTGGGGGGACCGTGGCCCGCGGAGCGCCTGCTCTCGCTCGGGGTGAAGCCTCTGCGGCCTCCCCGGGAGGCGGGGTGTAGAAGCCCTGCGTCCCCCGTCTCCGTCACTGGAGGAGGTGCCTGGGCCGGGGAGACTCGTGCCAGACCCCTCCGGACGGCCGGTCAGCCCTGCAGTATGGACTCCCAGGCTTGCCTCCACCGAGCGCGGTTCCTGTGAATGTTGTGTGGACAGGGAGATCGGGAATGAGAGAGGACGAAGGCAGGGAACAAAGCTGCTGCAAACAAAGGCCGCCTCGAGTGAGGAGGGCAGCAGCCTGCCCGTTCCGTGGACGCCGTGGACAGAGCGGGCTGGCCGGGTCCGTGCCTCTGCAGGCGGGGTGGGGTGTAGGTACCCTTGTGGAGGCCGTTGGATGAGTCTAAATTCTCCGAGTTCAGACCCACCTTTACGGCTGTCTATAATGGGTTATTTCCAAACAAGTCCTTAGGAGTTCATAGCTAAATAGTTAACATGGGGTTTTGTAATTCAGTAAAATCACCTTTGTAGACCCTTTGAGTAAGAATAACTTCTGCATTATTTGGCCTTCCTCATTTTAGAATGACAGCGCTTTGATTTTAGGAGTCAGGCAGGGTGGGGGGCCTCGTGGGCGGAGTGCGCGCTTCGGCGTCAGATGCTCCTGCCTGTGAATTCTGGCCCTGTGGCTTGGACCTGATACTTGATTGCCCGTTTCTTCAGCTGTAAGCTGGGGCGGATAACGATGCCTCTCGTGCAGAACTGTTCTGAGGGTGAGGGACCCTCATCCAGGACCAGTGAAGCCAGATTTCTTGTTCCTGGTGTAACAGCCCAGTGGCTTCTTCCTTTTTTTTTTTTGAGACGAAGTCTTGCTCTGTTGCCCAGGCTGGAGTGCAGTGCAGTGGTGCGATCTCGGCTCACTGCAACCTCAACCTCTCGGGTTCAAGCGATTCTCCTGTCTTAGCCTCCCGAGTAGCTGGGACTACAGGCGCGCGCCACCACGCTCGGCTAATTTTTTTTTTTTTTTTTCGTGTGAGCAACATGGCTGTTTATTTCACCTGGGTGCAGGCGGGCTGAGTCCGAAAAGAGAGTCGGCAAAGGGTGGTGGATTATCATTAGTTCTTATAGGTTTTGGGATAGGCGGTGGAGTTAGGAGCAATGTTTTGGGGGGCAGGGGGGTGGATCTCTCAAAGTACATTCTCAAGGGTAGGGAGAATTACAAAGTACCTTCTTAAGGGTGGGGGAGATTACAAAGTACATTGATCAGTTAGGGTGGGGCAGGAACAAATCACAATGGTGGATTGTCATCAGTTAAGGCTATTTTTACTTCTTTTGTGGATCTTCAGTTACTTCAGGCCATCTGGATGTATACGTGCAAGTCACAGGGGATACGATGGCTTGGCTTGGGCTCAGGGGTCTGACACTGGGAGTTTCGTGCACATCCGTGTGAAGAGACCACGAAACAGGCTTTGTGTAGCAACATGGCTGTTTATTTCACCTGGGTGCAGGTGGGCTGAGTCCGAAAAGAGAGTCAGCCGCCCTCGGCTAATTTTGTATTTTTAGTAGAGGGGGTTTCACCGTGTTGGCCAGGCTGGTCTCAAACTCCTGACCTCAAGTGGTCGCCCGACTCAGCCTCCCAAAGTGTTGAGATTACAGGTGTGAGCCACTGCGCTCGGCCCCAGTGGGTTCTTTCTAAGGGCTGCCCAGATAGAGTTGATTTGTCAGGGCAGGGGAGTTGCCATGGAGAAGGTTTAGTTCACGCAGAACTGGTTAAAAGGGAGACTAGACTAGAATTTTTTTTTTTTGAGGCGGAGTCTCACTTTGTCCCCCCGGGTGGAGTGCAGTGATGAGCTCTCAGCTCACTGCAACCTCCACAACCTCCACCTCCCAGGTTCAAGCGATTCTCCTGCCGCAGCCTCCCGAGTAGCTGGGACTACAGGTGCGCGCCACCACGCCCACCTAATTTTTTGTATTTTTAGTAGTGACGGGTTTCATCGTGTTAGCCAGGATAGTCTCGATCTCCTGACCTCGTGATCCGCCCGCCTCAGCCTCCCAAAATGAGCCCCCACGCCCGGCTGGAGTTTTATTATTACCCAGATCAGTCTCCCTGAGAATTTGAGGGCCGGGGTTTTTTAGAGGTAATCTGGGGGAAAGGGTGGGGGTGGCTGATTGGTTAGGGGTATACAATCATAGGGGGTTCGGAAATGATCCTCCGTGATGTGCTGAATCGAGTCTGGGTGGGGCCCCAGGAGCAGTGGGGCGGGTCCAGGTGGAGCTGTCATGGGTCGGTGGTCCTAGTGTAGGTGTCAGACATGGAAACAATCTGAAAAGATATCTTTAAAGGCCAGTCTCAGGTTCTGCAATAGTGACGTGGTCTGCAGGAGTAACTGGGGAACTCGCATGTCTTGTGATCTCAAGAATAATGGCTGGCAATTATGTTACACCTTAGCGGAATTCAGGCTCCTCTCCTCCTCCTAGCCTGGTGGCCTCTCATTAACTTTACAGAGGCAGTTGAGTTTTGGGGAAGGGCCCTTAGCATTTAAACTATAAATTAAGTGTCTCCCAAAGGTAGCTTGGCAGCTTGAAGACTAAAGGCATCAGGAGGTTGGCTGGATCAGATCTGCCCCATTGCCATAATTTCCTCACTGATGTAACTTTTGCAAAGGCAGTTTTGCTGGGAAGCAGTGGGTGTGTTCAGATGTGGAGGTGGGAGCTGCCGGATTGGACAGAAGCAGTTTCAGTTGCTGAGAGGAGGAGAAAGTGGTGGTTCAGGGTCTGGGAGGTTGTGAAGAGCTGGCAGCTGTGTGGAAGGGAGCAGTGCCTGGATATGTCAACCAAAAAGTATCTGAGACAAGTCTCAATCAGTTTAGAAGGTTAAGGGTGTGCCTGTGAGGCAGCCTCAGGAGGTCACATGTCCCCAGGGAAGTTGGGCTACAGCTTAGTTTTATACGTTTTAGGGAGACATGAGACATCAATCGATACCTGTAAGATGTACATTGGTCTAGTCAGGGAAGGCGGGACATCTTGGGTGGGAGGGCGTCCAGGGCATTGGTGGATTCAAATATTTCACGATTGGTGATTGGTTGAAAGAGTTTATCTGAAGACTTGGAATCCATAGAAGGGATTGTCTAGGTGAAGATAAACTGTGGAGACCAAGGTTTTTCTTATGCAGATGAAGGTTCCAGTTAGCTGGTTTCAGAGAGAATAGACTGTAAATGCTTTTTATCAGACTAAAAAGGTACCAGACTTAGTTAATTTTCTCCTGGATCAGGGAAAAGACCTAGAAAGGGAAGGGATTCTCTACAGAATGTAGCTTTTCCCCACAAGAGGCAACTTAGCAGGGCCATTTCAAAATATGTCAGATACACTTTAGGGAAAAATATTTTGATTTCTTTCAGGGCCTGCTGTCTGTCATGTGACGCTGTACTGGAGTCAGGCTGGAATTTGGTGTCTTGTTGCTACTTAAGATCGGTTTTAATGCTAATACCGATCAGCTGTGCCCGAATTCCAACGGGAGGAGGGTGTAATGAGGCCTATGTGGACCACTCCCCATAATCCCTTCCCATCATGAGGCCTGAACTAGTTTTTCAGGTTAAGTGTGGAATGCCCTTGGCCAAGAGGAGGGGTCTGTTAGATGGCTAGGGGGCTTAGAATTTTGTTTTTCGTTTACAGGCATGTTTGGCAGGGGAGGGTGAGAGGAGTGCCAGGGATGTGTCTCACAAGGACAGAGTTGAGCTTAGCCCTTAACGGCTGGCAGAGGCAGGAGAGAGTGAAGGAAGGAAGGAGCGAGGAGGAGACTCTGTTAGGAAGAGTATAGAGGAAGTGGGAAAAGAGGAACAGTGTGCCAAGCAAGTAAAGTGCACGAGGCTGGGCCACGGTGGCCCTCAAAATGCTAGAGGGAGGTGGGGCCTTCCCTCCAGGTGGCCTGTGTGGCCTGCCTTAGTGAGAGGGGAGGTGTGCTCCTGAGAGCTGGGGAAGAGGTGGAGCTGCCCTGTGGAAGCTAGCAAGGGAAAGTGGGGTTTCTGAGGCTCATGGGTTTGTTCGGCCTAATGGTAATTAATTTTCATGTTATATTTGTTTTTAGTAATAATGGACAAATACCAGGAGCAGCCTCATCTGTTGGACCCACACCTTGGTAAGAATAGAAGCTGCTGATTTTGATCATTCAATTACAGATGACCACAGAGGCCTTGGTGTATGGTGCTGGCACATGCATGTGCTTTGCCAGGATCAAGTGCCAAGAAGTGTCCCTGTCTTACTTGCTTGCAGGACCTGGCTGGTTGGTTTTAGCCACCTGTGATAGTGGCTTGAGTTCCAGATGTCACTCTAGGCTGGGAGCTGGGGGGAGATGTGTCTGAGCTACTTAATTCCTTTCTGCTGAAGAAACAACATTTGCTCCTCATGTGTTTTTAGCTTACATTAGTTTGCATCTGGGCACATGATGTCTTTCTGATAATAGTCATGCAGGGTCAGGTGGTTTACATGGGTCATCATTTAATCCTCACAGCAGCTAAGGAGGGCATCTGTTGTCATCTCCAGTTTACAGTTGGGGACACTGAGGCTCGGTTTTCATACTTTAGTGTAAGAGGTGTGGTTTCTTATCGTTTTCTTTATTTTTGATGTATTTCACACTGATTAAAATTTTTCTTTTTCTACCTACAAATGTAACACATGCTCCTGGCAGTTAACCTGGGAAAGAGGAAGGTAGCAATATTCACCACGGTAAGAGGCAGCACCCTGGGTGGGGGCACCCTGGCTTCACAGCCCGGTTTCGCCATTCAGTCTTTGAGCTGCTCTTTGCCTGGGTTTCCTCGATGCCTGTGGTGTTGAGATCTGTGTGGGAGGCGCTAAGGGTCAGCCTTTCGTGTGCGCACACGTGCCTCTTAAAGAGTAGCTGGTGCTGTGCATCCTGTTCTGGTTTTTTTATTCAAATAACAGATTTTGGCTGGGGCGGTGGCTCATGCCTGTAATCCCAGCACTTTGGGAGGCGGAGGCAGGTGGATCACTTGAGGTCGGGAGTTCGAGACCAGCCTGGCTAACATGATGAAACCCTGTTTCTACTAATAATACAAAAAATTAGCTGGGCATGCTGGCAGATGCCTGTAGTCCCAGCTACTTGGGAGGCTGAGGCAGGAGAATGGTGTGAACCCAGGAGGCGGAGCTTGCAGTGAGCTGAGATCACGTCACTGCACTCCAGCCTGGGCGACGGAGCGAGACTTCATCTTAAAAAAAAAAAAAAACCCAAAAAAACCTCTAAATTCTGGATTCAAGAATTCATTGGGATCAGCCTTGTCCTTCTGTCCTCCTAGAAAAATTTATAGGCCTTGTGAAGGAGACCAAAGATAGCGGTCCTTGGGAGAGGGTCAGCTGCAGGGAACACGACTCTGACATCTGCTGGAGGGGCTAGCCATGCTGGATGGCGTGCAGACAGTGGGCTCTCCAGGCCGTATCTTGTAGGAGGTCTTGGGTTCCTGGAGTTCCTGTGTGTGAGCGCTGGTTCCCAGGAAACAGATGTGGTCACTGCTCACAATGTAGCAGGTGGTGTTTTTATATATCTCCAAGTAACAACGTTGGACCTGTAGTTAAGTGCCTTTATTCTTGCCAGACCTCTTTCCAGAGTGGATCATGGAATAGTAACTTGTTGTGAGCTGCTTAAGAGTGCTGCGAATGATTTTTAGAGTTATTTTCTTTCTTTTTTTTTTTTTTTTTTGAGAAGGAGTCTTGCTCTTTCACCCAGGCTGGAGTGCAGTGGCGCGATCTCGGCTCACTGCAGGCTCCGCCCCCCCAGGGTTCACACCATTCTCCTGCCTCAGCCTCCCACGCAGCTGGGACTACAGGCGCCCGCCACCTCGCCCGGCTAATTTTTTGTATTTTTAGTAGACACGGGGTTTCACGGTGTTAGCCAGGATAGTCTCGATCTCCTGACCTCGTGACCCGCCCGCCTCGGCCTCCCAAAGTGCTGGGATTACAGGCGTGAGCCACCGCACCCGGCCTATTTTCTTTCTTTGCAAAAACTTTTTTTGGCCAGGTGTGGTGGCTTATGCCTGTAATCCCAGCACTTTGGGAGATTGGGGCGGGTGGATCACCTGAGGTCAGGAGTTTGAGACCAGCCTGACCAACATGGTGAAACCCTGTTATCTATTAAAAATGCAAAAATTAGCCGCGTGTGGTGGTGCACGCCTGTAATCCCAGCTACTCAGGGGGCTAAAGCAGGAGAATTGCCTGAACCCGGGGGAGGCGGAGGTTGCAGTGAGCCAAGATCGTGCCATTGTACTCCAGCCTGGGCAACAAGAACGAAAATGTCTTGGAAAAAAAAATAATACAAATAAATAAATAAAAAAAATTTTTTTTTGTAGAGACGGGGTCTTGCCGTGTTGCCCAGGCTGGTCTCATACCTCTGGGCTCAAGCAGTTCACCCACCTTGGCCTCCTAAAGTGCTGGGATTTCAGGTGTGAGCCAGTGTGCCCAGCTGAGTTCATTATTTTCTGGAATTCTCTTTTAGAAAAAGGAAAATGTAGTCGTGGGATGCTGGTCCTTTGTCATTTGTTGCACGTTTTTCCAGCCTTTTGCTTTTTTTTTTTTTTTTTTTTTGAGATGTAGTCTCTCTGTTGCCCAGGCTGGAGTATAGTGGCCCAATCTTGGCACACTGCAACTTCTGCCTCCCGGGTTCAAGCGATTCTCCTGCCTCAGCCTCCAGAGTAGCTGGGATTACAGGTGTGTGCCACCACGCCTGGCTAATTTTTGTATTTTAGTAGAGATGAGGTTTCACCATGTTGGCCAGGCTGGTCTCGAACTCCTGACCCCCAGGTGATCCGCCCACCTTGGTCTCCCAAAGTGCTGGGATTACAGGCGTGAGCCATTGCGCCCTGCCTGCTTTTGCCTTTTAATATTGTGTCTGGTGTATTTTGTCTGCTGAAGTTTTTTTGTATTTGTTTTTTTAAAGAGATGGGATCTCACTCTGTCACCCAGGCTGGAGTGTAGTGGTGCAGTCATAGCTCACTGCAGCCTTGAGCTCCTGGGATTAAGTGATCTTCTCACCTCAGCCTCCTGTGTAGCTGGGACAATAGGCACAAGCTGCCATGCCTGGTTAATTAAAAAAAATTTTTTTTGGCCAGGCGCAGTAGCTCACGCCTGTGATCCCAGCCCTTTGGGAGGCCGAGGCGGGTGGATTACGAGGTCGGGAGTTCAAGACCAGCTTGACCAACATGGTGAAACCCCGTCTCTACTAAAAATACAAAAATTAGCTGGGCATGATGGAGCATGCCTGTAATCCCAGCTACTCGAGAGGCTGAGGCAGGAGAATCGCTTGAACTGGGACCCAGGAGGCGGAGGTAGCAATGAACGAGATCGTGCCACTGCACTCCAGTGTGGGCTAAAGAGCGAGACTGTCTTAGAAAAAAAAAAAATTTGTTTTTGCAGGGTCAGGGTCACGCTGTGTTCCTCAAGCTGGTCTCGAACTTCTGGCCCCAAGCAATCCTGCCTTGGCCTCCCACAGTGCTGGGATGACAGGTGTGAGCCACTGCACCCAGCCTCTACTGAAGTTTTAGAAATATTTAGCTTGTCAAACTATCAGTTTCTTTGTGTTTGGCCTTTGGTAGTGCGGTTAGAAAGTTTATTTTTCCTAATCAGTTATGTAAGCCTAATTTATTAGATGATTTAGTGGCCTCTCCCCTGCTTGAAATGCCATTTAAAATCTATATTAAATATTCAAATATATTAGCCTTTGCTTTTAGACTTTTTATCCTGTTCCATTAACCTATCTATATGCTCTTTTTTCTGGGTCATTTTGCTTGTTTTTTTTTTTTTTTTTTTTTTTTGAGACGGAGTCTCGCTCTGTCACCCAGGCTGGAGTGCAGTGGCGCGTTCTTGGCTTACTGCAACCTCTGCCTCCCAGGTTCAAGAGATTTTCCTGCCTCAGCCTCCCGAGTAGCACGCACCACCACGCCTGGCTAATTTTTGTATTTTTAGTAGAGAACGGTTTTCATCATGTTGGCCAGGATGGTCTCGAACTCCTGACCTCAAGCAATCTGCCTGCCTTGGCCTCCCAAAGTGCTGGGATTAGACCCACGCCTGGACTGGGTCATTTTGTTTGATGTTAGTTGCTTTATATTTTGCCTGGCATCCTTCCCTCTTACTTTCTTGATGGTTTTGTAGCCCGTTCATTAATGCGGATGAACTCCAGAATTATTTTATCACTCTCCACCCTTTGGAATTCTATTAAATTCACAAATTCATGTAGGGGAGAAGTCTTCGTAAGATCTAATTTTCCTGTCTAAGATCGTGGTATTATGTCTCTAATTATTCACATCTTTTGTGTTCCTCAGTGAAGGTTGGTGATTTTCTTTAGATGATTCCTGGAGACATTTTTTTAGGTTTATTTCTGGGTATGTTTTGTCTTTTATTGCTCTCGTGAAACTCTTTGTTATGTGTTCTAACTGGTTATTGTTGATGTCTAGCGAAGATACTTTTTTATACAGTTTTTGTAAATGGCAACACTAATGGAATATGTATGCGTAAACATACATTTCTTAACATCTTCATAGGGATATAATTACACACTATAGAGTTCACCCTTCTAAATTTACACTTTAGTGTTATTTAGTGTATTTAGTGTATTACAGAGTTGTGTAACTATCACTACCACAATCTAGGCATTTTCATCATCTCCTGAAGCAACCCAACTCCCATCAGCAATTCCTCCCCATTCTCTGCTTCCGCAATAGCCACTCATCTGGCCCTGGGTTTGTGATGTGATGGAATCACACAGTAGGAGGTCTTTTGGGACTGGCTTTTTTCACTTAGCATCATGTCTACGAGGTTCACTGTGTGATGAAATGTTTACGTCAATAGTTTTTCAGTCGTTTTTTTTTGGAGACAAAGTCTTGCTCTGTCACCCAGGCTGGAGTGCAATGGTGCGATCTTGGCTCACTGCAACCTCCTCCTTCCGGGTTCAAGCGAATCTCCTGCCTCAGCCTCCGGAGTAGCTGGGATTACAGGCGCCACCTGTAAAATTAGCCTGGCCAATTTTTGTATTCTGAGTAGAGACGGGGTTTCACCATGATGGCCAGGCTTGTCTTGAACTCCTGACCTCAGGTGATCCACCTGCCTCGGCCTCTCAAAGTACTGGGATTACAGGCGTGAGCCACCGCGCCCGGCCAGTTGTTACTTTTGAGTTTTCTTAGCAGGTAAATAATTATATGGTTTGTAAATAATGCTACTCTTTATCCACGATTATAAATTTTTATTCTTAGAACATTTTATTGAGTTTTAACTTTATTGAGTTTAAAATTTACATACTATAAAATGCACCCATTTTAGTAAGATGTTTGAGTTAAGGTAAATGTATACACCCCGCACTATCAAGATGTGGAACATTTCTGTCATCCCAAGGAGTTACTTGATGTCCTTTTGCTGTCAGTCCCCTCACCCCAGCCCTAGGGAACCACCGTTGGTTAATGTTACTGTTGATTAGTTTTGCCTGTTCTAGAATCATTCAGTATGTGCTCTTTACTTTTTGTCTTCCATTGTTAAAATAACATCTCCGGGACTTAACCATTGTTGGTGTGTCTATCAGTAGTTTGTACCTTTTCTCTTGTGCTGATAAATCACAATTTGTTTCTTCTTCTTCTTTTTTTTTTTTTTTTCTGAGATGGAGTCTTGCTCTGTTGCCCAGGCTGGAGTGTGGTGGTGCGATCCCGGCTGACTGCAAGCTCTGCCACCCAGGTTCACGCCATTCTCCTGCCTCAGCCTCCCGAGTAGCTGGGACTACTGGCGCCCGCCACCACGCCTGGCTATTTTTTTTTTATTTTTAGTAGAGACGGTGTTTCACCATGTTAACCAGGATGGTCTTGATCTCCTGACCTCGTGATCCGCCCGCCTCAGCCTTCCAAAGTGCTGGGATTGTTTCTTCTTTTATCTGTTGATGGACATTTGAGTTGTTCCCGGTTTTTGGCTGTTATTAATAATGCTACTTTTTGGGAGGCTGAGGCGGGCGGATCATGAGGTCAGGAGATTGAGACCATCCTGGCTAACACGGTGAAACCCCATCTCTACTAAAAATACAAAACATTAGCCCAGCATGGTGGTGTGCGCATGTAGTCCCAGCTACTTGGGAGGCTGAGGCAGGAAAATTGCTTGAACCTGGGAGGTGGAGGTTGCTGTGAGCCAAGATCTTGCCACTGCACTCCACCCTGGGTGACAGAGCGAGACTCTGTCTCAAAAAAAAAAACAACCAAAAAAAACCAGGTAATGCTACTGTGAAAATGTTTATGTACAAGTCTTTAGGTAGACAGAGGTTTTATTTTCTCTTGGGAATATACGCATGCGTGGAATTGCTGAGTAGCAGAAAGTGTCTTACTTGTAGAAAGTGTATGACTTGGCCAGGCGTGGTGGCTCCTACCTGTAATCCTAGCACTTTGGGAGACTCAGGCAGGTGGATCACCTGAGCTCAGGAGTTGAAGACCAGCCTGGGCAACGTGGTGAAACCCCATCTCTACTAAAATACAAAAAATTAGTCGGGTGTGGTGGCGGGCGCCTGTAGTCCCAGCTACTCAGGAGGCTGAGGCACAAGAATTACTTGATTGTGGGAGACGGAGGTTGCAGTGAGCCGAGATGACACCACTGCACTCCAGCCTGGGCCACAGAGTGAAACTCTGTTTCCAAAAAAAAAAAAAGGCATATGACTCATAATCACCTGCCATACTGATTCCATGAAGATTGTACTGTTGACCATTTCTACCAACAAGGTATGAGGATTCCAGCTGCTCTGGGTTCTCTTCAGCACTCAGCGTTGCCAGTCTCTCTGATTTCAGGGAGTGTATCTCGTTGTGTCCTTGTCTGTGTTTCTTGGATGCCAGTTGCAGTTCTTTTCCACGTATGAAGACTTGCAGCCCAGCATGTGGTCTGTTTTGTTGAACGTTCCACGTGCACTTGAGAAAAATGTCTGTTCTGTTGTTGGGTAGATTGTTCTCTAAATGTCACGTAAGTAAGGTGGTTGATAGTGCTGTTTACGTTTCAGTGATTTTCTCTCACTTGTTCTGTCAGTTCCTGAGACAGGAGTGTCGAAGTTTTCAACTGTGTCTCCTTTCATTTCTCTCAGCTTTTTCTTTGCTTATTTTGAAGCTCTGTAGGTTGGTGTGTATACTTACAGAATTGTTAAGTCTTCATGATGAATTGATCCTCTTATTATCATGAAACATTCTGTTTATCTCTGATAATAATACTTGTTCTGACATTTACTTTGTCTGATATTAACAGAGCCACTCCAGCTCTCTTATGATTCGTGATTGGTTGGAATATCTTTTTCCTTCTGCTTACATTTAACCTAGCTATGTCTTTTTGTTTGTTTGTTTTTGTTTTTTAAGAGACAGGATTTTGGGCCAGGCACGGTGGGCTCACGCCTGTAATCCTAGCACTTTGGGAGGCCGAGGTGGGTGGATCACCTGAGGTCAGGAGTTCGAGACCAGCCTGGTCAACATGGTGAAACCCCCATCTCTACTAAAAATACAAAAATTAGCCAGGCGTGGTGACGCGTGCCTGTAATTCCAGCTACTTGGGAATCTGAGGGAGGAGAATCGCCTGAACCCGGGAGGTGGAGGTTGCAGTGAGCCGAGATCACGCCACTGCACTCCAGCCTGGGGGACGGAGCAAGACTCTGTCTCAAAAAAAAAGAAAAAAAAAGAGACAGGGTTTTGCTCTGTTGCCCAGGCTGGAGTGCAATAGTAGGATCATGGCTCATTGCTGCCTTGAAATTCTGGCCTCAAATGATCCTCCCACCTTGGTCTCCCAAAGTGCTGGGAGAACAGGCGTGAGCCACCACACCTGGCCAGCCTCAGTGTCATGTTGGTGTTCACTTTTACAGTAAATGTTTCATGTTTTTCCCTAGAATGGATGATGAACTTGTTGTTGGACATAGTGCAAGATCAGACATCTCCAGCTTCCCTTGTACATCTGGCTTTTAAATTTCTTTACATCATCACCAAGGTAAGATTTTCATAGCACTTCAGAGTTGACAGATACTTTCGTAATATACTTGGTCCAGAGGTTATCCAAAATGTTATTTCTCAAGAAAGATAGTTCTTAGACACAAGTTGTGGGTTTAATTCTGTCCCTTTTTACTGTATGTTGGGGATCAGAATTTAGTGATATGGGCCCTTTGGCTGAAACAGTGTCAAGATATTTAGCATCTTGCATTTGAATAGATTGAAGCACCGTGTAGCTAGGAAGGGAATGGGGTGGAGATGAGACTAAATCAGAAAAACTTCTTACAAGGAAAAAGCAGGCTGGTAATCCCAGCACCTTGTGAGGCTGAGGCGGGTGGATCACCTGTGGTCAGGAGTTCGAGAACAGCCTGGCCGACATGGTGAAACCCAGTCTCTACTAAAATTACAAAAATTAGCTGGGCTTGGTGGCACATGACTGTAATCCCAGCTGCTTGGGAGGCTGAGGCGGGAGAATGGCTTGAACCTGAGAGGCAGAGGTTGCAGTGAGCCGAGATCATGCTATTGCACTCCAGCCTGAGTGACAGAATGAGACTCTGTGGAAATGGAAGTGCTTCTCACCCTTTAATATGCAGATGAATTTCCCGGGAATTTTGCTGTACTGTAGATTTTGAGCAAGTAGGTCTAGGCTGTGGTCTCATAGTCTGCTTTTCTTACAAGCTTGCAGGTGTCTGTGTGCTGGCCCAGAGGCTCTCTGTTGGCAGTATTGGCTATGGGAGTACTCACAGCCATCTCAGGGTGGGGCTTGGGGTTCGTAGTGGTGAGGCACTATTTCTCTTGTCTGGCGGGAGAGTCCTTGGCCAGTGAGGGGACACTGTGGGTGGGCTGCCAAGGACACGCCAGCCTCTGTAGCTCTGCTGTTTGAGGCTAGGATTTCTCCGGAAGGTGTGGTATCCCTGAGCTTCAGGGGAGTGTTAATGAATTTGGGCCCTTGAGGTTTGTAGGCACTTACTCCTCATAAATGTCAGAGGACAGTCATACAAATGACCATATTTAATGACTGATTCCGTAAATATGGTAATGAATAACACTAGCCAATTTAGGAAGGAAAGCCTTTTTTTTTTTGAGAGATGGGGTCTTGCTCTGTCACTCAGGCTAGAGTGCAGTGGTGCAGTCAGCTCACTGCAGCCTCAAACTCTTGGTCTCAAATGATTCTCCCTCCTGCCTCAGCCTCTCAGACTACAGGCATGTGCCACCATCCTGTCTAATTTTTAATTTTTTATGTTGCCCAGGCTAGTCTCCAACTCTTGGTCTCAAGCTATTCTTTTGCCTCAGCCTCCCAAAGTGCTGGGATTACAGGTGTGAGCCATCGCTCCTGGCCATAGGTAGCTTTCTTGTGGTGACTACAGTCTTACTAAATTGTGTCACTGTAATGTGACAATTCTCTTTGATCAGTGGGTCGCATAGGTGGTGGTTTTTGATGAAAGGGTACAAAGGCAATTTTGCTGCTCTCTGTATTTTTAAGTTTTATAATAATTCAGCATCTCTTTATTTGATAGGTTCGAGGCTATAAAACATTTCTTCGTTTATTTCCTCACGAAGTTGCTGATGTAGAGCCTGTTTTAGATTTGGTCACAAATCAGAATCCCAAGGACCATGAAGTGAGTGTCTCTGCCTCCTCCCTTGTCTCCAGCCCCTCCGTGCTCGTCCTTCCTCCCTGCTTGCCCCACCCTGCTGCACCTTCCCCTTCCTGTTTCTTTCATTTTATCTCCCTTTGTTTTGTGTCACTCCTCTTTTCTTTTTCTTTTGACTTTTCCTTTACTTCTTGTACAAGTTGCTTTAAGTTATTTTCGTTTAAAATAGCCCCTTTATAAAAAAAATTATGCCTAGGTATAGTTTAACAATAAATCTGTCATTGTTTATATGTTTTTGTAACTTGTGGAAGTATAACTGTTTTGGGTTCCCAAGACCACCTCCAGGTTTGGTACTTCCTGAGCAGGACTCACAGCACTCAGCATAGATTCCTCCTTTTGGCTGTCACTTGTTATGGCAAAATAATACACAGCAAAATCAGCGAAGGGAAAAGGCACATGGGTGGGGTTTGGGGAGAACCAGGCGGGAGCTCCCAGGGTCCTCCAGTTGGGTCCCACAGGGCCTGTGTCATTCCCCCAGCAGTGAGATGTGACCACACCTGTGAGGTGTCTATCACGGAAGCGCGTTTGAGACTTGGTGCCCAGAGCTTTCACTGGGGTCTGGCCACGTGGACATCTCTGCCTGGCACGAAACAAAATACAAAATTCCAGACCCCCAGCAGGAAAGCAGGTGCCAGTGGAAAGCACACGGTTTGTGCAGATTGAGCCAGCGAGGGGCCTCGTCAGACAGGGCTTGGTGGGAACCCTGCTGGCGTCTAGGTCCCTGGATGCCAGCCCAGGGCCGGCCTCGCCAGGGGCCTTGCCTCAGACGGCAGCGGGGCCTGCTATGCTCGCTGTCTTCTGTGCAGTATGTATTTGGAAGAGCACACGATTTATAACCATGCAGTGTGGTGGCTTGTCTCGGCGTGGATGTGACTGATGAGAGCTGTGGGGCATTTCCCTGCTGCCCTGCACGCCATGCCCTTCTTTCCCTAGTACTTCTAGCGCCCCCCAGTGGAATGATTGCAGGGACAAATTGGAATGTTTTTTACTTATTACTGAAAATAAGGATACTCCTTTTTTATTAGAAGTTGATAATTGTTTTCTTTATTCTTTTTTTTTTTTTTTTTAAAAAGACAGAGTTTCACTCTTGTTGCCCAGGTTGGAGTGCAATGGCACAATCTTGGCTCACTGCAACCTCCGTCTCCCAGGTTCAAGCGATTCTCCTGTGTCAGCGTCCTGAGTAGCTGGGATTACAGGCATGTGCCATCACCCCAGGGTGATTTTGTATTTTTAGTAGAAACGGGGTTTCTCCATGTTGGTCAGGCTGGTTTAGGACTGTTGACCTCGGCCGGTCACGGTGGCTCATGCCTGTAATCCCAGCACTTTGGGAGGCCGAGGTGGGCAGATCATGAGGTCAGGAGATCGAGACCATCCTGGCTAACACGGTGAAACCCTGTCTCTACTAAAAATACAAACAATTAGCCGGGCGTGTCGGCGGGCGCCTGTAGTCCCAGCTACTCGTGAGGCTGAGGCAGGAGAATGGCGTGAACCAGGGAGGCGGAGCTTGCAGTGAGCGAGATGGCGCCACTGCACTCCAGCCTGGGCAACAGAGCGAGACTCCGTCTCAAAAAAGAAAAAAATAACTCCTGACCTCAGGTGATCTGCTCGTCTCGGCCTCCCAAAGTGCTGGGATTACAGGTGTAAACCACCGCGCCCGGCCTTTTTTCTTTATTCTTAGGTGTTTTTACTTTTTATCTGTTTTTCACTTTCTCAAAAGGCCAGTTTGTATGTGGAGAGGTGCCAGCGAAGAGTAGCTGCTATATTGTTGTATTATGATTTTTCTTTGTTCATTTTGATGTCTCTTTTGTCTGCTAAGTTACGGCAGTGGGTGTGTGTGGTGGGGATTATGGGGGCATGTGGCGAGGGAGTTGGTGAATGGCTTGCATTTCTGGCCCTGAGGGTGATGGCATTTGAATGGCTTTAGTAGGCATTGGGTGGGCATGGAGGGCAGTGACTTTAAGTAGATTGTGGCCAGTGGCCTCTGTTTTTCAAACAAGACTCATTCTTATTGTGCTTTAATTTTTTAGACTTGGGAAACCCGCTACATGCTTTTGCTATGGCTCTCTGTGACCTGCCTAATCCCTTTTGATTTTTCTCGCCTTGACGGGAACCTCCTCACCCAGCCTGGGCAAACACGAATGTCCATAATGGACCGTATTCTCCAAATAGCAGAGGTAAATATCGTGCAGATAATTAGCTGCTAATTAGTACTCACTTTCATGTTCATGCTGTCTTGATGTTAGTGTTTTACTCGGTAAGCTTTTGGTACTTACGTATTTATTCAACTGCTGTTTTTTTCAGTGAGGTAAAATCCCATATGATAACTTATTTTGAAATTGTGA
This sequence comes from Hylobates moloch, assembly GCF_009828535.3. NCBI lineage: Eukaryota > Metazoa > Chordata > Mammalia > Primates > Hylobatidae > Hylobates > Hylobates moloch. The sequence continues at coordinate 451,671 of NW_026652290.1, read as the reverse complement.
TAATTCATGTGGGGGTCAGGTTGAGTTAGCAAACCTCATTTCTTTGTAGATGATGCAGATACTCTGTTGAGGGTAATCATGGCAGATAAGGAAGGGTTTAGTGGCAATGGTGAGAGAAAATAAGGACCCATTTGACATTTAGTTCTCAACATTATATAAATAATAGATGTTCATTTGTAGGAAAACTAGAAAATAAAGATAAGAAAAATACTAAATTTAAATTTATGAAATTCTAGCGCAAAGAGATAAATTGTTTATTTTCTTCAAACTTTTCCTGATGTAAATATTATGCATATAAACACAGCTTATTGTATTAGTTATCTATTGGATCATAAGTAATTACCCCAAACTTGAGTGACACACGTTTATCCTCTTGTAGTTTCTGTGGGTTGGGAGTCTGGCATGGCTGAGCTGGGTCCTCTGTGTCAAACTTGCCCACAGCTGCAGTTAAAACTCGACGTGGGCAGGCTTCGCCCCAAGGCTGTTGGATTGAGGCCACCCTCAGTTCTTTGCCACCTGGGCCCCTCCAACTTAGTGGCTTATTCCATCAAAGCCTGCAAGGGAGAGACTCTGCTAATGAGATGGACGTCATGATAATATGTTACCCGATCATGGAAGTGACGTCCCATTCCTCTGCCAGATCGTGTGGTTAGCAGCAAGTCACTGAGTCCAACCCACACAAGCGAGCACTAGGAGGCCGTCAGGCTCTGAGCCATCTCAGTCGTCTTGGTCTTCCTGCCACGCTGACTGCGACAGCCCTGGTTAGCATTCACTGAGTGCCTGCTGTGTGCCTGGCACCGTTCAAACACTCATAGATTAATCACTTATGGATAAATAATTTAACCTATACATTGGGCTGGGCGTGGTGGGTCACTCCTGTAATCCCAGCACTTTGGGAGGCTGGGGCGGGCAGATCACGTGAGGTTAGGACTTCGAGACCAGCCTGGCCAACATGGTAAAACCCTGTGTCTACTAAAAATACAAAAATTAGCTGGGCCTGGTGACTCATACCTGTAATCCCAGCTACTCAAGAGGCTTGAGGCAGAAGAATCGCTTGAACCTGGGAGGTGGAGATTGTAGTGAGCTGAGATCATGCCACTGCACTCCAGCCTAGGTGACAGAGTGAGACTCCATCTCAAAAAAAAAAACAAAAAACAATTTAACCTATATGTTGATGATTGATAGATCATCAGTGATTAATTAACTGTGATTAATAATCATTTAATTCTCCTTCATGAGGCTGTTGACAGTTCTTACCCTCATTTAACCGAGAAGGCAACAGGCATAAAAATTAATAACTTAGTTTACTTTGCTCTTAAGTGGTGGATCCATGTTTGAATCCAGGCGGTTTATCTCTGGAGTCTGTGCTCTTCATCAGGGCTCAGCATTGCCCCATGACCTGCTGTTCTGAGTCCTTTTTACCCTCAGCAGCACGTTCTTAGTGTCTTACGATGTCAGAAAGTGTCCCCCTCATAATCGTTAAGGGAAAAGGTACTCCATTGTAATCTAATTTAAAATTCTCTCTGATGGATGTTTCGTTTGTTCTTGTTTTGTTATGTTAGAGGTAGTGTGGTGATGGGCTGGGTGCGGTGGCTCACGCCTGTAATCCCAGCACTCTGGGAGGCCAAGGTGGGCAGATCACCTGAGGTTGGGAGTTCGAGACCAGCCTGACCAACATGGAGAAACCACGTCTCTACTAAAAATACATTAGCTGGGCGTGGTGGCGGGCGCCTGTAATCCCAGCTACTCAGGAGGCTGAGGCAGGAGAATCGCTTGAACCTGGGAGGCAGAGGTTGTGGTGAGCCAATATCCTGCCATTGCACTCCACCCTGAGCAACAAGAGTGAAACTCCATCTCAAAAAAAAAAAAAAAAGTAGTGTGGTTTACCCACCCTTGTTTACTTGTCTGTGGAGAGGGACTGCCAGGCCAAGGAAGCATGGTTTGTCAAGACTTGGCACTCTGTGATTGCCGTTAGAGATCCTGCCCTGGAGGCCGGGCGCCGTGGCTCACGCCTGAAATCCCAGCACTTTGGGAGGCCGAGGCAGGTGGGTCACAAGGTCAGGAGTTCGAGACCAGCCTGGACAAGATGGTGAAACCCCGTCTCTACTAAAAATACAAAAATTAGCCGGGCATGGTGGCGGGCGCCTGTGATCCTTACATACTTATTCAACTGTTCTCCTACAAATGAACAGCTACTCGGGAGGCTGAGGCAGAGAATTGCTTGAACCCGGGAGGCAGAGGTTGCAGTGAGCCAAGATTGCACCAACTGCACTCCAGCCTGGGCAGCAGAGCAAGACTCCGTCTCACACACAAAAAAAAAAAAAAAAAAAAAAAAAAAGCCTGCTCCAGAAAGAAAGATCTTTTAAATGTATCGTTTTGGGGAAAAAAAAAAAAACAACTAGCCGAGACAAGCATTGGAACCTTTTTTTTTTTTTTTTGAGACGGAGTCTCGCTGTCGCCCAGGCTGGAGTGCAGTGGCACGATCTCGGCTCACTGCAGGCTCCGCCCCCAGGGTTCACGCCATTCTCCTGCCTCAGCCTCCTGAGTAGCTGGGACTACAGGCGCCAGCCACCTCGCCCGGCTAGTTTTTTGTATTTTTAGTAGAGACGGGGTTTCACCGTGTTAGCCAGGATGGTCTTAATCTTCTGACCTCGTGATCCTCCCGCCTCGGCCTCCCAAAGTGCTGGGATTACAGGCGTGAGCCACCGCGCCCGGCCAAGCATTGGAAACATTTTAAGGCAGCCCTCCCAAAAATAAATCTAGCTGGGCATGAGGTTTCATGCCTGTAATTCCAGCACTTTGGGAGGCCAGGGCGGGAGGATAGCTTGAGCCCAGGAGTTTGAGAGCAGCCTAGGCAATATAATGTGACTCAGTCTCTACCAAAAAACAAAATTAGCCAGGTGTGGTAGTACACCCTTTGGTCCCAGCTATTCTGGAGGCTGAGGTGGGAGGGTCACTTGAGCTGGGGAGGTTGGTGCTGCAGTGAGTTTTTTTTGTTTGAGATGGAGTCTTGCCCTGTCACCCATGCTGGAGTGCAGTGGTCTAATCTCAACTCACTGCAGCCCCTGCCTTTGAGGCTCAAGCAATCCTCCCACCTCAGCCTCCTGAGTGGCTGGGATTACAGGTGTGCACCATCATGCCTGGCCAATTTTTGTATCATTAGTAGAGACGGGGTTTTACCATATTGACCAGGCTGGTCTCAAACTCCTGACCTCAGGTGATCCGCCTGCCCCAGCCTCTCAAAGTGCTGGGATTACAGGCGTGAGCCACAGCGCCCAGCCTACAGTAAGCTTTGCTCGCACCACTGTACTCCAGCCTGGGTGACAGAGCGAGACCTGGTCTCAAAACAACAACAAAAAACCCCCAAGACCAGCTACTGGGGAGGCTGAGGCAGGAGAATGGCGTGAACCTGGGAGGCGGAGCTTGCAGTGAGTCGAGATCGCACCACTGCACTCCAGCCTGGGCAAGAGCGCAAGACTCCATCTCAAAAAAAAAAAACAAAAAAACCAAAAATATATAAATATATACACCTACTATGTACTCCAAAAATTAAACACTAAAAATTAAAAAAACTAGGCATTTGTAGTAAATCTAGGTGCTCTTCAGTTTGAACAGGGCCTCTTATCTAGTCTGAATACTCCAATACTGATAGTTCCCTTGTGCTGGAAGGCATATTAGGTGCTCAATGAATACTCTTGATTCTTTGTTACAATTGGGTAACTCCTTTGTTGACATTCTCCTGCTCTGTTCTTGGAAATGTGTGTTTCAAGGGGGTGTGACCAAATGCTCTGTAGCTCAGGCACTTACCTGGGTGAGTGTAGCAGTTGGCAGCTGTAGCCCTTGGCTCAGATTGAAGAGAGGTTTTTTTTGCAGCTTTGGACTTAGGCCTGTGCTGGTTTATGAACCTGGGCCCTCGGGGAGCTGGTGAGGCTGGGAGTGGTAACTGTGTGGTGTCCCCGAGGCTGGCATGTGCAGGAGTGACCGTGCCTGCTTCGCGACCGTGTGGGGTCCCCAAGGCTGGCATGTGCAGGAGTGACCGTGTCTGTGCTTCACCCTTTCTTGCAGTCCTACTTGATTGTCAGTGACAAGGCCCGGGATGCAGCTGCCGTCCTTGTGTCCAGGTAAGTTTCCATGGCACGTTTCTTGGTGCGTGGCTGGTGGGTTCTGAGAGGGGTTTGTTCGGGTACGTGTTTCATGTGTGTCTTCAGTCCTCAGACGAAGGACCCAGGGAAGTCTTTGGACTCCTCAGATTCTGTGGCTTTCTCTGAGGGAGCGTGTAGCAGTGTTTGGGCACAGAAGACCTCTGACCCTGAAGTGACCACCCTCAGTGGTGGTTTGGGGTGCTGGTGGGGGTCACCTGACAGGCCCATCGACAGGAGTGCAGGTCTGGAAGAGGCGTGGCCGTCATCCCTGGGGCGCAGCCCCCCCACAGGGATGGGGTGGCAGTTACGAGATGATGGGTGGCAATGGGCCCCTGTGACTGCGAATGAGAATCCCCCAATGTCCTGTGTTAACTGCACCCCCCGTGTGCCCCAGACAGGGGAAGGCGGTTTTCTCTGCTGAGCGCAGCAGGTCTGCGGTGTCGGAAGGATACCAAGGATGTGTGTATAGACTGAGCAAACCTGTTTCATGAGATGCAAGGAGGAAGAAAGCAATATTTCTAATCAGTATTTTACATGACACGTGATTTTAAGTACGTATGTAGTTTACTAAGTCAGAGCAGTTGGCATTTTCTCCCTCTGCAATGGTGAAAGTCAAAAGCTGGTCCTAAAACCTTTCGGTGGTTGTGGTTGGGAATATGGTCAGTGCCTCATGCAGTGTCACCTTCACTTGGGTGTGTAGTTGCAACTTGCACAGCTTCTTTCTCAGAGAAGTGGGAGGAGAGAAGCTTCCTTGATGGGGCAGTTGGAGGCATTGGATGAGGGGTTTGTGACAGCCTGGAGCTGAGGAAGGAATGCCTGAGTCCCCTGGAGCAGGTGAGGCCCCTCCCGAGAGGGCAGAGGCTGCTTTCTGTCTTGTCAAGGACATAAAAAGATGATGGTCTAATTATAAAAGTAATCTGTGTGTATTTAGATAATAGAGTATGAAGTACAAAATAAAACCCTTGAGTGCTTTCATCCCATGGGGGTGTGATGGCCCCTGTCTCCCTACCAGGTGGCGCCAACTCTGTCCATGGTCTCCCCGTGGGGCGGCACCAACTCTGTCCATGGCTCCGTTGCTGCACTCACTTCTTTGCACCGCAGACCAGGAGATGGGCCTGGTGCGCCATTGTCTTCTTCCAAAACGAGATGACCTGGTGTGAGGGTATTTTTTCTTTTTCTTTCTTTCTTTTTTTTTTTTTTTAATTGAGATGGAGTCTCGCTTTGTCGCCCAGGCTGGAGTGCAGTGGTGCAATCTCGGCTCACTGCAAGCTCCGCCTCCCAGGTTCACGCCATTCTCCTGCCTCAGCCTCCCGAGTAGCTGGGACTACAGGTGCCCGCCACCACGCCCGGCTAATTTTTTTTTTTTTTGTATTTTTAGTAGAGACGGGGTTTCACTGTGTTAGCCAGGATGGTCTCCATCTCCTGACCTTGTGATCCGCCCACCTAGGCCCCCCAAAGTGCTGGGATTACAGGTGTGAGCCACCGCGCCCGGCCCGAGTGTGTCTTTTCTACCTGTCGTTTGTGATGGGACATTTAGACTGCTGCCCTCCCAATTTGGTATTAAAACTCAATGTTGCAAACGGTCCACATAAAATTGTGTACCATTCTGAATGATTTCTAGGGATGAGTTTCTACAAGTGGAATGAACATTTTCAGGGTCTGAATGCAATTACTGGAGACGCTGAACCAGTTGAAAGTTCTTTCCCCATATTTACCAGTATTTACCAGTTGGGTCAAACCTTAAGAATGTTTGCCAACTTCGTTCAATGGAAAATAGTATCTGCTTTTATTCTTACTTTTCTTAGCGGCAGTACTGAGGGTTGGGTAGATTTTTGCCGAGCTTGGCTCTGTGGAGTGCGGTGCCTGTGGGCCAGGGGGAGGCACCGTCTGAGTGCTTCTCCCTCCGTGGGGTCCTCCGGCAGAAGTGAGAGCGCTGGCTGGGGATCCCGGGCGGGCTCCTGGCGAGACATCGCAGCGCCACCTAGTGCCGGGATGAGCAGGTGCTTCTCGGCCGAGCCAGTGTCAGTGCAGAACACCTGAGCCTGGGATCCAGGGGAGGGGCGGTGCCTGGGCGCGGCGGTGCCGTGGAGCCTTTTTCCCCCTTGGTCTCGCACACTGATTCTCAAGAGTGTTTGAGAGTGGCGGATGCCATCAGTGGAAGAGCTCTTACAGCTGCTTGGCCGGTTCCCTCGACACCTCCCAGACTCACCGCAGGTTCTGAGTTTCCTGTACTTCTCAGACCCCTTTTTGGTGAGGATTGTTCAAGTAAGGCCAGGGCTGCGAGGGGTCCTGTGCCAGCATTTGTCTGCAGTGCAGGTTCGTTTTCTGCTCTCCAGGGAGGAGCAGCCTGCTCTAGCCCACTTTGCACTCGGGATTGAATGCTTCTCTCTGTATCACTGGCAGCTCTACAGCTGCACCCGTCTCCCTTGATTAACTGAGCTTGCCAACATCCACAGAGTTGTAGGTGGTGCTTGGTGTTATATTGTTGCTAGAACATGCAGATTGAGTGCTGCTTTAGAAACCCTTTAATAGAAAATATGCCTTTCGCCAGGCGCGGTGGCTCATGCCTGTAATCTCAGCACTTTGGGAGGCTGAGGTGGGTGGATCATCAGAGGTCAGGAGTTCAAGACCAGCCTGGCCAACATGGTGAAACCCTGTCTCCACTAAAATTACAAAAAAATTAGCTGGGTGTGGTGGTGCGTGCCTCTAATTCCAGATACTTGCGAGGCTGAGGCAGGAGAATTGCTTGAGCCCAGAAGGTAGAGGTTGCAGTGAGCAGAGATCGCACCATTGCACTTCCGCCTGGGCAACAGAGCAAGACTCCATCTCAAAAAAAAAAAACAAAAACAGGTATGCTGTATGTAGAAAAGTTGGAAATCTTGGCGTGGTATGGTGGCATGCCCCTGTGGTCCCAGCTATTCCGAAGGCTGGGTGGGAGGATCACTTGAGCCCAGAAGGCTGATGTTTCAGTGAGCTGTGATCGCACCACTGCGTTCCAGCTTGGACAACAGAGCAAAACCCTGTCTCAAAAAAAAGTTGGAAATCTTGAAACATAGAAGTTGGAAAAAAAATATGTAGGTAATTCTTATCCACAGTATGTATACCGTGTTTATCTTTTTTGTACCGTTATGACATTTAATGTGCACAGCATCTTAACAAGTCAGCATCGTGCGTCTTCACCTAATTTCACGTAACTGCTGATGAATGACTCCGTCATATTCTGCTGTGTTTCTATACTGCACTCAGCTCTGTCGCTTCCTGTCTCTTGTGAGCAGTCACAGATGCCTGGGTTTGGGTACAGACCCGTTCTCGTGTCAGGATTGTTTCGTGAGGATAGGCCCTTAGAGTTGGACTTCTGGGTTCCAGGACATGAGAGCAGTGTTGGGGTCGGCACACCTGGTGGCTCTCAGCTGCTCTCTGAGCAGTGCCTTGGTGGCTGAGGCAGCCCCAGGAACACCCCACCCCCAAATTGGACTAAACATGGTGTCACTCATTGCAGATATTTAATTGGCATCACACTGATTGCCCTCACCTTAGGTGTTACATACTCTGCTTCGTGACCTGACTCTGAGTTTCCTCCCGTGAAGGACGATGGGGATTGCCCCAGGTGGTTGTTGGCCTTTTCCTTTTTTTTTTGGACCAAAGTTTTAATTTTAATTTCAAACCATTTTTTTCTCTTTTATTTAGTTATTTTTACTTTTAAGCCTGAAGTCTTATTAAGAGATTTAACAAGTAGTCATTTATATTTTTCTCTACCTTTTATTGCTTAAGACAGAATTATTGATTCATTTGGAGTTTCTTTTGGTCTACAGTGGAACTCTGCCCTTCCCAGTAGGTAACCAGTTGCTTTAGCGCCATTTTGTATCCCGCTTTTCCGTTCATTTCTAATACTCTGTAGGAACTCAGTGTGTGTGCGTTTTAAAGGGAATAGGGTTTGTCACCACCTTGGTGCTGCTTCCTTCTGCGATGAAGTTCACTGCCCTGCCCCCCTTTTGCAGATCCACTAAAGTTAACTCTCCTGGGGAGGACACATGAGTTTCTTTCTTTTTTCTTTTCTTTTCGAGACAGGGTCTCACTCTGTTGCCCAGGCTGGAGCGCAGTGGCGTGATCTCAGCTTACTGCAACCTCCACCTCCTAGGCTCAAGCAGTCCTCCCACCTTAGCCTCCCCAGTAGCTGGGACTGCAGGCGCATGCCACGACACCTAGCCAATTTCTTTTTCTTTTTCTTTTTCTTTTTCTTTTTGAGGCAGAGATTTGCTCTTGTTGCCCAGGCTGGAGTGCAATGGCATGATCTCGGCTCCACTGCATCCCCCGCCTCCCTGGTTCAAGCGATTATCTTTCCTCAGCCTTCTGAGTAGCTTGGATTACAGATGTGCGCCACCACCGCTGGCTAATTTTTGTATTTTTAGTAGAGACGGGGTTTCACCATAGTGGCCGGGCTGGTCTCAAACTCCTGACCTCAGGTGATCCACCCACCTTGACCTCCCAATGTGTTGAGATTACAGGCGTGAGCCACTGCGCCCGGCCACGCTTCGCTAATTTTTGTATTGTTTTCTAGAGATGGGGTTTATTTATTTATTTATTTATTTACTTATTTATTTATTTTTGTCGGGATCTTGCTCTCTTGCCAGGCTGGAGTGCAATGGTGTGATCTTGGCTCACTGTAACCTCCGCCTCCTGGGTTTAAGTGATTCTCATGCCTCAGCCTCCCGAGTAGCTGGGATTACAGGCATGCGCCACCACGCCCAGCTAATTTTTTAAATTTTTAGTAGAGATGGGGTGCAAGACAGGCTGTTCTCGAACTTCTGACGTTGTGATCCACCCGTCTTGGCCTCCCAAAGTGCTGGGATTACAGGCTTGAGCCACCACGCCTGGCCAAGATGGGGTCTTACCATGTTTCCCAGGCTGGTCTTGAACTCCTGAGCTCAAGCTATTCACCCACCTCCGCCTCCCAAATTGCTGGGATTACAGGCGTGAGCCACTGTGCCCAGCCAAATGATTCTTTACTTTCTGGAAATAGGGACCTTTTCCCCCATTGTTCATGCTGAGCCCCTCCCCAAGCGTGTTCCACAGGGACAGTGGCGGAGGGGGAGGTCCTTACTGTTACAAGCAGTTGGCAGGTGCCAGCCGTCCTGTCAGCTGGGCAGCGCTTCTGTTTTGTGACGGCCATGACAGAGTAGGACGGCACGTGCGTGGCTGTCTCCTGCGTGTTAAGTGCCCTGAGAGGGCTTGTCCCCACAGAAGCATGGAGCTGGCTCTTGTGCAGGCCGACTGGATGGATGTGCTGGAATGAGGGCGGGGAAGGTAGGATAGCCAGAGTTGAAGTTGCAGTGGAGATGACCTGGGGGCTGGAGGGAGGGTGGGCGTCGTAGCCTGGCAGCTCCAGCTTCCACGTCTCATCCTGCCTGGGGTCTCCACATAGCTGTCTCGTGGGCGTCACACGTGGCAGTCCCCCACGTGGACTCCTCTGCCTCCTGGCCCGCCCAAGTGTCCCTTCCGGGAAGTGGCCCCGTGGCTGTTGAGGGAGCGCCTTGTGCCTCCCTCCTGGCATCACTGCTGTCTCCTTCCCCCCTCCCCATAAAGGTGTGGCCAGGTTGCCAGTCAGACCTACCGGCATGGCCTGAAGAGACGGCGGGCAGGCTTGGCCACTCCTGCCCCCAGCAGCTCTCCCACTTGGCTGCTTCCAACCACGTTGCCTTTGCAGTTCTCAAGTTCCCTTGGCTCCCTTCTGCCCTGGGCCCTGGCTCTCCTGCTTTCCTGGGCAGCAGCACTTTCCTACTAGGTTTTGCAGCCCCCCTCATTGAGCTCCGTGGCTTCACGTCCTCTCTCTAACGAGGCCATGCCCTCCCCCTATTTCCTTTGTGACATTTCTTTGCACTTTGGAAGTCCCCAGCTGTTTGCCATTTCTCTCCAGAGTGTCAGCTGTTGGGGGGAAGGGCCTTGTCTGTTCTCTAAGTGGCAGTGCCAGTCTCGATCATGGAGGCAAGCTGGGGGCCTGGCCTGTGAACTGCTGGTGGAGAAATAAGGAGGACTCGGGCTAGTTAGCCGGGCATGGTGGTGGGCACCTGTAGTCCCAGCTACTTGGGAGGCTGAGGCAGGAGAATTGCTTGAACCTGGGAGGCAGAGGTTGCAGTGAGTCAGGATCACACCACTGCATTCCAGCCTGGGTGACAGCACGAGACTCCATCTCAAAAAAAAAGGAGAACTTGGGCTTTTGATTTGGGAGCTCTGTGTGCTCAGGGTGTCCTGTGCTGAGGCTGGGCTGCAAGAGGGGTGGGGAGTGTGAGCACTACCTGGAACATGAGGCCCAGTCCAGCAGGGAAGACTTTCATGGGGCTACACGAGCGGCTGGCTGTGGAAACAGGCCTGTGCACACGACACATAGCAGGTGCAGGGGAGGGAGGTCCGAAGGGCTGGGGCCAGCTGCCGGGGCCAGACCTTGCACGTGGGCACGGTGTCCTGAGGTTAAGAGATGCAGAGTTGGGTCCAGGGAGGAGGGAGGGGCTTAGACGTGTGCAGGGGCTCCCTGGCGGTGATGGGGACAGGTAAAACGGGGGGGCGTGAAGGGGGCAGGCGGGAGGGGATGGGCAGTAGGCCTGGGTGCGACCTGAGAGGCTGTGGTGGGGAACCGGCTGCTGAGGGCCTTGGTCAGGGCAGCGACTTGGTTTCTGGGGTTGGAGAGAGGAGGAACTAGCTGGAGGAGGACAGGACTCAGTACAGAGCTGGCATCTTGGTGTCAGGGCGGGTGAGGTGGGAGGGCATGGGGAAGGGGGTGTGTGGGGTGGGCTGGTGAGGCATGGACCAGGTCTCAGTGCTGAGGCCTTGGTTGAGCTGTATCCTTTTGGCAGGTTTATCACACGTCCTGATGTCAAGCAAAGCAAGATGGCTGAGTTCCTGGACTGGAGCCTGTGCAACCTGGCCCGTTCCTCCCTCCAGACCATGCAGGGGGTCCTCACCGTGGACGGGACGCTGCAGGCCCTGGTAAGTGCTGCCTGCAGGGGCTCTGGAGATGGCAGGGAAACGGCACCTTACATGGGGACCACGGAATGATGTTACCTGGGATTCCATCTTGACGTAATTGGAACCCCGTGGGATTGATTTAACCGGGCCAGGGTCTTGGGCAGTTTCCTTTTCCCTCTGCTTTGGGTCCTGCCTTGGGCTGGGCTGGTTTCTGCGCTGGTGCTGGTGGATGGGCCTGGAGCCCCACCTGTTGCCAGCAGAGGGCAGTGGGGCCACGCAGCCGGGGCTCCCCGGGGTAGCTTAGTTCCTGTGTAAAGTGCAGAGGTTGAACGAGCTCTAATAAAACAAGGTGGGTGAGTTGGAACTTGATTCTGTTCCTTTGCACTGGGCTCGGGTTGGATGTTCCTGACTGCTTTGTTTGGACACAGACCCTGGCCTCTGCCTGCAGGTGCTTGGTTGGTGCCCTGGCTGCAGCCCTTTGCCAGCCCTTTCCCTGCCCTTTCGCTCTGGTTGTCTCTTGTGTTACCTTTTGTTGTGCTAACGAGGAGAAAGTCTCAGAAGAGGGCAAAGCCTCTTTTTGGGTCAGCCTCCTGGAGGCTGCAGCTCCCTGGTCAGCCTTCTGGAGGGGGAGCCGGCAGCCCGCTGTGGCCTTCGGTGTGGTGGGTTCAGCGCCTTCCTCTCTCTTTCTTTAATTATAGCGGGTGAGGCTTTGAGAGCACTTCTCATCCTTGTCTCACGCTGTGGAGCCTGTGGTCCCTCTGAGGAGCAGGGCACTTTGTTCTTGTTTAAACTATATTTTTTATAGAGACAGGGTCTTGCTATGTAGGCCAGGGTGGTCTTGAACTCCTGGCCTCAAGTGATCCTCGTACCTTGAGATCCTCCTGCCTTTGTGATCATCCCAAAGTGCTGGGATTACAGGCTTGAGCCGCCGCGCCTGGAAGGACACTTTGGAGTGCGTTTTAGGGGAGATGACGAGTGCCACCTCGCCGCGGCATCCTCCTGTCCGCGGCATCGTCCTGCTGTCCGCAGCGTCATCCTGCTGTCCGCGGCGGCGTCCTCCTGTCCGCGGCGGCGTCCTCCTGTCCGCGGCGGCGTCCTCCTGCCTGCGGTGTCGTCCTCCTGTCCCCGGCGTCGTCCTCCTGTCCGCGGTGTCGTCCTCCTGTCCGCGGTGTCGTCCTCCTGTCCGCGGTGTTGTTCTGGCCGTGGCAGGTTCTGCCAGGGAGCGGGAGGCTGTCAGCTGGGTGGAGGGGGCCTGTGGGAGTGATAGCCTGGGGTGGGGGCGTATGTTTCTTGAGGGGGAATTGGGAAGTGTCCTCAATGTCTGCTGCTTCCCGGTCATGCTGCCGCGGTCTTCAGCAGGGCAGCCCTTCAAATGAGGAAAAGGTTTCAGACGTGTGAGAGAAAACTGCAGACGTGTTTCCTGGAGCCTGTGCTCTGCCCAGGTGATGTCTGTTTTCTTCAGGCCTCCCCTCAACCTCCCATAAATGTGACAGATTCAGCAGTTTTCAAAAATCAAGATATAATTCATATGCCACAAGTAATTCATCCTTCTAGGGTAAACAGTTCTGTAGTTTTTAGTGTATTTGCAAAGCTGCGCGGTCATCACCATTATCTAACTTCAGGCCACTGTCATCATCCTGAAAGAAACCTTGATTGCACCAAGCAGTCCGTCCCTCACCTTCCCCAGCCCCTGCAGCCGTGGATCCATGTTCTGTCCCCGTGGACTTGCTGGTTGCGGACATCTTACCTCACCAGAGTCGTACACGACACAGCCTTTTGCGTCTGGCCTTCACTGAGCCCGACGTGTCCAAGGTTCATCCGCGCTACGGTGTTGTCAGTACCTCGTTCCCTTTATGGCTGAATCATAAGCCAGTGTGTGGGTATTTTCCATATGCCAGCGTGTGGGTATTTTCCACTGTTACAAATGACGCTGTGAAGAACTTTCATGTGCAAGATTTTGTTTAAACTTAATGCTTTCAGGCCGGGTGCAGTGTGGCTCACGTCTATAATCCCAGCACTTTGGGAGGCCGAGGCAGGCAGATCACTTGAGGTCAGGAGTTCGAGACCAGCCTGGCCAACATGGTGAAACCCCATCTCTACTAAAAATGCAAAAAATAGCCAGGCATAGTGGCACGGGCCTATAATCCCAGCTACTCGGGAGGCTGAGGCAGGAGAATTGCTTGAACCTGGGAGGCAGAGGTTGAGTGAGCTGAGATCTTGCCACTGCACCCCAGCCTAGGTGACAGAGCGAGACTCTGCCAGAAAAAAAAACAAACAAAAAAACCCCAACTTAATACTTTCAGTAGCCTTGGGTACATAACGCTAGTTTTTAATAAAATTTTAAAATTTGGAATATTTCCATCTTTCTGAAGTCTTTCTAAAAAGGTTTTTCTGGTGGCTTACCTGTTGTACTGATGAAATAGAGGACCTGCTTGTGCCAGGCATTTTTGGGCATTGCAGGTACAGATGTGCCGTCTGTGTCCCCAGGTGCCCCTCTTTCCGGCTGTGCTGGGGCAGCGTCCTCAATGCCTAAAGAGGATTCATTGCCATCGTGGAGGTCAGGGCAGGCTGAGGCTGGCCTTGAAGGGTACGAGGGTGGAGGGGTAGGGCAGGGAGGACGCAGGTCTCAGATGTGCCCACTGTGCCGTTGGTCCATGGATCCTCAGGGAATGTGTGTTTTATGTTTTAGGCAGTTCTGGTAAAGGTGGTGGATTTAGGTGCAATTGGATTCTTCATTTTTTGCCTTGAGTCTCACTGAGGAAATGTGAAGAAGGGGAAGATGGCAGTGGCCAGGGTGGGGGTCCTGGGATTCTGGTAGCTTCACCTTAATGTTTATGATGCTGGTTGTACAGACAGCCTCCCACATGACCAAGGACATGCTCTTAGGGCCCTAAGACCCAAGAAGAATGGGCTGCTACTGCCAAGAAGTATGACATGCGTGTGGAAGACCATGAGCCTTACCCGGCTGGTGGCATGGGGTGTGGCAACTGCCGCAGCTCCCAGACCCATTGCAGCGGGAGGGGGTCCATGCTGTGACTAAGACCACTGGATCCAACCCATCGCAGCGGGAGGGGGTCCATGCTGTGACTAAGACCACTGGACCTGACCCATCGCAGCGGGAGGGGGTCCGGATCCCGCCCATCGCGGGGAGGGTCCATGTGTGATGGGACCACCTGGCCTGAGTTGATGGTGAAGTAGAGGATACGTCCCCCACACCTGTTTCTTGGAATATCGTGTAAGCAGCTCTTCAGCTTCACAACCTTCATGATCGTGTTCTGAGTGGGGAAGAATTACCCAGCCTACTAGCCCGTGGGGCCAAAGCAGTGTCTTTATCATCATCTGCACCTGGAACCAGGTGGCAATCCCACCATAGAACCTGAGGCTCACAGGATCTGAGGCGGCTTCCTGGGCTTCTCTGCCCTCTAGGATTCCCTCATCCCTAGAAATTTAACCTTAATGAAATCCCTAATAAAACTCAGTGCTGTGGGGGAAAAACGTCTCAGGTCAGGAGAGCAGGTGGGAGGTTTAACAGGATGTGACCAGAGCTGGTTGTCTCCAATGGCTCTGCAGGGGAGGCCATTAGCACCGAGTGTGGTGAGTGTGGTGCCTCTGCAGGGGAGGCTGTTAGCCCTGCCCCGAGCGTGGGTGCTGCTTTGGGAGGGGAGGTACATTTGATCTCTGTCCAGTCTCTTAACGGGCTTCTAGGGGTCTCCTGCAGCTCTCATCAGCCTGGCCTGGGAGCCTCCCCTCCTCTCCCCTCCCCACCTCATGCTGTTGGGTCAGCAGGATACCCCAGCCTTGGGGCTGGAGCCAGCTGTGGCTGCCCAGGGACTTGTAGGCAGGTGAGGCATGGTGGCTCCTGGCCAGGCTGGCTGTGGGAGAGGCAGCCTCCTGGTGAGGGGCTGTGGGCCACTGCGTTCAGGCTGCCTTGGAGGGCTCCATGGTGTCCCCTGGGTGCAGGGCTCCGAGTCCTTCTTGGCTTGGGAAGGTCTTGTGGCCACGTATGTCTAGTTCTGCAGTTTCTTTGCGGGTTCGATTCTTTACTTTTTTTTTTTTGGTGATCTTGTTGGTTTTGTCTACATTGTTCCCAGGTTTTCTGTTCTTCCATCCCAAGTGGGAGGCACGTGGTGCACAGCCTGCGTTTGGAATACCCAGAGGGTGAGCAGGCGGGCCGGCTCGCTGCCCTATTCCCCTGCTAGCTGCTGAGACAGGTGGGAATTCCTGTAGCGAAGTCAAACCAGCCAGGAGTGGGGAAGTGCTTTTTATTTTGACATCTCCAAGTTCCACGTTGAGGTGGAGAGACGTTTGTTTTTCCCCTTCCTCCCGAGGTGTAAAAAGGTCTTCTCAAAGGCTTAGGAGAGCTGAGCCTTGTGCCACCCCCCGGCATGTGCTGGCAAAGAGTGAGGTGTGCTGTCCTGCCGTTTAGGGCAGAGCACCCAGGCAGTTTGGCAACAGCACCTCAGAACTATTCAGAGATTTGCCCTCAGCAAGAGTGAGCAATTGTCTGACGCAGCCGGCTGAAATCCCTGGGAAGGGAATGAATGAAACTGCCGTGAAGCAACTCCTGGCGGGGCCGGGCTTCTGGCAGCTCCTGGGGCCACCAGCACGTCCCTTCCAGAGCGTCTGAAGCCCTGGGCGGCTGCTGGAGCATCTCGAGTCTTTCCAGAGCCACACGTGTTGTTTCCTTCTGTCTCTTGGAAGGGTCCGTTTGGTCTGATCCAGGTTGCCTCAGCGGGAGGAAGTCGTGCTGGGCGCTGAGCGGGCGGGAGGTTTCACCTTGGGCTTGGCAGAGCTGCAGGCAGAGGCTGGGCGCCTGCCGTACATGATGAAACTTGCAGGTGGATTCTGCTTAGGGTTTCATCTGTTTCCTTTGATGCACTTGGCTTCATTGTCATCCACCTGTTCATTACTGTGGGCGAAACAGGTGAACTCTCAACAAGTACCATCGAAACCAGGATTTGATCTTCATTTCCCTCAAAGCGTAGTTCCCTTGCAGTGAGGGTTTTTAACTCCTGTGGGAGGGAAGCAAGTGTTTGGCAATGTAATTTCCCTGGAAGGCCCCTGTACTCCAGCTTTAAAAACACCCTTTGGTTTAGTCCCAATTTAAGCATTAAGATTAATGCAAATTGAGGGAATTCAAGGAAGGAGGAAAACGCGTTAAAAATGGAAAATGGGCCGGGCACAGTGGCTCACGCCGGTAATCCCAGCACTTTGGGAGGCCGAGGCAGGTGGATCACTTGAGGCCAGGAGTTTGATCCCAGCCTGGCCAACGTGGTGAAACCCTGTCTACTAAAAATACAAAAAATTAGTTGGGCATGGTGGCAGGCGCCTGGGGGGCTGAGGCAGGAGAATTGCTTGACCCGGGAGGTGGAGGTTGCAGTGAGCTGAGATCGCGCCTCTGCACTCCAGCCTGGGCAACAGAGCAAGACTCCATCTAAACAAAAATTTACAAAAAGGAAAATGGCTGTCATTTCACGTGTGACTCTGCTTGCTGATTGGCAGTTGTGCTCTCTTGGTTTCTAGCGCTCTGACTGGCAGACTGTCGACTGTGTGGATTGGGTTTCTCCCTGTGTGTTCTCACAACGGCTGGGAGGCGGCAGCAGGGCTGGGGGACTCAGACTGTGAGCTGGGGCTGTTGACTATGGAAGTGGTAATAGGATGCTCTTCCCCTTATCGACTGTCAGGCTCGAGTCTCCCCTTCGCAGTGCGGTTTCTTTTTATTTTTATCATTGACAAAAGCGCAACTCATGTTAGAGGATAAAATAGTCACACACACAACAGCATTAAAAACCAAGAAAGCCAAAGAACGCTGGCATCGTCAGTTTCACCCCCAGCTCCCGCCCGGCCCTTGTGAAAAGAGGTGCTGAAGCTACTCTGCTTTTTTATAGTTAATAAAAGCAGCCAGGTCCCCAAGTAGGAGTGGTTGTGGCCGAGAGTGTGTGGGCCGGGAACCAGGGCTTGAGCTGCTGTGAGCTGTGCCCAGGCCCTTTGCTGACTCCGTCTCCCCTGTGACCCGAGGCCAGGGTGAGCACCAGCGCCCGCCCCACCTGGGAGGGAAGCAGCAGACCTCTCACCGCAGAGGCTGGTGTGAGGCTAATTAGCACAATCAGTCTTTGAAGATGAAAGAAGACAGCTGATTATCTAAAACATTTCTCATTTAGGCTTTGATTTCTCTTCAGATTTGGGGAACAGCACCCTACTGTTCCATTTAGGGTTCAGTGTGGCCAGAGGAAGATGACCCAGTGGTCCTTTTTAGTTGTAGTGCTCTCTTGGGGCAAGGTTTTGGATGGAGAAAATAGGGCAAGAGCAGTTTGAATGTGGGTACTTTCCGGAGATCATGCTCCTGTGGCGCTTGGGTGAAACGAGGTGCCCCAAGCCACACTGGTTCGGTTTCCTTGTGGCGTTGAGGAGAGACCTGGAGCAGCCAGCTCTTAACACTCATTTCCCATCACTCAGCATTTTATGTGGGGCGGGCACAGTGCTGTGAGTCTTACAGAAACCTGCGTGGTGAGCCGCACGCCTTTGAGTTCCTATCAGCCCTGGCCCATCCCTGCTGAGGTGGCGCGACCTGCTCGCAGACGTGTGCTCACAGGCAGCCCGTCGCGGGGTCATGTGCTAGACGGGGAGGGGGCTTGGTGGGTCACCAGCTTCACCCCCCTCAGTTCTTAGAGGAGGAACAGACAGGCAGAGAGCTGGGCGGGGCTGGTGCTTAGTGGGCCAGAGCTGGGTCTCAGTGGCCCATGCCCCAGTCGTCCTGGCCTGTGGCCCCTGTGCAGGTTGGGGTGCCCCTGCCCCCTCACCTGCCCCGCCCTCACCTGGCTCACAGGCCCGTGATGCCTCACTGCCCACGCAGTCACCTTAGAGGCACCTTCCCTCTAAGGCAGATGTCCCTCAGGCTTTGGCCCTGGCTGTTGGTATCTTAGCTCTGATTCACCCTTGACCTTTATTTCCTGATTTCTGTCCTCGGTTCTCGAGCCCTCCTTCTGTGGACCCGTTGGGTACACGTGTGACACTTCAGAACCCGCAAGTCCCAGGTCACGCCTGTTGTACCGTCACTTTCCCCTCCCGGCCTGTTTACCCGGGAGCCCAGCAACAGACAGGAGCTTCTGTGCTGCTGTCCGTGCATACAGCCCAGGAGCCGGACTCATCCCCAAGACGCCGTGTTCCCTCCCGCTGTCCGCTCACGCCTGCCTGTGTGGATGTGGCTCTGATGTGTCTCCTTTCCTGGTTCATTACTCACCTGTTCTCATGTGGCTGCGCCACCACCCTGTCCCCGGGGGTCCTTGTCCCAGCACGTGGCTCTGTGCTTCACGTCATCCTGAGTCCATCCCGCTCTGCCGCCTGGTCCAGGTGGGAGCCGTTTCCCTCTGTGAAGTGTTCCCTCTGGAGGTCCTGGGCTCCCCGACTACCCTCCTGCCTCTCCTGTGGCTGTCGGCTGCAGTGAAGGTGCAGGTGGAGGGTGTGAGCCATCCATTCATAGACTGCCAGGCTCTGTCCCATGCTGCCTCTGTGCCCTTGATCCTGGCAGCACACCTGCTGTCCTGTGGCCTAGGTAAAGGGTGGTCTCGGAAGCCTGTGGCCTGGGTAAAGGGTGGCCTCATCTTGGCCTCGGAAGCAGGAGGGCTCAGGCTGTGGCCCACGCCTGGGGCTCCCCATCCCCCCCGTGTGTCCTGGTGTCTTTGCTTGGCTCGCCGGCCTCCATGGGCTCCCCAGGCGGCAGGCGGCTCTCAGCCATGCTCTCCATCCTCACGCTTGTTTCTGCCCTGGCAGAGCTGCTCAGTGGCCAGCCCGTGGGACCCCTGTGCACCCTGCTGCCCCCAGCATGTGTCAGCAGCGCTGTCCGGGGGAGATGTGGCATCAGCACAGCCTTGTCCTTGTCTCTGCCCGTTCTTCCTTCCTTACCTCTATGTGTCTCCTTTTTTCTCTTCCACATGGTGTCCACAGTGGATAACCACCTCCACCCGCCTCTTGGTTGGTGGATCTTCCTTCTGCTGGGCTTGGAGCTGTGCCACCCCCACCTGCACTGCAGAGAAGCCCAGACCCCTCTCTGACTTCAGACGCTGGAGCCTGAGCCCCCCGCTTCCCAGGCCAGTGCCCCTTCAGGTCCCTGCAAAGCCACTGCTCTTCATGGTCTCTCCTGCCGCCGTCGCCCTCCCGCTGCCGCTGAGCCCGTGGGCTGCTTGGTGGCTTGGGAGCTACATACAATTCTATTTTGTTTGGTTTGTTTTCAGGCTTTCTGTGGCAGGAATTGTGTCTCTTGCATCTTTTTATTTATTTATTTTTTTTGAGACAGAGTCTCGCTCTGTCGCCGTGGCTGGAGTGCAGTGGCACGATCTCGGCTCACTGCAAGCTCTGCCTCCCGGGTTCATGCCATTCTCCTGGCTCAGCCTCCTGAGTTGCTGGGACTACAGGCGCCCGCCACCACGCCTGGCTAATTTTTTTGTATTTTAGTAGAGATGGGGTTTCACCGTGTTAGCCGATGGTCTCGATCTCCTGACCTCATGATCTGCCTGCCTTGGCCTCCCAAAGTGCTGGGATTACAGACGTGAACCACTGTGCCCGGCCATGGATCATTAACCTCTTTTCTAGCATCTTACCTCTGTGGTGGTTCACTTGCGAGCTTTTGCTGGGCCTTGGGAGGTGCGTGGGCTCGCTGCTCCTCTCTTCTGTGGGAACTGTTGCCTTTGGGCAGGGGGCACACCCCAGAGGTGGTCACACACACCTGAACGTGAGCGCAGTCATTGGTCCCTGTCATGCAAAGATGGGCTGTGCAGAATGAGCTCGGAATAGCAGCCAGAAGGCTCAGTGATTGGGGAGTTGTTTAAGCTGGAATACTGAAATGCTGCTGGCTGTTTATGGCTGTGAGGTCACTACGTGGGCTGCTGAGAACATGAGTCATGAAACAGTCATGCGTCCCCTAACAATGGGGGTAGTCCTGAGAACTGCGTCGTTGGGCAGTGTCGTCGTGTGAACACCGTAGCGTGCACTTAAACATAGATGGTGCGGCCTGCTGCACACCCAAGGCCAGGTGGTGTGACCTGCTGCATGCCCAGGCTAGGTGGTGTGGCCTGCTGCTCCCAGGCTGCAAACCTGTACAGCACCTGACTGTGCTGAATCCCAGGCTGCAAACCTGTACAGCACCTGACTGTGCTGAATACTGCAGGGAACTGTAACACAGTGGTGTTTGCACATCTAAGCATAGAAAAGGTACAGCAAAAATATATTATCAGCTGGGCACGGTGGATCACGCCTGTAATCCCAGCACTTTGGGAGGCCGAGGCGGGTGGATCACGAGGTCAGGAGATCGAGATCATCCTGGCTAATATGGTGAAACCCCCATCTCTACTAAAAATACAAAAATTAGCCGGGTGTGGTGGCAGGCGCCTGTAGTCCCAGCGACTCAGGAAGCTGAGGCAGGAGAATCGCTTAAACCTGGGAGGCGGAGGTTGCAGTGAGCTGAGATTGTGCCACTGCACTCCAGCCTGGGTGACAGAGCAAGACTCCGTCTCCAAAAAAAAAAAAAAAATTATATGTATATACACACGGGTATACACGCGTGCGTGCGCACACACACACACATATAAAATCATGTTATGGGCCCACTATCGATATGTGGTTCCTCATTGACCAGAATGTTCTAGGATGCAGGACTGTAGTGCGATACACTGTCATGAACAGATTGATAAATGAGGTGAAGGATGATGCCTGTGAATGACAGACGTAGGAAGCCGCAATCATTTTGTGTTTTCCACACTCTCTTTGAGAGCTGTGTTGCCTTGGTTTACAGATGAGGACATGGACCGAGATCAGGGGCTGCCAGGTCGGTGCTGGGGTGTGGAGCTGGGCCTTGCGTGGCCCCCGCCTGTGAAGGTAATTAGTGTTTACCTTACAGTCCAAGGTTTGGTGAAAAATAACACTTCGTCCTGGAAAGATAAAAGCTAGATGTGATTATTTCGATTATTGAAGCATTTTTGTGTGAAATTACCTTTTTTTTTTTTTGGTGGCAGTCGCACGATCTCAGCTCACTGCAAGCTGCACCTCCTGGGCTCAAGTCATCCTCCCACCTCAGCCTCCTGAGTAGCTATGATTACAGGTGAATGCCACCACACCTGGCTAATTTTTGTATTTATAGTAGAGATGAGGTCTCGCCATGTTGTACAGGCTGGTCTCAAACTCTTAGGCTCAAGCAGCCCTCCTGCCTTGGCCTCCCAAAGCGCTAGGATTCCAGACGTGAGCCACTACACCCAGCCCGAAATTAGTTTTCATTTCGATATTTGTTTTCTTAAAATTCTTTATAATTTGTTAGAAATTTATTTTGTCAGAAACAGTATATTTTTTCACTCTGGGGTTCTGATTCTAATCAGTCATTTACCAATCCAGCAATGAAAATTTTCACTTCTGTCAGTGCTTTTTTTCCTGTGAATGTATGGTGGTCCTGAGGGGAGTGCATTGTGCTCGCTCCTGGGAGAGGCAGTGGTCTGGCCTGGCCCCACCTGTGCCTCCTGGGCCCCACCTTGAGGACAAGCTCTCTTCTGTTTCCAGTGCTCTCCCGTCCCGTCTAGGGCGACCGCTGCTCTTTCTAGGGGTGGTGGTGGGGCTGTTGAAGATGTCCCTGGCTTTGGTCTTTGCAGGCCAGCAGATGCACTGGAAGTGGTGATTTTTCTGGGCTCCAGTAGTAGTGTGGTGGGAAGGCTCGTTTCCTGCCCTGCTGCTGAGGGGAGCCTCGAGCGTACCAGAGTTCCTCTGTGAAGCCTTTGCACCTTCTGCAGGGTGCAGCCCGGCGTGGGTTTCACTGCCCTCCAGGAAAGGCCTGGCCCTGGTGGGCTCGCTGCAGCACACGCACGGACCTGGGGCTGTGCTCTCAAGGGATTCCAGCCTGGAAAGGGTTGTTTTGTGTTAAAGATCCTCTTCTGTGCCTGTCCTGTGGCCCCTCAGTGTGGCATGCCCAAGAGTGGCTTTGAACATGGCTGCCCTCCGTGTGCTGAGCCTGTGGGGGCACGGATGCCCTCCGTGTGCTAAGCCTGTGGGGGCACGGAAGCTCGGTGCCAACCGGCACTCACAGCTTCTCAGAAGCATGTTACCAGCCAGAGCCAAGCCTGAACTGGTGTGGTGTGGGGGCCCTTCTCCCAGGGCCTCGGGTGGAGTTGGCTTTTCTTGGCCTAGATTTGGCAGTGCCTTAAGGGAGCCTCAAACCAGCATCTCCTGCTTGGCAGCGGGTGAGCTTGCTCCCGAGTAGCTCGACAGCCTGTGATTTGCTGGGCTTGGAGAACATGCCCCGGGGAGGGGAAGCTGGCTCCCACGTTGCAGAGAAGCCAGCTTGGGTGGGTAGCCATCGAAAGGTGGGGCGGGTTAGGATGATTGCTGAGAAACTCCTTTTGTTTGCACCTTGTGCCGTGCTGGTTTCTAGAACAACAAAAACAGACCTAGCAGTCATTCCTCATTTACTGTGCAGTGGTGTTTTTCTCTAATCCCTGGTGTAATTGCCTCTGTCTAGTGTATGCTTTTCAGCAGGTGGTTTTAATTTGGTTCCCATTATGCTTCCATGAAAGTGGGCTGTGCCCCCCAGTTTATGGCCTAGCTTATGAGCACTCGAAACCGTTGATGACTAGAGTGCGCTCTCTCTGGCCGTGTCCTCCTGCTGACAGGTTCCCTGTCCCGCCGCCACGCTGAGCACTGGCCACTGCACACTTTCTCAGGCGAAGACGGCCTCACTTTTCAGTGAAATAAATGGAAACAAAGCCCTGTCTTCATTGACTTGTTCCTTCCCTATCGCCTCTTTTGCCCTCCTGCGCCTATGCCTGGGAAAGTCGATAACTTTTGGGGCTTTTCTCTGTGTGTGCTGAATGCCCAGGAGGCTGCCTGTGTAATTCAGCTGGAAACTGCCCCCAGGGTAGAGAGAAGTGTGAGGAGAAAAAGAACCTTCGACCTGTAAACGTATGGGGTGCTGGTTTCTCCCTTACTGCAGATGGTGGCGGGCCCTGGCCTTGGTGCTGTCTCCTGTGTGTAGCTGGGGACAGTGGAAGCTGGGCTGGGCCTTTCCAGGTGTGGGGCATCCAGGCCAGTTACGAGAGATGATGCTTGCTTTCCCGAGAACTGATCACCACTTGTATCTTAGTCTGCTGTTGAGAATGTCGTACTACACTTCGTAGGAATTTAGTAACTAAAGAACGTTCATGTGTGAGGGCACTCGAGGAATTTCAGTGTCTTGGATTCTTTTTATTTGGTGAGAGAAACCAGATGATGTGTTAGCCCATTGCTGAGAGGGACCGGGGGACATGGTAGCCTGTTGTTGAGAGAGACCGGGGGACACGTTAGCCCGTTGTTGAGAGAGACCGGGGGACACGTTAGCCCATTGCCGAGAGAGACTGGGGAACATGTTAGCCTGTTGTTGAGAGAGACCGGGGGACACGTTAGCCCGTTGAGAGAGACCAGGGGACACGTTAGCCTGTTGCCGAGAGAGACCGGGGGACACGTTAGCCTGTTGCCGAGAGAGACCGGGGGACATGGTAGCCCGTTGTTGAGAGAGACCGGGGGACACGTTAGCCCGTTGCCAAGAGAGACCGGGCGACATGCTAGCCCGTTGTTGAGAGAGACTGGGGGACATGTTAGCCCGTTGCTGAGAGAGACCGGGGGACACATTAGCCTGTTGTTGAGAGAGACCGGGGGACATGGTAGCCTGTTGTTGAGAGAGACCGGGGGACATGGTAGCCTGTTGCCGAGAGAGACCGGGGGACACGGTAGCCTGTTGTTGAGAGAGACCGGGGAACACGTTAGCCCGTTGAGAGAGACCGGGGGACATGTTAGCCTGTTGTTGAGAGAGACCGGGGGACACGTTAGCCTGTTGCCGAGAGAGACCGGGGGACACGTTAGTCTGTTGTTGAGAGGGACCGGGGGACATGGTAGCCTGTTGTTGAGAGGGACCGGGGGACACGGTAGCCTGTTGCCGAGAGAGACCAGGGGACACGGTAGCCTGTTGTTGAGAGAGACCGGGGGACATGGTAGCCTGTCGTTGAGAGGGACTGGGGGACATGGTAGCCTGTTGTTGAGAGCGGTTATTTTTCAGATCGTTGTCCTGCTCCGCCCACAGCTGCACAGCTGCTCTTCTGGTTTAGGCTCTGGCCTTTCCCGCTGGGGTTTTCCAGCAGCCTCTGTAGCGGTCTTCGTTGTTGAGCACTTCACTGTTCATCCCCATGTTCTCCATCCTGCTGCTGTTGGAATCTGGTCACGTGGCCGTGGCTGCAGGTGATATGGTGGTGCCCTTTGCCTGTAGGATGAGATTTCAGCCGCTCCCAGGTTTATTTGTTGTGGAACAACGTACTCCACAGCTGGTGGCGTCAGTGACAGCTGCACTCTTGCATGGATGGATTCTGTGACCTCGCAGGGTGGGGTGCAGGGGGCGGTTTGTTACTGCCCTTTGATGGCTCGGCCTCTGCCGAGAAGACCATGTGGCAGGTGCCTTGAAGGGCTGAGTGCGGCGGGGGCCCTCGACTGAAGCTGGCTCTTCCTGGGTGGCAGCCGGTTTCCCGGAGGGAGTGTCTTGAGGGGAGGTGTCTGCAGAGACCCTGAAAGAGGCTGCCAGGCTTCTGACCTGGGATTGGGGGTCACTGGCATCGCTCCTGCCTGCCTCTGTTGGTTGTGGCAGTTGGAAGCCTACCAAGGTAGGGGAGTGAGGGACCCTTGATTGTCCGTCTGGTAAACTCTGTTCCCCACTGAGCTGGCCAGCCGGCTGCAGTGACAGCTTCTCTGTGAAGTTTCTTGTCTTCTTATCCCCCAGGCGCAGTCAGGCTTCTCGCTGCACATTGGTGGGCTTCAGGCCGTCAGCCCACCTCCCAGGGAATTTGAGTGTGTGCTCGGCCCTGCGACCGCCCCCGAACCCTGCGTACCGTTGCGGGGAGCTTGCCTGTCGCCTATGGTTTCTGCTCAGCAACTGTTTGCTCTGCAAACCGATGACTTAGGGCTAAAACACGTAATAAATTGGATACATCTGGATTGGTGTGAAATAATTTAACTTTCAATTTTGTATTTCACACAAACTAAAGATAGGGAAGAGTTCTTAAAGTTAAATGAGAACTCGTTTTGGGCAAACAAGGATCATCTCCATTCACTTGGTGTAGGGAACGTGTTACTATCCATTTCCCTAAAGAGAAAGGGGCTAAGTCTCTGACCACCTTGGTGAATGTGTTACTCCGAGTAGCTCACTGAGGTGGATGCTGCCACTGCCCCGTTTTACAGACAGAGGAACGGGAACGCAGAGACCCTGCTCTGCTCCACAGGTGTGACTGGTGGTCTGCGTGGCTTCGCTGCTTCTCCACTCAGCGCTTAGGAGAGCCCCCCAGCGGGCTCCATGGAGAGAGTTTAAGTTCCTTCTCCTTTTAAGAAGATGTTTCTATTCTACACTTAAGTAAGAGATCAGGGTTCATAATGCAAATAAAAGACGCCAGTATTTAGTGAAAGCCTCTTCACCTTGGCTGAGCATCTCCTGATGGGCGGCACCTGCTTCATTTTGCTGTGTGGTGGGCGACAGCAGGACAGGTGGCGCGGTGTGCGGTGCAGGTAGTCTGAGACAGACGCAGTTCTCACTTGACTGTGAAATTCTGTTTTCTGAAGGAAAGGAAATTCATTTGCTTTTTCTTAGAAGGGCTCAGTTCTAGGATTCTTTGATTATGGGGCTTGGATATTTATGTGGATCATCGCATTTGTCCTCCAGACTTTAAAGCAGAAAGTAAAACCTCAGGTTGAGAATTCAGGAGGGCTAGAACCAGTGTTTGAGGGAAAATCTGATATTCCTGTTTGGTCTGATGGACTCCAGGGGATGCCGTCCGTGTGTGCGCATCGTGGGGACCAGGCTGCCAGGTGTCTGTGTGAGACACGGGCTGAGCCGGTCACCCTTCTCATTTGTTGGTGAAGCATGAATGCAGATGGAGGCCTTTGTGTGAGGTGGTTTGGCCTGTAACTTTAATCCTTTGTGTATTTATTTATACGCAGATAATTTTTAAAAACCTACTGAGATGTCTTCTTTTTCCAGGCTCGTAGTGCCCTGAACTTAAACCCGGGCACATTTTGTGATGCCATTGATGAGGGAGGGGTGGAAAGGCTGCAGCCTCCATGAGGGGAGTGGACTTATCATTGCATCCCTATTTTCAGATGAACTTTTGGGAGATGATTTCACTAGTCTCTTATAATTACTTTATCATGTACAGAAACTGTTTTCTTTATTATTAGGTGGTGAGTGTTTAGAATTAAAATTCTGAAAGACGTGATGAATTGTTTTCACAATTTGTGTTTATGTTTTAAACTTGTAATTGTATTTGTAACATTAAAAACCTTTTTTTTTTTTTTTAGGCACAAATATTTAAACATGGAAAACGTGAAGACTGTTTGCCCTATGGTAAGGTTTAATTTTAAGAGAAGGTATCTTTGTGATGTGAGTTTGCTCATATACAATCAAGTGTCTTTCCTTAACATTTTATTCATAGATATAGGAACTGTACATTTGTATGTTTGGACACTATCATTCTTTTTGTTGTGGGTTTTAGTAACTGGACTTTTTTTTTTTTTTTTTTTGAGATTGAGTCTCCGTCTGTTGTCCAGGCTGGAGTGCAGTGGCACAATCTTGGCTCACTGCAGCCTCCGCCTCCTGGGTTCAAGCAGTTCTCCTGCCTCAGCCTCCCGAGTAGCTGGGACTACAGGCACACACCACCACGCCCAGCTAATTTTTGTATTTTTTTTTTTTTTGAGATGGATTTTTGCTCTGTCGCCCAGGTTGGAGTGCAGTGGCACTATCTCGGCTCACTGCAAGCTCCACCTCCCGGGTTCACGCCATTCTCCTGCCTCAGCCTCCTGAGTAGCTGGGACTGCAGGCGCCCGCCATCACACCCACCACACCCAGCTAATTTTTTGTATTTTTAGTAGAGACAGGGTTTCACCGTGTTAGCCAGGATGGTCTCGATCTCCTGACCTTGAGATACGCCTGTCTTGGCCTCCCAAAGTGCCGGGATTACAGGCGTGAGCCACCGTGCCCAGCCTAATTTTTGTATTTTTAATAGAGATGGAATTTCACCATGTTGGCCAGGCTAGTCTTGAACTCCTGACCTAGTGATCTGCCTGCCTCAGCCTCCCAAAGTGCTGGGATTACAGGCATAATAACTGGACTTTTTGTCACTTTCCTAGTCCTTTGATAAAGAGGGATTGCGTGAGGGAGGTCTGGGCAAAGCCTGTGTCGTGATCTGAGATTGGACCTGGCCTCTTGGGGCCCAGGAGCAGCCATGTTCCTCTGATAGCCACAGCCACCACCTCTTTTGCCTTCTTCCTAATTCTCTTAATTTATTCTTTTTGAGACTGCGTCTTACTGTGTCGCCCAGGCTGGAATACATGACACAGCTCACTGCAGCCTGGACCTCCTGGGCTCAAGCCATCCTCCCACCTCAGCCTCCCAAGTGGCTGGGACTACAGGCGAGCTCTACCACGCCTGGCTAATTTTTTTAGCAGTGGGGTCTTGCTGTGTTGTCCAGGCTGGTCTTGAGCTCCTGGGCTCAAGTGATCTGCCCTGCCTTGGCCTCCCAAAGTGCTGGGCTTAAAGGTATGAGCCACCATGCCTGGCTCAATTCTCTTAATTTTAGATTGAGCCTCAATTTCTGAAAATAAGGGCAGTGTTTCTCTCCACGCAGAGGTTTACCATCTGGAAAAAGAGAAACTTCTTAGAGCCTTTGTGTTTTAGAAGCTATCCGGACTGGGCATGGTGGCTCACGCCTGTAATCCCAGCACTTTGGGAGGCCGAGGTGGGTGGATCACGAGGTCAGGAGATCGAGACCAGCTTGGCCAACATAGTGAAACCCCGTCTCTACTAAAAATACAAAAATTAGCTGGGCATGGTGGTGCACACCTGTAGTCCCAGCTACTCGGGAGGCAGAGGCAGGAGAATCCCTTGAACCAGGGAGATGGAGGTTGCAGTGAGCTGAGATCGCGCCACAGCACTCTAGCCTGGCGACAGAGCAAGACTCCGTCCCAAAGAAAAAAAAGATGAAAAAAAAAAAAGAAGCCATCTGAATATCAAATTTGAATAACTTTCTTTTTTTAAAAAAATTTTTCATTATGGAAAATTTGAAACATGTATAAAGAAGAGAGAATGGTGCGCACGCCCCGTGTCTCTCTCAGGAGTGTGTGAGTTTTTGTGTGCGGCCCGTTTCATCCCTGCACCGCACAGGAGGGACACACACTGCCATCTCACCTGTGTGCACTTCCCTACGTGTCTCTGGAAGATGGGGCTCTTTACGTCCTCGCCACACCCGACAACACAAGCAGCCGTTGCCGGGCCCTGTCGGTGGGAGGAGCGTCCTTGGTGATGTGAACACAGACCTCCCTCTCGGGCTGTCGTGCTTGTCACCCACGCTCGTCCTGCCCACTGTCGGAGCCTTCTGAGAAGTTACTCAGATGCTCTTTCAGTTGACCTGGTTTTATAGGCAAGCATTATGAGTTAAACGGCACCTCTGCTCGAGGTCACAGCGCCCACCTAAAACTGGTGAACGTTCACTTTCTGTCATTTCCCAGCCTCAAGGCAGAGCTTCCCGCAGGGCTCTGCAGCTCCAGCCCCCATCCCCCTGCTCTGTCCCCGCCCCACTGCCCCTTCTTCCATCTCCTTGTCTTCCATCACCTCACCTAACTCTCAGCTCTGTCTTCAGCTTCTCTTCTTTTCTCCTCTCCTTGTCAGTTGGTTGCAGTCTTGTCCATTTCACTTCCGGCCCATCTCTGAAGCCGCCATGCACTTCCACCCCAGCCCTTGTCTGTCACAGGAATGCTGTCCTCCTGGCCTCAGCTTGCCCCTCCCCACAGCACCCGGGCGTCTCCTGCTTGCAGGCTCTCCCTGTCATGCTGTGCCCAGTGCTACCTTGAGGCTCCCTTTGGCTCAGCCTCCTGTCTTGCTATTGTCATCACTGCATGACACCGAGTGATTCCCCCTGAAAAACAGAGCAAGCCACAGGAACCCCGTGGCCTGTGTGTTCTCCCCAGCCGCAGTGTGCTCCATGGCCTCTGGGGTCGCCGCAGGGTGCCCTGTGGCCTGTGTGTTCCTCCCGGCCACAGCATGCCCGTGGCCTGTGTGGTCTCCATGGCTGCAGTATGCCCATGGCCTGCGGGGTCTCTGTGGCTGCAATGTGCCCATGGCTTGTGGGGTCTCTGGTTGCAGTATGCCCGTGGCCTGCGTGGTCTCCGTGGCTGCAGTATGTCCGTGGCTTGTGGGGGCTCTGTGGCCGCAGTGTGCCCATGGCCTGCGGGGTCTCCATGGCTGCAGTATGCCCGTGGCCTGCGTGGTCTCCGTGGCTGCAGTGTGCCCGTGGCCTGCGTGGTCTCCGTGGCTGCAGTGTGCCTGTGGCCTGCGGGGTCTCTGTGGCTGCAGTATGTCCGTGGCCTGTGGGGTCTGTGTGGCTGCAGTATGCCCGTGGCCTGTGGGGTCTCTGTGGCTGCAGTGTGCCCGTGGCCTGTGGGGTTTGTGTGGCTGCAGTGTGCCTGTGGCCTGTGGGGTTTGTGTGGCTGCAGTGTGCCCGTGGCTTGCGGGGTCTTTGTGGCTGCAGTATGCCCGTCGCCTGTGGGGTCTCTGTGGCTGCAGTGTGCTGCTCGTGGCCTGCGGGGTCTCCGTGGCTGCAGTATGCCTGTGGCCTGTGGGGTCTGTGTGGCTGCAATGTGCCCGTGGCCTGCGGGGTCTCCGTGGCTGCAGTGTGCCTGTAGTCGGTTGGGCCTTTGTGTGTGCTGCCCCCTTTCAGGTTGGCTCCTTGCCCTCTGAGCACTTGCTCTCCTGACCTCCACCGCTGTTGCTTCACAGCAAGGAAGTTGAGTAGGTTCAACTCCAGCAGCTCTTGGTTCATGATTTGGGATGATGGGGGTCTTGGCAATGTCTCCTGCCTTGAGGCCCCTGTGGGGCTGGCTGTTGGTTTCAGGGACACAGGTGGTGCAGTCAGAAGATGCCTGCAGCCCTCCCCACACTGAGTCTGGCTCTTGTTTGCAGCTACCACTGTCCTCAGGTGCCTCGATGGCTGCAGACTCCCTGAGAGCAACCAGATCCTGCTGCGGAAGCTGGGGGTGAAGCTTGTGCAGCGACTGGGGCTGACCTTCCTGAAGCCGAAGGTGGCAGCATGGAGGTAGGCACTGTGAGGGCGGCGCCTGGGGAGGGCCACGGGGTGGGGAGGGGGTGCTGTGGGGGGCAGGTGCCATTGATGGCGGGGGAGGCAGGTGCTGTTGGGGCAGGTGCTGTGGGGAGGCAGTTGCCCTGTTGGGGGGTGGGGAAGGCAGGCACCATGGGGTGGGGAGGCAGGCGCCTTGGTTCTGGACACAGTCAGGGACACTGTCTGGAGGGCATGCCAAGCCATAGGTGAGCGTCTGGTGTGGCTGGTGCTGTGGCTTTTGTGTCCAGTGGTGATGGCAGAGAAGACGCGTTAGTAACAAGTGTTTTCTGCTTTCATTCGTTTCTTTAATCCTAGAAGTGTTTCTGATTTTGAGAGGAACGGTTTTCTTTTGGTTATTTTCTGACTGCATCTCCCAGTTGGAAGAACTGCAGCTGGCGTGACAGGAGGGCGGCGTGTGCGTTGTGTGGCTGGGAGTCAGCGTGGCAGGAGGGCGGCGTGTGTGCGTCGTGTCGCTCAGAGGCGGTGCGGCCTCGCTGGTGTGGACGTGCTGTGGGGGAAAGCTGCATCTGATCAGTGATGAGTCTGAATGACAGGCTCCCTTTCAGAGACTTTGGGAGACAGTGAAACCGCCTTTCTTGCTGGCAGAAATGATGTCTTAGCAGTCTGTAGCTGGCCGGTGTGAATGGGTTGGTTCTCAAGGAGACAGACTTTTCTAGTGTTCTTAGGGTGCTGTGTTTTAGCGACCTTCAGTTGGTTTCAAGTGCTAATACGTGTGGTTTGGGAAGGAATTATTTGGTTAAGGTCAGCTCACGCTTCGTCCTGGATGATGCCAAATTCCAGAGACGTGTGTTGTGTTGTAGTGTTCGGTGTGCAGCTCACTCTGTAGGAGGTTGCTCATTAGACACAGTGTTCGTGGCTAGTTTCTCAATGCTGCTTTGGGGAATGTTCACTGCTGTACCAGGCAGGGTTCTCCAGAGAAGCAGAGCCCATAGGATGTGTGTGCGTTGGCGAGGCTGTGACCTGGAGACCAGGAGAGCTCATGGTGGTTCTTGGCCGAAGGCCTCAGGGTGGAGACCCAGGAAGAGCTGATTGGTTTTAGTCTGAAGACAGAACAAGGCCAGTTGAGAGATTGCCAGGCAGCAGGAGGGCTGGCGTTTTGTTCTGCTGGGGCCTTCTGGCTGAACGAGGCCCCCTGCATTCGGCAGGGTCCTCTGCCTGACTTTGTCTACAGATTCACGTGCTTTGCTGGTCCAGAGCCGCTGACACAAGCACTGGAAGCAGGTGTGACGAAATAGCGGGGTGCCCCACTTCCCAGTCAGGTTGACATGTAAAGTTAAGCGTCACAAGCACTGAAATGTTGGTACGGAAAATAATCCAGTATCCTAGTTCTCTCGATAATGATGTGCGTGTTGCCACATACATTTCACGCAATTCTAACATGGTTGGGCTTTAGTCCCCCTTCTTGTGTTTGTTTTTCTCTTCTGTCTTCCTTTACGTTTCCTGTTTCTTATGTATTTCTAACTTGTTTCCATTTTTATCTCCTCGGTTGGATTTTTGATGTTTCTGTTAGTACCATTCTCTTCTTGGTTGTCTTCTGTTGACGAGGATGGACTTACGCCCTGGCGGGCTGTTAGATTCCTGGTTCATCCCACTCCTCCTGCCAGCCTTGGCTTGAGGCTTTGTTAGGCTGGGTCTTTCTCAGCTCTTCTCCTCCAGGGATTGGTCTTTCCTCCACAGCATGGTCCTTGCTTTAAGTATGTAGCCTTTCAGGGTCTTAGGTGGAAGTCACGGCTTTCCCTCCTGTCCTGCTGGGCCCTGGTCTCCGGGGCCCTCTGAGGGTCGCACAGTCTCCACTGCAGCACTCGGCCTCCCAGCCATTCTCTGACAGGTGCGTCTGAGTCTCGCCTTGTGTTTCCTTATCTTGGGGTGCCCAGGGATCTAAGGGAATTTTTGGGCAGAGTTTCGGGGCTCTTTCTCAGCAGCTCTCTTCTCCCCAACATCCTCTCCCCCACATATGAGCCCTCCACCCAGTGAGACTGCTGCTTCCTGGGCTGTTTCCCTGGTACAGTGTAGAAAGTACCCCTGCAGGGAGGAGGTGGAGGTGGCCCACCTGTAGCTTCCCCTCGCTGGGGATTGTCGCCCTGCCTTGGTTGCCATCACCTGCTGGCCAACAGTGGCTTTACGCCTTCTGTTCGAGTCTCACCATTGTTGAGGTCGGGAGGGCACATGCAGAAGCAGCCTGAGGTCATTGTCTTTGTGGTGCCGTCTGGTCTTTGTGAGGTGGCTGAGCTGCGCGCATGCTTGAGGAGAGTGGCGGCTGGGATGCACCTGCCTGTGGGGCGTTAGGGGAGACTGGGGGCTGAGGTGTGCCCACCCGTGGGGCATTAGGGGAGACTGGGGGCTGGGGTGTACCCGCCCATGGGCGGCGATAGGGGATAGTGGGGCTCGGGGTGTGCCGGCCCTTGGGGCGTTAGGGGAGACTGGGGGCTGGGGTGGAGACTGGGGGCTGGGGTGTGCCTGCCCGTGGGGCATTAGGAGAGACTGGGGGCCGGGGTGTGCACCTGCCCATGGGGCGTTAGGGGAGAGTGGGGGTGTGCCTGCCTGTGGGGCGTTAGGGCAGACTGGGGGCCGGGGTGTGCCTGTCCGTGGGGCATGAGGGGAGACTGGGGGTTGGGGTAGAGCACACGTGGGGGCCCGGGGTGTGCCTGCCCGTGGGCATTAGGGGAGACTAGGGGCTGGGGTGGAGACTAGGGGCTGGGGTGTGCCTGCCTATGGGGCGTTAGGGGAGACTGGGGCCCGGGGTGTGCCTGCCCGTGGGGCATTAGGAGAGACTGGGGGTTGGGGTGTGCCTGCCTGTGGGGTGTTAGGGGAGACTGGGGCCTGGGGTGTGCCTGCCTGTGGGGCGTTAGGGGAGACTGGGGGCTGGGTTGTGCCCACCCGTGGGGCGTTAGGGGAGACTGGGGGCCAGGGTGCACCTGCCCGTGGGGTGTTAGGGGAGAGTGGGGGCTGGGGTGTGCCCACCTGTGGGGCATTGGGGGGAGGGGGGGCCGGGGTGCACCTGCCCGTGGGGTGTTAGGGGAGAGTGGGGGCCGGGGTGCACCTGCCTGTGGGATGTTAGGGGAGAGTGGGGGCCGGGGTGTGCCTGCTCGTGGGGCATTAGGTGTCTTGCTGGGTGTCTGATGGTCTCTGCCATGGTCCTACGATGGCTGATGATACTCTCTTCATACAAGTTACCCTACATAACAGTGTACCCCTAAATTTAGCAGCTTAAACAGTGCACTGTTTCCTCACAGTTCTGGTGGGTCTGGAATCTTGACGTGGCTCAGCCGGGTCCCCGGTCAGGGTCTCTCCTGAGGCTTCGTGAAGGTGCCGGCCTGGCCACTGCCGTCTCAAGGCCTGCATTGGTGGGGGGTCTGCTTCCGTGCTCCTCATGGGTTGCTGTTGGGACCCGGTGCCTTGTGGGCTGTTGGTGGGGACCCGTTTGAAGTCCTTGCCACGTGGGCCCCTCCGCAGGGCAGCGCACAGCATGGCAGCTGGCTTCATTGGAGGCTGAGAGGCGGGTGGAAACCGTGGCTGTTGGGAAGGTGGCAGCTCTCGCCAGACTCTGCGTATTCTGTTCTTTGGGAGGGAATCACTGGGCCCACGCCACACCTCGTGTGAGAGGAATGCTAGGAGGTGGGGGTCGCGGGGCCATTTTGGAAACCTCCCCGCTCCTTGTTTCCTAGACTTGGAAACTGAGTCCCAGAGGGCTAGAGCTAGGATGAGTCATTCGAGGCAGGTTGATGGCGTCAGCACCAGTGTGTGAGTTCCGGTTCTGCCTCCGAAGCCCAAGTGGTTTGTCCTCTGGGAGGCTGTTTCAGGCTACAGCCGCAGCAGCTGCCCTGAACTCTCACTGGACACCTTTTCGGCATGAGGCCGGGGAAGCAGGGCCCACAGCCAGGCGGCCCGCCCCGCACTCACCCTTGGCAGGAGCAGCCGTGTTCGCGGGGGCCTTGCTCAGTGCAGGGGTGGGCTGCACCCCGAGCACACACTCTGACCGTTCTCACACAGCTCTCTGCGTGGGACTGCGTTCCCATTTTATAGAGGGGGAAGTGGGGGCATGGAGCGGCTCAGGGGCTGTTCAGAGTCACACAGCAAGTAGGCGCAGAGCAGGCCTGACCAGGAGCCAGGTCCCGGGGCCTGTGCCGTGGGCCCCTTCATGATGTGTCCAGGGGATGTTGATGCAGGTGCCCCACGTGGGTGTGAAAAGGGCTACATGTTGCTGCCTTTTGAGGGGCATTCGGGAGGCAGGATCTGTAGGAACTGGTGATGGGTGAGACGCAGCACCTGGTGATGAAGGGGCTGTGTGTGGCCTGGGCGGTGGCAGTGGTGGCCGTTCAGGAAGGGGCTGCCAGGAGGCAGAGGGTCCCGGAGGCCGGGTGCTTCCCCAGGGAAGGTGCTGGTTGTTGGAACGCCTCTGGTGCTGGTTCTGTCGTCTGTGTACCCATCATCATGCCTTCTCTCCTGACTTTCCATAATCAAAACTGGACACCAGCTGAGGATATTCTGGAATCGGGGCATGCTTTGTGGCTCACACCAGGATCTTCCTGGCAGTTTGTGCTGATGGCGGTGCCTCCAGGTTCTCCCTTCTTATCTGGTCTCTGCAAAGTGCATGAAATTTTCACAGACACCCTTTAAGATTCAAAGTGACACTGAATGACTGATTCCAGTCATCAGGATGCTGTGAGCTGCAAAGCTGATCTGAGGATGCTTTGGTTTGCACAGGTATCAGCGTGGCTGCCGCTCTTTGGCTGCAAATCTGCAGCTCCTCACTCAGGGTCAGAGTGAGCAGAAGCCACTCATCCTGACCGAAGATGATGACGAAGATGACGACATCCCAGATGGGGTGGAGCGTGTGATAGGTGCGTGGGGTCTAAGCGGCGGCCTCCGCTCTTGGGCATCGTCGGGCTGAGTCCCCTCCACTCCAGGACCACACTTCCTTCTTCCCTTGCTGGTGCCGGCACTGTCTGGCCACCCGTCCCCTTCGCCGAGTGCACGGTCGCTGCCCATGTTCTGGCTCCTGAACCCAGTCTCTTTCTGTGTGCCGTAGAAACCCTTTTTCCCACCGCCTCCCCACCTTCCTGACCTGGGCTGCTTGCTCTGGGTAGCTGGTGTCCTCAGGAAACAGTTCTCCCGGGAAATTGAGTTGGGGTCCCTGGGGCTCAGGTCTCTGGCTCCTTGGCCCCTAAACCCTGCTCAGTTCCTTACCTCAGGAGCCATTTCAAACTCCCTTAAACCACATTACACCTTGCAGGGGTCTCCATCCACTGCCCTGTTCTCCGGGGTCTCCCGCTGCACAGAGATAGTTAGGAGCCCCTCACGGCGGCCATCCTGGGACTGGCTCCTGTCCACACCCTGTCCTGTCCTCCTGCCACGGTTGAATGGGGTCTTCCCCGGACCCAGGCAGGGCCTCCTCATGTCCCCTCCCTGTGAGGCCCCCATCCTCCCATTATCTCCCAGCTTCCTGATGGGTGGGCGGGGCCGCATTGCCTGTGCTGTGCCGCGCTCTGCTCACATCCCCTCTGCTCCCTCCAGGGCAGCTTTCTGCCCAGTCATCCACACCCCACCTCGACCGTGACCATCAGGGCGCCTGCGGCACCGTTGCCAGCCCCGAGCCAGCATCCACTCTAGCCCTTCCCTTGACCTTTGCTTCTCAGAGCCCTCCCTAGTTGCGTGGTAGGCGCCCGCATCTGTGCTCTGAGTCCCGGGCGGGGCCCTGGGTCTGCCCCTTCCCCATGTCCGTAGCCTACCCCAGGCTCGTTCCCGTCTCCCACCCCCTGCACGCAGTCCCCTCTGCCCGCATTCCAGCTGCTGTGCTGGCTCCAGACTGTCTCTCCACCCTCCCCTGTGGTCACTCAGCGAGCTTCTCCATCAGGGTCTTCCCAGGGCTGCTTGGTGCCCTCGGGCCAAGGCTTCATCCCTGCTGGGGCTTGCAGGGCCCTCACCGTGTGACCCGACCCCTCCCCGCATCCTCTAGGCTTCTGTGTGGTTCTTAAAAGTTCAGCCTGCCGCCAAGGCCTGGTCCCTGGGAGAGATGTCTTCATGCAGCCGCTGGCTGGGGGTTTTCTCTGGAAGATTCCCAGCCCACTTTGGTCACCCGTGAGCTGCAGGCCCTTCCCCGGCCTGGGTGGGGCCCTTGATGTTGGCCTTCACCTGGGGGCAGGCAGCTGCTCCCTGTTGCCTGCTTTAATGGGGTAGATCTGTTTCTTAGGAACAGAGAACTTAGGAACATGGCCGTATGTGATTATTTGAGAACGGAGAGAAGGAAATGTTCTTTTCCTGTTATTAAAATTAACATTGTTAATGTAATTCCCTTCAGCGTATGCACTGAGTAGCGTACAGGATGGGTCACCTTACAGCTGGGAAACTAGCAACTTTGTGTGGACTCTGTCGTGCATCACCTTCCTCTTCCTACAGAGCAGCTGCTGGTCGGGCTGAAGGACAAGGACACTGTCGTGCGGTGGTCTGCAGCCAAAGGGTAGGTGTCCGCGGCCGCAGAAGCACCCCGGGGAGTGGGCCGGCCTCTCTTGTGCGATTCAACAGCTACAAATACCCAACAGCTTTGGAGCGGCAGCGCGGCCCCCTCCGTGGCCCCCTCCAACATACGTGTGTTGCTTTACGTGTTGGCGTGAAGATGGTTCCCGAGACGGAGCTTCAGGCTCCTCCGTCCTCCTGCCTCTGGCTGGCCCTGCCGGGTCACGAGCAGGCCAGGTTTACCTGTTTATCTTCAAAATGTTCCCTTGTTTTTCCACATCCTCATCGCTGTGCCCGCCACCTGTTGTTCCCCACAGATGGGGATCACGGCTCCTACAATGATGGTGCTCAGGGAAGAGCCCTCTGTTGTGGGGTGAGCAGGTGCCAGCCCCTCATTCACCCCTCACTAGCACCTGTCATACCTGTGGGGGTCGACATGCACCCCGGGCCTCAGTCGACATGCACCCTGCACCCCGGGCCTCAGTGGAGGTCGTGAGGCAGATCCAGCGGGGCCTGGCCTTGAGCACAACAGGTGGAGCCCTGGCCTGGAGGAGCCGGTGGCCCTCTGGGCTCGGGCTGTGCAGGGACAGCGATACATGTGAAGAAGATGCTGAAGTGTGGAGGAGGCCCCTGCTGTGGAGGAGAGGAGGCAGGTGCAGGGGCTGGCAGGTGCTGAGATGTCAGGGAGGTACCTTCTGTGGAGGGGATGAGGCAGGTGCAGGGGCCAGCAGATGCTGGGGTTGGGGGAGGCCCCTGCTGTGGAGGGGACGAGGCAGGTGGAGGGGCTGGCAGGTGCTGGGGGGCGGGGAGGCCCCTGCTGTGGAGGGGACGAGGCAGGTGGAGGGGCCGGCAGGTGCTGAGGTGTCAGGGAGGTCCCTGCTGTGGAGGGGATGAAGCAGGTGCAGGGACTGGCAGGTGCTGGGGGTCGGGCGGGGAGGTCCCTGCTGTGGAGGGGATGAAGCAGGTGCAGGGACTGGCAGGTGCTGGGGGTCGGGCGGGGAGGTCCCTGCTGTGGAGGGGACAAGGCAGGTGCTGGGGGACGAGGCAGGTAGAGGGGCCGGCAGGTGCTGGGGGACGGGGAGGCTGGTTTTTGCCCTCGCTCTCGTGTGCGTCTGTGCTGGGTCCGTCCACACCATGAGGTCTGGGAGGAGCTCCACAGCGCAGCAGGGCTCACATAGGCCTTTGTGTTGCTGTACACAGGGGACGGCTTTTCAGCCCAGAGCCTTGTCTGGTTGGGTGTGATGGGCCCACGCAGTGAGAGGCTGGGCAGGCCTTCCCAGTGTCCTTCCTGGAGGCCCCTGGCCAGGACCTTCCCCACGGAGCCATCTCCAGGGACTGGACCCTGTGAGCCGGCCTCCATGTGGGGCCGTGAGCCCGTCATCTGGCCTGATGGGAGCCTGCACAGTCAGCATTTGGGGTGGCACAGAGGAAGCCCGGCTCCAGGAGGGAGGGTCAGGGTGAAGCCCTCAGTGTTCGCCCGCTGCCTCGGTGCCCTCAGCCATCACTGGTGGCCTGCAGTGTCCGCGTTACGGTGGTACCCGGTGACCTGCCCTGTGCCCGGTGTGCTCACTCGTCCCCTTTGAATCTGGCTGCTTCGGATGTGTGCAGGCTCCTTTACCCTTCAGCTTGTTTTACCGCCGGGCTCCAGCAGGGAGTTGGCCCCTTCTCTCCTGGTCTCTGGAGGAAAGGATGGTTGTTCAGGCCGTTCACACGTGTCACGCATGCCCTTGGCGACAGGCTGGTGGTGCCCCTGATGGATTGCTGCGTTTCTCTTTCAGCATCGGTAGGATGGCTGGCAGGCTTCCCAGAGCCCTGGCGGATGACGTGGTCGGGTCTGTGCTGGACTGCTTCAGGTATGTGAGAAGAGCAGGGGGAGGCGTGTGGGCCTGACCGTGAGCTGAGAAGCCTGGCTTTCCTTATATCCTTCCATGCTTGCTTTTCATTGAGCTGTGTGTCAGAACTCCAGAAGCTCTTTTCTCCCCCTTTTGAAGTTAAACTTGAGAACTCTTGTTATTTCTGGTGTGTTGCTTTTATCAACTCCATTCTATTTAAAAACCTTAAGGAAAAAGAGAGTCAGTTTAGACATACACCCATGTAGATGTTTGTTCTGAAAGGAAAAGCTCTATTGAGTGAGTTGGGGCTGCCCCGAGAGCTTTCTTGGGGAGGTTCGGATTTGCCCCTCGCCTGCCCTTTAGCCACGTGTATCACTCAGACCTTAAAGTGAGGCTGGTGTGACCAAGGCCTGAGTTTGAAGTTGGATTTCATTTTAATGAAATGTGAGGCTTTGGGAGGCCAAAGTGGGAGGACGGCTTGAGCCTATGAATTCGAGACCAGCCTGGGCAATGAAGCGAAACCCCATCTCTACAGAGAGTTAAAAAATTAGCCGGACGTGGTCCCAGCTACTCGGGAGGCTGAGGTGGGAGGATCATTTATGAGGCCAGGAGTTTGAGGCTTCATGAGCCATGATGGTGCCACTGCTGCACTCCAGACTGGGCAACAGAGTGAGACCTGGTCTCAAAACAAAACTGAGTATAGACAGCCACGTGTGCTGTGCTGCATTTGTCTTGTCAGCCTTCAGGGAGTTCTGGGTCTTGGGACCGTGTGGCTTGTGGGTGGTAGAGGTGTCGGCTGGGCTGTGCGGGTGGCAGGGCCTGGGGTTTCAGCCTGGGGCCTGCAGACCCGCCCTGGTGTGCTCACACGTGTGAGGCATCGATCTGTGACCTCCCCAGGGATTCTTACTTTTGCTTGTGTAAATGTCTCTCCCAGTTTCAGCCGCCGAGGGTTGAGAGCAGGCGTCCAGCTTGTTCAGGACCCCAGGTGTGCTGTTGTTCTTCATTAGCCCAGACACCGTGGAGAAAGCTGTGCTGTCAGCACTTTGGAGGCTCCAGTTCGCGTTACCTGTCAGTCACCAGGGACAGCTCCGGAGCTGTTCACAAAGCCTTGTTTTCCTTCTGGAGCAGATTCCTTGTGCACTTAGCCTCCAGCCTGCTCAGTGAATTTCAGGAGCACAGGACACAATGTGTCAGATATGGGTCATGTTTTTCAGAGCAGTGCGCATGCATGTGTGAGAAATACTCTTCCGGTGGAAACATTGCTAGCAGAAAACATGCTCTTTATCGCAACTGCTTGATGGGAGGCAGGGGTTGGAGGGTGCTACGTGCTTGGCTTCTCTGTAGGCGACCTCCAGCCTTGTTTCAGGCGTGTCCCTGGAGCTCCTTTCTGGTGGTCGTGGTGGGCGTACGTCCTCCTGTCGCCTGGCGCCACCTGTGGCCTTCACAACAGTGTGGTGGGCTCCAGGCCGGGCCTGCCCGTGCCTGTCTGGACTTTGCCTCTCTCCTCCGGCCGCTGGTCTGCCTGCTCGTCAGGCCTAGTGTGTCTCCTGAAACTCACTGTGTGTCTTTCCCTCCACAACGTGCAGCCTCTCTGGACGGCGTGTTCCTTACTCCAGCTCACCATCTTGATCTAGTTTCATTTTTCCTGGCTTGTTTAATCTTCAGGTGCTTTTTTACTTTTATTTCTGTTATTTTAGTGTGCTCATTCCATTTTTGTAGCTAGGTTCTGGGATGGGGTGGCCTTTTTACTCTTGATTTCGCAGGGCCTTCATCCCAAAGTAGCTGCAGGGCCATCGTCCCGAGTCCTCGCAGGATGCAGCTCTCGTCAGCGCTGCCTTCCCGTTCCCTGGGTGCTCAGCGTGTGATTGTCAACCGTGGCATAAAAAGGTGCAGCCTCAGAGCAGGATGTCTGAAGACACCAGGAAGCCAGGAGTTGCTGGGGCGTGGGGTGGCCCGCAGCCCTGCATGGTGGCTGCTCCAATCTTGTCCTTCCATGGGACGTGTGGTGAGCTGCCAGCCTCTTCTGAAACGGGTTGGAGAAAGGGCATTAATTATATTAACTGTAAGAACACCCAGCACCCAGGAGGGTTAACTTACTCCCCGCTCCTTTCCTGGGCTGGGTTATGCAATGAGTGGAGCTGCACCCATCCCCAGGGGTTCAGGATCTGTGTGTCTGGTGTGGCTGTCCCCCAAGCGTGCACGACTCCCTCAGGACCTGGGGCCCCCTCCCGTCTCCCATCACCATGACTTGATCGATGGCCATTGCAATTGTTCATTAAAAGTTCATATTTCAAATACTGTGAAAAATCTTGCAATGCCAGTTCATTATTCTAGCTTTTAATTCTGAGTTTGACTAAACAGTGGGGTGTCATTTAAAGAAGGTCTTCCTGCTCCCTTTTCTACCGACGTCTTCCTGTGCTAGGATTCCTGTTTTAAGTTCTTACCTTTCTGAAGTGTCTCATTTCTTTCTCTGGGAGCATGGGTGTTGCCCGTACTTGGAGCGACACCGCTGTGGTGGGAAAACCCCACCTGGGACGGCACGGACAGGACGGTCTCTTTGTTTGGGGACTGACCAGGACTTGTCCTCACTCTCGGGAGATCTGAAGAGGCCCTGGGGTAGGCACGGCTGTTGTCTTCGTACTCAGTCTCAGTGTGTTATTTCTTCAGCCAACTGATTATTTGTTTTTTTATTTTGAGACGGAGTCTTGCTCTGTCACCCAGGCTGGAGTGCAGTGGCGCGATCTCAGCTCACTGCAACCTCCGCCTCCCCAGTTCAAGCGATTCTCCTGCCTCAGCCTCCCGAGTAGCTGGGATTATAGGTGTGAGCCGCTGTGCCCAGCCTTGATACTTCAAAAACTTAGGAATGGGTTTTAGTGAGCCTTATAGGCACGGGATATGGACCCGCCAGGCTGTGCTCCTTGCCATGCTGTGGGCTTTGAACCAAAATCTGACACGTGGGCTGTGGTCTCAGGATCTCTGTTGCTCTCAGTTTCCAGGAGACTGACAAGGCGTGGCATGGGGGATGTCTGGCGCTGGCGGAGCTGGGCAGGAGAGGCCTGTTGCTGCCATCTCGCCTCGTGGATGGTGAGTAGCTGAAGCACAGTCAGTTGCTGTCTGTGGCAGGCTGCAGCCCTTCGTCTGAACCCATCTCCGTGGTGTGGTCCTGCTGCAGGCATGCACAGAAGAGCTTGAGAACGAGGTCTGTCCACCTTTTTCTCGCATTGGCCTTCGTAATTTCCTAATTGCCTCTTTTTCCTGCTGTGAAATTTTAATGCCACAGATTACCCTGTGTAGCTGGTTTTGGAGGGCCACGAATCCTTGTAATGTCTGATTTTCTTACTCCCCAAAACAAGTTTTCATTCTTGAGGGACGTTGTTGCCCCTTAAGGACACATGCAGTGGCACCTGCTTCAGTTGTAGAACCAGGTACC
Source organism: Hylobates moloch (assembly GCF_009828535.3). Lineage (NCBI taxonomy): Eukaryota > Metazoa > Chordata > Mammalia > Primates > Hylobatidae > Hylobates > Hylobates moloch. The sequence goes on along the minus strand of NW_026652290.1, from coordinate 409,679 downwards.
CCTGGCAGCATCCTGGGTCACGTGGAGTGACACGGTGCTCCCTGGAGATGAGGCTCACGCCAGCATGAAACCAGGGTGGGAACTGGGGTGGAGGGCCAGGGGAGCTCTGCAGTGGCCAGCAGTGGGGTGGGGACAGAGGGCACAGCATGGCAGACGCAGAGGCACTGCCCCAGACCAGCTGTTGTGCCGTGGCCACACGCAGCCCTGTCTGTGTTTGGTGGGGAGAGTCCCTGGGTGTGGCTGGCAGTGCCCTCTGAGGGCAGGAAGGAAAGGATGTCTGTACAGGATAGAGTGGGGCCCATCCTGAGAGGGTCCCACCACGGAGACTTGATTCTGTCCAAAATAAAGACACCTGAGATGTGGTGGCCTCGCGTCTTCCCGGTGTGGAGCTGTGGTGGCGTCTGAAGTGACCGCTTTGCACTTGGCATTGTGATGTATGGGGAGAGCTTTTAGAGCCTGCAGTTCTTTTTTTTAATGTCTCTGCTTATTTTTTTTTCAGACTTCTTTTATTTTTAGGCCTCTTTATTGAGATCTAATTTACATACCATAAAATGCACTCATTTAAGTGTACAGTTAAGTGGTTTTTGTATATTTACAGAGTTGCACAACTATTGCCATAATTTAATTTCTGAACATTTTCATTGCCTCCAAAGGAAACCCTGTGTTTAAGAACTCACTCTCCGCTCTCCCCAGCACCCCTGCCCTGGCAGCCACATCTCCAGTGTCCCTGTGAGTTTGTCTTTTATAGACATTTCATAACAGTGGAACCTACAACGTGTGATCTTTGGTGTCCGAATTCTTCCACTGAGTTCCTCTGTGTCGTAGCCTGTGGAGTGCCTCCTTCCTTCCTGTGGCAGAGCCTCGTCCTGCATGTAAATGCACCACACGCCACGTTTTGTCCATCCTGTTCATCAGCTGATGGACAGACATCTGGTTGTTTCCACCTTTCACTGTTAGGTTAACGCTGCCGTGAACATTGTGTACGCGTTTTTGAGTGGATGTTGGGTATAGACCTAGAAGAAATGCTGGGTCATACATTAACTCCATGTTTAACTTTCTAAGAACCTGCCAAACTTTTTCCAAAATGATTGCACCGTTTTACATTCCTGCCTGTAGTGTATGAGGTTCTGTTTCTCTGATCTTCACCAACACTTGTTTTTATCTTTTTTTTTTGGACGGGGTTTCACTTTGTTGCCCAGGCTGGAGTGCGGTGATGCAATCTCTGCTCACTGTAATCTCCGCCTTCCGGGACCAGGCACTCCTCCCACCTCAGCCTCCTGAGTAGCTGGGACCACTGGTGCTCACCACCACACCAGGTTATTTTTAGTTTTGTTAGAGACGGGGCTTCACCACATTGCCCAGGCTGGTCTTGAAGTCCTCAGCTCAAGCAGTCCACCCGCCTTGGCCTCCCAGAGTGTGGGGAATACAGGCGTGAGCCACCACACTTGCCCCCTGCTTCTTTAAAAGAAAAAAAAAAAGCTGTCCTAGTGAGTGTGAAGTGTCACCTTGTTGTGCTTTTCATTTGCTTTTCCCCAACGACTGATAACACTGAGCATTTTCTGTGTTTGCCCATTTGTATGTCTTCTTTGGAGAAATGTCTGTTCAAGTTCTTTACTCATTTAAAAAATTATTTTTTTTAATTGTTGTTGTAAGTAAGAGTTTTTTTATGTATTCTGGGTATAAGTCTCTTATTGGATATATGATTTGCAAATGTTTTATTGCATTCCATGGTTGCCTTTTCACTTTCTATTGATTGATTGACAGAGTCTCGCTCCGTTGCCCAGGCTAGAGTGCAGCGGCCCCATCACAGCTCGCTGCCACCTTGATCTCCTGGGCTCAAGCCATATTCCCACCGTAGCTTCCCAAGTAGCTGGGACTGCAGGGCTGCACCACCATCCACCATGCCTGGGAAGTTTTTTTTCTTTTTTTGAGACAGGATCTCATTCCCATCGCCCAGGCTGGAGTGCAGTGGCGAGATCTCAGCTCACTGCAGCCTCCACCTCTCAGGCTCAGGAGGTCCGCCTACCTCAGTCCCCTAAGTAGCTGGGGCTACAGGTACGTGCCGCCATGCCCAGCTGATTTTTGTATTTTTTGTAGAGGTGGGGTTTTCCCATGTTGTCTGGGCTGATCTCGAACTCCTGAGCTCGAGCAATTCCCCCTCCCCCCACCCCGCCTCAGCCTCCCAAAGTGCTAGGATTATAGGCGTGAGCCACTGCACCTGGCCTTCATGCCTGGTTAATTAAAAAATTTTTTTGTACAGATGGGGTTCTCACTATGTGGCCCAGGCTCATCTCGAACTTCTGGCCTGCAGTGATCCTCCTGCCTCAGCCTCCCAAAGTGCTGGGATTGTAGGCTGTACCTGGTGTGTTTTCAATTTCTTTGATGGTGATATTTGACCCAGGTTTTAAATTTTAATGAAGTCCAGCTCATCTGTTTTTTCTTTCTTGTGTTTCTGGTGTCAGAGCTAAGAAATCATTGCTGACCCCAGAACCATGAAGTTGTGGTTTCATGTAAGGTTTTGTTCCATCCGAAGTGAGTGACTCGTAATGTTTATTTGTGACACTAGACGTGTGTGAGGGTGTGTGTGCGAATGTGTAGCCGGGATGGAATGAAGTCCCTGCCTGTGGGGAGCCAGCTCCAGGTTCACTCGAAGGAGACAAGAGACTCTACTGGTTTGTGTGTGTGCTCTGTCGCGTCTTATGGCAACACCCACTGACCCCAGGCAGCGAGAGAGAGAGGATGTGGATGTTGGCATCATAAAGGAAAAGGGTAAAGCTATTGTTCAGAAACTGATATGTGATGTGGAGTACACTGGCCCGTGACCTCCGCATGGTTGGCTGGTCCCTTCTGCCTGGCGGTGCCCTCCATGTGAGCCGAACCCTCTTTGCAGCCCCCATTCTGTAGCTGGTGGGGCACAGAGAAGCTGTGCTGTCTCTGGGCAGGGCAAGGGGTCTTTCAGGCAGGGGTGAAAGAGATCCCGTCTTGGGGCTGACTCAGGAGGTGACAGGGCTAACGTTCAATGAGCATTTGCAGCATACTTTGTATGTTTTTGTTTTAGACCTCACGCCATTCAGCTGCGGGAGCCGGGAAGTCTTTCAGGAGTCACGGCTCATGCTCAGCCCTTTGGCCTCCTCCATGTCACACGGCTGAGCTGTCCCTGCACCTCCTTGTCTCCTTGGAGAGTTACTGTGGTTCTCTGTCAGTTTAGTTTGAAAAGCTCACGCCTGTAATCCCAGCACTTTGGGAGGCCGAGGCGGGGGGATCACCTGAGGCCAGGAGTTCGAGACCAGCCTGGCCAACATGGTGAAACCCCGTCTCTACTAAAAATACAAGGATGTGGTGGTGCATGCCTGTAACCCCAGCTACTCGGGAGGCTGAGGCAGAAGAATCGCTTGAACCTAGGAGGCGGAGGTTGCAGTGAACCGATATCGCACCACTGCACTCCAGCCTGGGCGACAGGGCAAGATCCTGTCTCAAAAAAAAAAAAAAAGCACGAAAACAAATGCTTGGCAAATAAATGTTGTAGAAAGACACGATATAGATGAGCATGTTTGATGACTGAAGCTTTTGTTTGTCTTAGAGGAAATGTGGAGCTTCACTGGTGCATGCTAAAGGAGGAAGAAGTAAAACTAGGGAAGTCAGGTGGGCAGGCAGTGATGCGATGTTTGCCTTGAAGGCACCCTGGGTCTTTTTGCCCTTAGTCCTCTGAATAGGGGAACTCTGCCTGTTGGACTCAGGAAAAAAGCATCGCATTTTCTTTGGGTTACTTTTTAGGGAATCCTGCCGATTCCTCTACACACACACACACACACATACACACACACACACACACACACACAGTCTCCATCTGTTGTGCTGTAAGCCTATTTCTTGGTCTCTGACTCTGTGCACACCACCACACCCAGCTAATTTTTTAAAGAAATTCAAAAGCAGCCTGGGCAGCAAAATGAGATCCTGTTTCTAGAAAAATTGTTTTAAAAAGGTAGTTGGGTGCAGTCCCAGCTACTCAGGAGGTTGAGGTGGGAGAATTGCTTGAGCCCAGGAGGTTGAGGCTGCAGTGAGCCGTGATCACACCGCCGCACTCAAGCGATCCTCCTACCTTGGCCTGTGGACAGTGGGCCATGTTCTTTTTCTCTTCGCGTCATCACCTCTGTTTGAGGACTACTGTTAAAGGGCTACTTGGTCTTTGTTTTAGGTGATTGAAATTCCAGGACTTTTCTTGAGTGGTCCTGGCGTAGGCCCTTTCACCTTTTTTGTGGCTCCTCTTTGAACCCCTGTGTTGTTGTGGCAGGAGGAGGTGGGCACTCCTCACCATGAGTAAGCTCATATAACCTTGTGAACCCTTACAGTTTCCTTTGTTGGATACAAGGAGCACAGGTGGGGGGATGTATTTGGTTTAACTTTACCTTTTTTTTTTTTTCTTTTTTTGAGAAAGAGTCTTGCTCTGTTGCCCAGGGTGGAGTGCAGTGGCGCCCTCTTGGCTCACTGCCAGCTCCATCTCCCATGTTCAAGTGATTCTCATGGCTCAGCCTCCTGAGTAGCTGGGATTACAGGTGCCTGCCACCATGCCCAGCTAATTTTTTTATTTTTAGTAGAGACCAGATTTCTCCATGTTGGCCAGGCTGGTCTCAAACTCCTGACCTCAAGTGATCTGCCTGCCTCAGCCTCCCAAAGTGCTGGGATTACAGGCGTGAGGCACTGTGCCCAGCCAACTGTACTACTTTGATAAAATGTATACATGTGCTCCTAATTATGCATTTTGTGGTTTTCATCAGTATTTTGCTTTTTGAAAAATGTCAAGTGTTCTGATCTCTTTGGACATTTTGTATGAACCCTGTTTCCCTTGCTATCCTTGTTGATTGGGAATTGTGCATATTGGTTTGGATAATAATAAGTAGCATTTGGTGTTTTTCTGAGCTTCTTGGATGTGTAGATTCAGGTCATTCATCAAACGGGAAGTTTTCGGTCATTGTTTCTTTGGGTATTTTTCTGCCCCCTCCTCTCTCTGTGGGACTCTTGTTACGTGAATACACATGTTGGTACGCTTGATGGTGCCCTGTGAGTCTCTTAGGTTCTGTACTCATTTCAGCTCTTGAGTCCTCAGTTCCAGAATTTCTCTTTAGTTTCTCTTTTAATAATTTCTTTTTGAGACAGGGTCTTGCTCTGTTGCCCAGGCTGGAGTGCAGTGGTGGTATCACAGCTTACTGCAGCCTCAACCTCCCAGGCCCAAGCAGTTCTCCTGCCTCAGCCTCCTGAGTAGCTGAGACCACAGGCCTGCTGCACTGAAAAAACAAATTGTAGAAACAGGATCTCGCTTTATTGTCCAGGCTGCTTTCAAATTCTTGGACTTGAGTGATCTTCCTGCCTTGGCCTCTCAGAGTGCTGGGATTGTAGGAGTGAGCTGCTGTGCCCAGCCTCTTTTTATAATTTCTGTCCCTTTATCAACATTCCATGTTAGTTTAAATGTTGTTCTTTTGGTCTCCTTTAGTTCTTTGTCCACAGTTTTCTTGAGATCTGTGAGCATATTTAAAGCAGTTGATTTAAAGTCTTTGTCTAAGACTGAGCACAGTGGCTCACACTTGCTTCCCAGCACTTAACCTTTGCTTTAAAGCCTAAAAAGGAAGAAATCTTTGCATATGTGTTTCCCAAATAACAGATTTGAGGGCTGTGTTGCTGACGTAGGTCTGTTTATACACACTGTGTGGCCAAAGCAGGTCTCTGTTAAATTAGCATCTACAAAGCTTTTCTCATGCTTCCCTCAAATTTAGGAAGCTCCCTGTGCAATCTTCGGGCTGGGGTTCTTCACTGCCCTCTCAAGGAGGCCTACCCCTTCCCCCAGAAGGTGCAGTCTGTCACCCCGTGTCCTATAAAGTGTAATTGTCTGATGTCTCACAGCCATAGAGAAGCCCCTTCTAACCTTCCTGCAACTTTACTGCTAGGAGGCTCAAGGTCCCTGTGAACCTGCACCAGGTAGTAAGCCCTGCATGTCGGAAATACAGGCTGCCTAACTCTTATCTAAGGTGATGTTTTGAGAAAATTTTTAAGTTTAATAAATTTTATAAATTTTGAAAAAATTTTAATAAACATTTAATTTTTATAAGTTTATATAAATGTTATAAATTTTGAAAAATGTATAAAGTTGCATTGGAGCACACGCTGTCAGCGTTCATCGAAGACGTACAAGAAGCGTCTTACGATGATGTTGCTGCAGCTGCATTGGGGTCTTGTTAAAAGCACCATTCAGTAGATTAATTCCCACCTGTGGATTATGTTTTCTGGCTTCCAAAACTAACTGTCATGTTTTTCTCTTTGGATGATGAAAACTCTGCACGTCCTTCCTACAACAAATGCAATTGGCGCCCACTGCCCTTGGCAGTGGAGGTGAGGACACAGCGTTTCTGTGACGGTGAAGGGGACAGGGTTTGGAGGGAGATTCAGACATTAAACAAGGAAACAAGGGAGCAATTTCAGAGAACGGATAAAGTCGTTAAGAAAATACAAAAGGGCGGTGAGATCCTCAGTGATGGGGCCAACCAGTGACTTGAATAAGACTTGGGGAAGACCTCCTGGGGCGACATTTACACTGAGAGCTTCTAGCGGGAAGGAGCCGACAGGATGGACTCCTGACTGCAGCATCTCAAAGAGGAACGAAGGCTCGCATGAGCTGGATGGCCGAGAGAGCCAAAGAGTGGGCACAGAAAAGCGCCTGGGGGCCAGATCCTAGAGGGGCTTCAGGAGCACAGTGAGGGGTTTGGAAATTATTCGACGTAAAGTCGGATACTGGGGAACACACGGGAGCGCAGTGGAAAGGAAGAGCGAGGCCGTCTGGGAGCCGCCACAGTGTTCGGAGTGAGACCAGAGCTGTGACGAAGGAGAAAAGGAAATACTTATGCTGCATGTAGGATTCTGAACTCGACAACTTTGCTGTTCTATTCAGTGAAAGAGAGTGAGATAGTAAGAAGGTCAGGGAGTGACATGTTGGCGCCTTCCACATAGAAATGGTCTACAAAGTTATGGGTTGGATGAGTTCGCACAGGAGGGAGTGAGAGATGAGGAAGGTGAATGAGTGGGAAAGCTCAAACCGGGTTCCCAGGCTCACTGGCATGGGGAGGTGGAGAAAAGGGGAGGAAGCCGCTGACATGGAAGGAAGGAAACCCGCAGAGGCTTCTTCAGAAGGGATATTTTATAGGAGAGGAGTCCGATTCTGAGAGGGGGAAGGGATGGAGGACCAGAGTTTCCTCACAGGCTCTGGAGCACAGAGGTGGATGGTGAATTCCAGGAGAGCAGCTCTAGCTGAGGTCTAGGGACAGGGCGCTCCCTCCCTGGTAGAGCTGTTGGGGCTCAGTGCCGAGGCTGGCTCGGGCTCCTGTGGGGGGCCCTGCTGTCTGTCCAGCCCTGGCTGTGGCCTGGCCTGACCCTGCTGCCCGCCGCAGGCCTGTGTACCTCAGTTCCCAGGTGATCAAGGGGGCCTGGGAGAGGTCGGCTCCGAGCATGTCCTGACATGGCCCCAGCGTCCAGTTCCCTGCCTGTTTTTGTTGGCTTGTTTAATCTTGGTAGGCTTTTAAGCTTTCAGGTTTTCAGGAAAATGAAAAGCATGAGACATCTTTAACTTTGAACATGGACCGATTGTTCTTTTTTTGTGTTAATGGTGTTTTTTTTCTTGTGTGAACGTGTGTGTTCCGTGTTGCACTCCGCCCTGCTCTCCCTCCCTCCCTCCCTATAGAACGTGGCAGACGGCAGTGGGCCCCTGTTAAGACTGCTTAGAAAGGGCGTTCTCGGCATCTTCTCTTACATGTGAATTCAAGGATCCTTTATTTTTTTTCAGCTTTATTGGTACACAGTTTGTCTACCATATAATTCACCCATTTAAAAAATATAATTCCATGGTTTTTAGAATATTCTGTTACTACTTAGAAAATTGTGGTAAAATATGTATAACAAATTTGCTCTTTTAATTGTTAAGCATATTAATCCAGTGGCATTAATTGCACTCTCACTTTTGTACAACCATCACCATTGTCTGGTTCCAAAACTTCTCATCACCCCGGATTAAGAAGTCACTTGCCCCTGATTCTCCTTCCCTTAAACCCTTTGTAACTCTAGTCTACTTTCTGCTTGCAAAAGGACTTTGCCTGTTGTAGAGATCTTGTACAAGTGGAATTGGACAATATTTGGCCTTTCATGTCTGGCTTATTTTATTTAGCATCATGTTTTCAAGGTTAATCTGCATTGTAGCATGTATCAGAATTTTCTTTCTTTTAAAGGCTGAATAATATTTCATTATATGGACATACCATGTATTTATTTATTTTATTTTTACTTTTTTTTTTTTTTGAGACAGAGTCTTGCTCAGTCGTCCAGGCTGGAGTGCAGTGGTGTGATCTCAGCTCACTGCAAGCGCCGCCTCCTGCGTTCACGCCATTCTCCTGCCTCAGCCTCCTGAGTAGCTGGGACTACAGGCACCCACCACCAAGCCCAGCTAATTTGTTTTGTATTTTTAGTAGAGATGGGGTTTTACCATGTTAGCCAGGATGGTCTCGATCTCCTGACCTCATGATCCACCCGCCTTGGCCTCTCAAAGTGCTGGGATTACAGGTGTGAGCCACCACGCCCGACCCATATACTTATTTTTTAAAATGGGATCTCACTGTATTGTCCAGGCTGGAGTGCAGTGGCTATTCACAGGCCCAATCATAGTACACTATAGCTTCCAACCCCTGGGCTTGAGCGACCCTCCCACCTCAGCCTCCTGAGTAGCTGTGATTGCGGGTGTGCACCACCACACCTGGCCATATTTTCATGATCCATTCATTTTTCAGTGGACACTTGGGTTGTTCCCACCTTTTGGGTATTATGAATAATGCTGCTGTGGACATGGATACAAGAACCTGTTTGAGACCCCTTTTTTTAGTTCCTTTGGGTATATACCCAGAAGTGGAATTAGTGGGTCATGTGGTAATTCTATGTTCAACTTTTTGAGAGCTTACCACTTTTTGTATGTAAAAATTACAAGTGTTTAGTTCTTAAGTTGGGTCATGCATAAATGCAGAAACGTGGTGTAGTTAAAAAATAAGTCTTGAAATGTCCCTCTCTGACAGCTTTGAAGAGAGTAGTGGTTCTCCCAGCACACAGCTTGAGATCTGAGAACGGGCAGACTGCCTCCTCAAGTGGGTCCCTGACTCCCGAGCAGCCTAACTGGGAGGCATCCCCCACTGGGGGCGGACTGACACCTCACACGGCCGGGAACTCCTCTGAGACAAAAATTCCAGAGGAACGATCAGGCAGCAGCATTTGCGGTTCACCAATATCTGCTGTTTTGCAGCCACCGCTGCTGAAACCCAGGCAAACAGGGTCTGGAGTGGACCTCTAGCAAACTCCAACAGACCTGCAGCTGAGGGTCCTGTCTGTTAGAAGGAAAACTAACAAACAGAAAGGACATCCACACCAAAAACCCATCTGTATGTCACCATCATCAAAGACCAAAGGTAGATAAAACCACAAAGATGGGAAAAAAACAGAGCAGAAAAACTGGAAACTCTAAAAATCAGAGCGCCTCTCCTCCTCCAAAGGAACGCAGCTCCTCACCAGCAATGGAACAAAGCTGGATGGAGAATGACTTTGACAAGTTGAGAGAAGAAGGCTTCAGACGATCAAACTACTCCGAGCTACAGGAGGAAATTCGAACCAATGGCAAAGAAGTTAAAAGCTTTGAAAAAAAATTAGATGAATGGATAACTAGAATAACCAATGCAGAGAAGTCCTTAAAGGACCTGATGGAGCTGAAAGCCAAGGCACGAGAACTACATGACGAATGCAGAAGCCTCAGGAGCCGATGTGATCAACTGGAAGAAAGGGTATCAGCGATGGAAGATGAAATGAATGAAATGAAGCGAGAAGAGAAGTTTAGAGAAAAAAGAATAAAAAGAAATGAACAAAGCCTCCAAGAAATATGGGACTATGTGAAAAGACCAAACCTACGTCTGATTGGTACACCTGAAAGTGACGGGGAGAATGGAACCAAGTTGGAAAACACTCTGCAGGATATTATCCAGGAGAACTTCCCCAACCTAGGAAGGCAGGCCAACATTCAGATTCAGGAAATACAGAGAACGCCACAAAGATATTCCTCGAGAAGAGCAACTTCAAGACACATAATTGTCAGATTCACCAAAGTTGAAATGAAGGAAAAAATGTTAAGGGTGGCCAGAGAGAAAGGTGAGGTTACCCACAAAGGGAAGCCCATCAGACTAACAGCTGATCTCTTGGTAGAAACTCTACAAGCCAGAAGAGAGTGGGGGCCAATATTCAACATTCTTAAAGAAAAGAATTTTCAACCCAGAATTTCATATCCAGCCAAACTAAGCTTCATAAGTGAAGGAGAAATAAAATACTTCACAGACAAGCAAATGCTGAGAGATTTTGTCACCACCAGGCCTGCCCTAAAAGAGCTCCTGAAGGAAGCACTAAACATGGAAAGGAACAACTGGTACCAGCCACTGCAAAAACATGCCAAATTGTAAAGACTATCAAGGCTAGGAAGAAACTGCATCAACTAACGAGCAAAATAACCAGCTAACATCATAATGACAGGATCACATTCACACATAACAATACTAACCTTAAATGTAAATGGGCTAAATGCTCCAATTAAAAGACACAGACTGGCAAATTGGATAAAGAGTCAAGACCCATCAGTGTGCTGTATTCAGGAAACCCATCTCACGTGCAGAGACACACATAGGCACAAAATAAAGGGATGGAGGAAGATCTGCCAAGCAAATGGAAAACAAAAAAAGGCAGAGATTGCAATCCTAGTCTCTGATAAAACAGACTTTAAACCAACAAAGATCAAAAGAGACAAAGAAGGGCATTACATAATGGTAAAGGGATCAATTCAACAAGAAGAGCTAACTTTCCTAAATATATATGCACCCAATACAGGAGCACCCAGATTCATAAAGCAGGTCCCGAGTGACCTACAAAGAGACTTAAGACTCCCACACAATAATAATGGGAGACTTTAACACCCCACTGTCAACATTAGACAGATCAACGAGATAGGAAGTTAACAAGGATACCCAGGAATTGAACTCAGCTCTGCACCAAGCAGACCTATTAGACATCTACAGAACTCTCCACCCCAAATCAACAGAATGTACATTCTTTTCAGCACCACACCTACTCCAAAATTGACCATATAGTTGGAAGTAAAGCACTCCTCAGCAAATGTAAAAGAACAGAAATTATAACAAACTGTCTCTCAGACCACAGTGCAATCAAACTAGAACTCGGGATTAAGAAACTCACTCAAAACCGGTCAACTACATGGAAACTGAACAACCTGCTCCTGAATGACTACTGGGTAAATAATGAAATGAAGGCAGAAATAAAGATGTTCTTTGAAACCAACGAGAACAAAGACACAACATACCAGAATCTCTGGGACACATTCAAAGCAGTGTGTAGAGGGAAATTTATAGCACTAAATACCCACAAGAGAAAGCAGGAAAGATCTAAAATTGACACCCAAACATCACAATTAAAAGAACTAGAGAAGCAAGAGCAAACACATTCAAAAGCTAGCAGAAGGCTAGAAATAACTAAAATCAGAGCAGAACTGAAGGAAATAGACACACAAAAAACACTTCAAAAAATTAATGAATCCAGGAGCTGGTTTTTTGAAAAGATCAACAAAATTGATAGACTGCTATCAAGACTAATAAAGAGGAAAAGAGAGAAGAATCAAATAGACGCAATAAAAAATGATAAAGGGGATATCACCACCGATCCCACAGAAATACAAACCACCATCAGAGAATACTATAAGCACCTCTATGCAAATAAACTAGAAAATCTAGAAGAAATGGATAAATTCTTCGACGCATACATCCTCCCAAGACTAAACCAAGAAGAAGTTGAATCTCTGAATAGACTAATAAGAGGCTCTGAAATTGAGGCAATAATCAATAGCTTACCAACCAAAAAAGTCCAGGATCAGATGGATTCACAGCCGAATTCTACCAGAGGTACAAAGAGGAGCTGGTACCATTCCTTCTGAAACTATTCCAATCAATAGAAAAAGAGGGAATCCTCCCTAACTCATTTTATGAGGCCAGCATCATACTGATAGCAAAGCCTGGCAGAGACACAACCAAAAAAGAGAGTTTTAGACCAATATCCTTGATGAACATCGATGCAAAAATCCTCAGTAAAATACTGGCAAACCGAATCCAGCAGCACATCAAAAAGCTTATCCACCATAATCAAGTGGGCTTCATCCCTGGGATGCAAGGCTGGTTCAACATACGCAAATCAATAAATGTAATCCAGCATATAAACAGAACCAAAGACAAAAACCTCATGATTATCTCAATAGATGCAGAAAAGGCCTTTGACAAAATTCAACAACGTTTCATGCTAAAAACATCAAAAAAATAAGTAATGAAGGGAAAGAACCCAAAAATAATAAGAGCTATCTATGACAAACCCACAGCCAATATCATACTGAATGGGCAAAAACTGGGAGCATTCCCTTTGAAAACTGGCACAAGACAGGGATGCCGTCTCTCACCACTCCTGTTCAACATAGTGTTGGAAGTTCTGGCCAGAGCAGTCAGGCAGGAGAAGGAAATAAAGGGTATTCAATTAGGAAAAGAGGAAGTCAAATTGTCCCTGTTTGCAGATGACATGATTGTATATCTAGAAAACCCCATTGTCTCAGCCCAAAATCTCCTCAAGCTGATATGCAACTTCAGCAAAGTCTCAGGATACAAAATCAATGTACAAAAATCACAAGCATTCTTATACACCAATAACAGACAAAAGGAGAGCCAAATCATGAGTGAACTCCCATTCACAATTGCTTCAAAGAGAATAGAATACCTAGGAATCCAATTTACAAGGGATGTGAAGGACCTCTTCAAGGAGAACTCCAAACCACTTCTCAATGAAATAAAAGAGGATACAAACAAATGGAAGAACATTCCATGCTCATGGGTAGGAAGAATCAATATCGTGAAAATGGCCATACTGCCCAAGGTAATTTATAGATTCAATGCCATCCCCATCAAGCTACCAATGACTTTCTTCACAGAATTGGAAAAAACTGCTTTAAAGTTCATATGGAACCAAAAAAGAGCCCGCATCGCCAAGTCAATCCTAAGCCAAAAGAACAAAGCTGGAGGCATCACGCTACCTGACTTCAAACTATACTACAAGGCTACAGTAACCAAAACAGCATGGTACTGGTACCAAAACAGAGACATAGACCAATGGAACAGAACAGAGCCCTCAGAAATAATGCCGCTTATCTACAACTATCTGA
>NW_026652290.1:339590-395955 GCF_009828535.3 Hylobates moloch | reverse complement strand
AGCCATATGTAGAAAGCTGAAACTGGACCCCTTCCTTACACCTTATACAAAAATTAATTCAAGATGGATTAAAGACTTACATGTTAGACCTAAAACCATAAAAACCCTAGAAGAAAACCTAGGCAATACCATTCAGGACATAGGCGTGGGCAAGGACTTAATGTCTAAAACACCAAAAGCAATGGCAACAAAAGCCAAAGTTGACAAATGGGATCTAATTAAACTAAAGAGCTTCTGCACAGCAAAAGAAACTACCATCAGAGTGAACAGGCAACCTACAGAATGGGAGAAAGTTTTTGCAACCTACTCATCTGACAAAGGACTAATATCCAGAATCTACAATGAACTCCAACAAATTTACAAGAAAAAAAACAACCCCATCAAAAAGTGGGCGAAGGATATGAACAGACACTTCTCAAAAGAAGACATTTATGCAGCCAAAAAACACATGAAGAAATGCTCATCATCACTGGCCATCAGAGAAATGCAAATCAAAACCAGAATGAGATACCGTCTCACACCAGTTAGAATGGTGATCATTAAAAAGTCAGGAAACAACAGGTGCTGGAGAGGATGTGGAGAAATAGGAACACTTTTACACTGTTGGTGGGACTGTAAACTAGTTCAACCACTGTGGAAGTCAGTGTGGCGATTCCTCAGGGGTCTAGAACTAGAAATACCATTTGACCCAGCCATCCCATTACTGGGTATATACTGAAAGGATTATAAATCACGCTGCTATAAAGACACATGCACACGTACGTTTATTGCGGCACTATTCACAATAGCAAAGACTTGGAACCAACCTAAATGTCCAACAACGATAGACTGGATTAAAAAAATGTGGCACATACACACCATGGAATACTATGCAGCCAGAAAAACTGATGAGTTCATGTCCTTTGTAGGGACATGGATGAAACTGGAAATCATCATTCTCAGCAAAATATCGCAAGGACAAAAAACCAAACACCGCATGTTCTCACTCATAGGTGGGAATTGAACAATGAGAACACATGGACACAAGCAGGGGAACATCACGCTCCGGGGACTGTTGTGGGGTGGGGGGAGGAGGGAGAGACAGCATTAGGAGATATACCTAATGTTAAATGACGAGTTAATGGGTGCAGCACACCAGCATGGCACATGTATACATATGTAACAAACCTGCACGTTGTGCACATGTACCCTAAAACTATAATAATAATTAAAAAAAAAATTTTAAAGCAATAGATTCATAGAAAAAGATGTTGAGTTAAAATTTTGGGTGGAGATGGTAACTTCCAGGAGGGCAGTGCAAAGTCTATAAAGGTCTAGGAATCAATTTTGCTTTTAGAGATAGACACAAAGGGCTTATCCTGGTTGCAGTGGGTGAGCTATTGGAGATGACCTTTGGAGGAATTGTGTCGGAGTGTATAGTTTTCGTAGTGCAGCTCGCCATGCATCAGGCACATGTAGCCTGTGCCACAACCATTGTGCCTGGGTGGGGTTCCCCATGCTGCCCTGTTGCAGGAGGATGCCCAGCTGCCCCTGTTTCTCCCTATTTGTCATTTAAAATGATTCCTGGTGCTTTTTGGTGAGCGATCAAACGATGTTCTCAGAATCTTTGGGCCCTGGACAATGGAGGGCTGTGTTCTTGGGGGTGTGATGTGAGAGCTCCTCGTCTGCAGGGTGTGAGGCTTTGGGTCCTGAGTGTGGACCGCGGCATGTGATGTCTTGTCACTGCTCCCTGCACGGCTGTTTAGTTTCTGGAAAGCTAGAGGTATAATATTTTTGTTCTTTGCCAAAACATATTGGTGTATATAACCAGAAGTGCCCAGGTGAGCGACTCAGCACTGCGCCTGTGTTTATGGTTCTGCGTCTGACCGTGTACCTTTTGGGCTGGTGTTGTCTGAGGTGGGTGCCCGACAGGGCTGGGGGACCTGCTGGTGTCCTTGCTGCTGCTTTAGGGACAGCTTGATACCCCTTAGAATTGTGACAAACTCTGTATCCCTCTTACAAGTTTTATAGAACTCTAACCAGTTGCAAATAACTATTTGCCATCCCGAGTATTGTCATTTTAAAATAAAACTATTTGACGAGTTAATGGGTGCAGCAAAACAACATGGCACATGGATACATATGTAACAAACCTGCACATTGTGCACATGTACCCTAAAACCTAAAGTATAATAATAATAAAAAAAAAGAAAATTGATGTTCAAAAAAAAAAATAAAATAAAACTATTGCGTCACTCATCTAAATAAATCCAGGAAATCGAGGTAGAATAATCTACCCTTCTTCATTAAAAAATTTACAGGGCTGGGTGCCGTGTCTCACATCTGTACTCTCAGGACTTTGGGAGGCTGAGGTGGGAGGATCACTTGAGCTCAGGGAGGTTGAGGCTGCAGTGAGCTGTGATCACACCACTGTACTCCAGCCTGGGTCAGTGAGCGAGACCCTGTCTAAAAAACCATTTCATAGGCAAGTTTTTCTCTCACAGAAATTTTATTCTTCCTTTTTCTTCTTAAGCCCATATTTCCATTTACTTTTTTCCCAGAGCATTTTACCCTAATGTAATGTATTTCTGTGCCTAAGAATCTTTATTGATCTATCATTTATCTGCAACAAAAGAAAATCACGTGAACGTAAACTTCAACTTTTGCATTTTGTATGGCCATAAGATACTAGTTATTTGTTTTTTCCACAGGTGTTCATGACTTTTTTTTTATTATTTTTTAAATTTAAGCTTTAAGATGCTAGTTATTTAGAAGTTTTTCTAGATTGGGTTTTAAAAAATTATTAGTACAGAGTTGACCAAAACAACATAAAATAGCATATTGTTGAAATTTAGCTCTTAATAAGATAGCTGTTTAGTTTGAGTTGTCTTTTGATGGGTCAAGCTTTTTTTGTTTTTATTTTTTGAGATGATTCTTGCTCTGTCACCCAGGCTGGAGTGAAGCGGTGCGATCTGGGCTCACTGCAGCCTTGACCTCCTGGGCTCAAGCCATCCTCCTGCCTCAGCCTCTCAAGTTGCTGGGACTACAGGCAAACACCACATTGCTCAGCTAATTTTTGTATTTTTTGTAGGGATGGGGTCTCCCTATGTTGCCCAGACTGGTCTTGAACTCCTTGGCTCAAGCAGTCCTCTCACCTCAGCCTCCCAAAGTGCTGGGATTACGGGTGTGTGCCACCATGCCTGGCCATGAGCCATGCTTTTAACCAGAATAAGGTAAGGTTCTGCAACAGTTTTTACTTTTTATTTTTATTTTTTTTTTTTGAGAAAGGGTCTCACTGTCACCCAGGCTGGAGTGCAGTAGTGTGATCATGGCTCACTACAACCTCCGCCTCCCAGGCTCAGGCCATCCTGCCTCAGCCTCCCGAGTAGCTAGGACTGCAGGCATGTGCCACCACACCTGGCTAACTATTTTTAGTAGAGACGGGGTTTTTTCATATTGCCCAGGCTGGTCTCAAACTCCTGACCTCAAGCAATCCATCCGCTTTGGCCTCTCAATGTGCTGGTATGACAGGTGTGAGCCACTACGCCCGGCCCCTATTTTTACTTTCAATTTTAAGTACTAAGAAGTCTTATTCATTCAAGTCTTATTCAAGTAGGAATGGCAGAAATTTCGCTTTAGCAATGTTGGTGTTTCAACTTTTTCCATAGGGGCTGAGGCTCCGGAAGCGTACGCTCCTAAAGCATTCTGAAGCTTGAGGACCCCATGGATGGCCTTTGAGTAGCCCCAGGGGTGCTTCGCACATGCCTGTACTTGAGCACTGATTTAAACCCATGTGCACACATGCACGCTCACACACTCATGCACAGATGAAGTGCATACACACATGTACATGTGCACATCGACACATGCACGTTGACACGTGTACACCCAATTGAATGTGCACACCCACCCCCACAGATAGCACACGTGCACACCCATACAATCGAATGCACACACACACACAGATGTACACGTGGACACTCACACAATTGAATGTGTGTACACCCACAGATATGCACACGTCCACACCCACACAATCGAATGCACACCCCCCCGCAGATATGCACATGTGGAGACCCACATGATTGAACATGCATACACCCGCAGATACGCACACATGGACACCGACACAGTGGACTGTGCATACACCCACAGATACGCACACGTGCACACCCATACAATCGAACGCACACACACACCTGCAAATACGCACATGCGCACACCCACACAGTCGACTGTGCATACACCCACAGATACATGTGCACACCCACACAACCGAATGCACAGAAACACCTGCAGATACGTACACGTGCACACCCACACGATTGTGTATACACCTGCAGATACGCACATGTGCACACCCACACAATCGAATGTGCCTACACCCACAGATTCGCACACGTGCACACCCATACAATCGAATGCACACACACACCTGCAGATACACACATGCACACACCCAATCAAATGTACGTACACCCATAGATACACGTGCACACCCACACAATCGAATGCACAGAAACACCTGCAGATATGTACACGTGCACACCCACACAATTGAATGCACACACCCACAGTTATGCACACGTGGACACCCACATGATTGAATGCACAGCCCCACAGATATGCACATGTGCACACCCACACAATTGCACACACACACCCCCACAGGCACACGTGCACACCCATACGATTGCGCATACACTCAGATACGCACACATGCACACCCAATTGAATGCACACACACCCGCAGATTTGTACACGTGGACATGCACATGATTGTGCATATACTCACAGATACGCACATGTGCACATCCATACAATTGAATGCACACACCCCCTGCAGATATGCACTTGTGCACACTGGCACAGTTGAATGCTCCCCCCCGCACAGATATGCACACATGCACACCCACACACTGGAATGCGCACACACCTGCAGATATGTACACATGCACACCCACAGAATCGAGTGTGCACACCCATACATATGCACATGCACACACATGATCGAATGTGCACTCACCCACAGAGATGCACACACACACACATCTAATCAGATATGCACCCCCTACAGATAGGCACATGTGCGCACCCACAGGATCGAATGTGTACGCCCACACAAATGTGCACACCCCACCACATATGCACACATGCACACTAACACAAATGTGTACACACCCGCAGATATGTATACATGCACACCTACACAATCGAGTGTGCACACCCCCCACTGACATGCACACGTGCACACCCACACAATCACGTGTGCCCACCCCCACTACGTGTACACACCCCCGCAGATATGCACACACACACACCCACAGGATCGAATGCGCACACACCCACAGATAGCACACGTGCACACCCACACAATTGAATGCACACCCCCCCCACAGATATGTACGCATGCCCACCCAATCGAATGTGCACACACCTGCAGAGATGCACATGTGCATACCCACACAGTTGAATGCGCACCCCCCACAGATATGCACACGTGCACACCCACACAATAGAATGCGCACACACCCGCAGATGCAGAAGCGCACACCCACACACACCCGCAGACGTGCGCACGCACACATCCACACGATCAAATGTGCACACGCATCTGCAGACATGCACAAGCAGACACCCACACGCACTTGCAGACATGCACACCCACATGGGTGAATGTGCACACACACTCCCCCCCCACAGATAGCACACGTGTACACCCACACAATTCAATGTGCATACATGCAGCCGTTCACAGGTTAATTGCTGCCCCAGCTATCAGCTCTTTTTCATTGACTGTTATGGCAAAATATTCTAAACGATAACATAGATTTATGTTTATCTTCATTTTGTGTTTCCTTATGGTTCATATGAGTTTATTGGAAAATTAGCAACATACACATCATTTTGGGGAATGGAAAGTGAGGCAGAGTAAGGTAGAACATTCACTGTAACATTATAAGCAAGTGGAATAAATTGATAATACCTTCACCAGTAATGCACTTTCCCTAGTGGAAATAAATTATTTGTATAAATAGCCTCTTGATGTTTGTGTGTTATTTAGTTATAACAAATCACATTTTTCTTTTTTACATGTGACACTTTAATGTTAGTACTGAAAATGTTTTTTCTGACATTTTTTCAGTAATTGTCATTTACATCAAATATGCAGCTAGAGCTAATAGAAAAACAGTTAAAACAATTTATAAGGTGAGATATTTATAAGGAAACATTTATAAAAGATCTTCTGTAAGACAGCTTAGACTTGAAAATACTTACCAGTCTTAGAGTCATTCAGATGTTTTTACAACCAAAAGTAGAAGCACCTTTTAATATTCATGCTTAATATTTATAAAAACTGAATTGGAGGTTTTTTTGTTTTGTTTTGTTTTGTTTTTGAGAAGAAGCAGCTGCATTTGTTAAAATGTGAAAGTGCCAGTTCAGAGGTGCTGTAGCTCGCTACCTTGGAGGGCGTGTGTGTGGCCGTAGCTCTGTGAACACACGTGTGAACCTGGCGTTAGGACACCCGGGCCCTCCTTCGTAGTGTGAACACTCTGGCCGTGTCCTGCAGCTTCGCCTTCTTAGCTCCTTGCTGGGATTTTCCAGCATCCCTTTGACTTGTCCTCTTTTGTCCTTTGGGTCTGAGGCCACACTGGGCTTCCTGGCTCTCCATGGAGCTGAGTGTGGGTGTGTCTTGCTGGCAGGAAGGTTCCGGATCCGCGGCATCCCCATCGCCCACCCGGATGTTCCCGGGGCTGTAGGCCGCCAGCTGGCACAGGGCCACGGCTGCCGTCTGCTTCTGCTCCTCGCTGCTGTCCACTGCGCGTGCGTCTGGAGCCTCCTCGCCGGGGCCTGTGGGTGGGGCCCCGTCACCGTCAACGCTGCCTGGCTTGGTCTCAGGGTGGCTGGGCCCACCATCCTCAGAACCTTCTGTCCCAGTCTTCTGTGGAACAGCAGCAGCAGGTTCTGCAGCTCGTGGTCGGCTGGGGAAGGCAGGCCTTGGAGCCTGGGCGTTACAGGGGTCCTTCACGGAGAGATTGAGAGGAAGGTCCTGCAGCTCTGAGAAGCTGGCGGTTTCTGCCTGGGGGCCACCTTGGTACATGGGTTCATGCGTGGCTGCCAGGTTTATCTCTGATTTCTTGGAGAGGTTGAGGGGGCCTATCCTGGAGCCGTCGTCCGGACTGGAAGGCGCGGCCTCCGAGACGAGAGAAGCGCTCCCGGTCGGAGCGGGAGGGTCTCCGTCCCCAACGTTGAGGCTAGAAGAAGCCAAGAAAAAGCTTAGTGGGAGCTTGCTTAGAAAAGCGACTTGTGAAGCAGTTTGAGCAAGTATAAGCCTGGCTCATGGAACCCAACCAGAAACATTCCCCAGGAGGTTCTGAAAATGACATTCTCTTACCTTACTGGAGACTCTGCTCTGCTCTCAGGAGCCTGGGCAGGTCGGCATTCTGTGCTTTTCTTAACAGGCTTGAAGGCTGTGAGGCTTTGCTCTGGCTGGTGGAGTCTTCCCCGTGCACTGGAGGCCGCCTTGTTGGAGAGGTCGTACAGGCCTTCACAGGTCTGGCTCGTCTGCATGAAGTTGGTGGGGCTCGGCCTCCCTGGGGAGCCTGTGGCTGCGCTCCCTGCACGGGGGCTCATTTTGGACCCTTCCGTGTCTCTCTGCCCAGCCTTGGAGGAGTCTTTAGCCTCAGGAATTGGACTTTCGAACTCGACGTGTTTTCTGTTGGGGTCCGAAGGGTTTAACCTGGAAGGACTCGAGGCTGGATAGACCAGGGTGGCTTCTTCAAGCAGGTGAGAGCTCTGATCTCGGGTGAGGCCAGCGACAGGTGGGAGTCTGAGACCATAGGAGGAAAATGCAGACTCTGGCCTGTAAAATCCATAAGGAATCGGCAGATTAGAGGGATATTGCTGGAAAAACCTGTAATGATCGTATGTGGCTGGAGATGGAGTCAGGTGCTTAGGGATCGGCCCCAGGTGAGGCAGGAAATGTCTCGCGTCTTGGGCTCCGTAGACTGACAGCAGGGGTGCGTCACACTCGGGTGAGCTCCCAGCCAGCAGGTAAGGCGAGTAGATGGTGGCCAGCCCGTGCTCTGTGTAAAAGTGAGGCGGGTACTCGGGGATGGTGGGGTGCACGTAAGGGGAAACGGCCCCAAGCCCCTTTGTAGATGAGATTTTATGTGGAAACTCTGGTGGGAGGAAAGGTGAGCCGGCTTTCCAGGGGTAGCCAGGGGCGTGGAAGGCCGACTTGGTGTGGAAAGAGGCGGCCTTGGCGGTGGGGTTGTGTAAAGCCAGTGTCTCAGGCGCCTCGGCGTTGTCTGGCCCCTTGAGTCTGTGCTCGCCGACTGGAACAAATGCAGAAGGCCGAGCCGCGCCTTCCAGAGCAGGCTGGGCACCGAGGGCGGCTTCCGGAGCTGGACTCTCGCACGCTGATGCCCTGTGGAGGGCTGGCTTCTGTCCCAGGCACCTGTGGGTTCCCCGGGCTTGCAGCTCCAGGTTTTCCTTGATGTCTTCCCTGGCAGAGCTGTGCTGAAGCTTTGAGTCGAAGGCGGAGAGTCCGTTTGCGCCAGACTTGGAAGACGATGGCTTCGCCGTGGCATCGGGCTGGTTGGTTTGCTTAGGGTCTAGCGAGTTAGATTTAGGGCACTTGGGAACTCGATCCTGCTCTGATACTAAAGTAATCGAGTTTTTACAAAGACCGTACTTCATGTGATTAAAAAGATGTGACTTCTCATTGCAAGTAAAGGGACATTGGAAACATTTATACTTGAAGGGCTTTCCTGGAGGCCTGGGGATGTAATGTGGCTTTTTTGGCTTCCGCTCTTTGAGAAGACTCATTTTCCTCCTTATGCCTCGGACTCTGGCCGTCCAGGTGGCGTGATCACTGTCGACGCTGTGTGCACTTCGTGGCTTCTAAAGGGGCACCTCCCACTTTGCTGTCTTTCCCGAGCACTTCTACCAGAAGCCAGCTCTGCGTGCTGAGGGTCCGGCGAGAGCCTGCGTCATCTGGCGGCCGGGAGCTGTAATAAAGAGCAGAGTCTTGGTGTCAGGACAGCGAGTGAGGGGTTGGCGAGAAGCCGGCCTCAGCTCGCCACAGCGCCGCAGGATCCCTGAAGCAGAGCCCCGGAAGGGCCGAAACCGCCTGCTCCTGAGGGGAGCAGCTGATGGTCACAGAAGCAGCCCTGCCCTTGGTAACCTGGCTGCCACCTCCCCACCATGTTTTCTGTTTTCTGAGTCTGATCTGAAAGAGTCACCTCGGGGCCTAGAGGTGGAGTGTGGTGTGTGGTGCGTTGAGTGTCTGTTCTGAGAATGCTTGTAAGCCTTTGAGTTTTGGGAACTTTTATCCCGTGACCTGGACCTTTCCTCGAGAGCACCCTGCCAGGGGCTGAGGACACCGAGCCCCCTGCCAGGGTCTGGACAGAGTCCTGTCCCAGTGCTGCCCGACTCTGCTCAGGGGTTACACGCTTGAAGCAGTGAGTGTGTGATCGGCCGCACTCTCACGTGAAATACAAAGGGGTTTGTGGCTGTTTCCCCTTAACGTGTACCCCAGAGTCACAGAGTGCCCCCTCACTTTTACACAGCGCATGGGCTGGCCACCGTCTACTTGCTCCTATCTGCTGGCCGGGAGCTTTCTCAAGTGCTGCGCGCCCCTGCTGTCAGTCTGCAGAGCCCAACACCATGAATGCTGCTGCCTCCCCTGGGGCCGATCCCTAAGCACTAGCGGCAGTTTCTGCCCACTTCAGCCACGTCGTTGGTGTATTCTACGTGTGCTTGTTTAAAAATGAAGAATGTTTGAACACAAGACTCTACCCTACTGCTTCTAAAGTCAGCTTTATCATTAAGTAGCATTTATGTTGTCTCGGATATGACTACAAATGCTATGTTTATGTTGACTTAAATGGTTGAAATACTGTTGGTGAATTTGTACATCCTGTGAGTGACAGCAGCATTGTGAGACATGCTTTCACAGTCACCCTGTTCCTGCTGGCCAGGAGGCATGGCCAGCAGCACCTGCCCATCCAGGTGCACCTCCAAATGGAAGAACCAAAGCTTTGCCACACTCCTGCCCGAGAGGAGACCAGAGTGAGCAGTATCCACTTTAGAGATGGTTGGGTCATGGGAGGAAGCTGTCCTGGCCCTTAACCTTTAGGGAGTGGGTTCAGCCCTCTGGCCACACCTCCTCAGGTCCTAGGACCCACCAGAGGCTGTGTGTGTGATGTCAGAGCTGGCCTGCTCTTTTGGATTCTTGCAGAGGATCTCTCTATCCCCCTTACCAGCCCCAGGTTTCCTTCAGAGGCTGCACCGCACACCCAAGGCTGAGAACAAAGGCTTTTTTTTTTTTTTTTTTTTTTTTTTTTTTTTTTTTTTTTTTTTTTTTTTTTTTGAGATGGAGTTTCTCTCTTGTTGCCCAGGCTGGAGTGCCATGGTGCAATCTCAGCTCACTGCAACCTTCGCCTCCCGGGTTCAAGCGATTCTCCTGCCTCAGCCTCCTGAGTAGCTGGAATTACAGGCGCCTACCACCACGCCCAGCTAATTTTTTTTTTTGTATTTTTAGTAGAGACGGGGTTTTGCCATGTTGGCCAGGCTGGTCTCGAGCTCCTGACCTCAGGTGATCCACCTGCCTCAGCCTCCCAAAGTGCTGGGATTAGAGGCGTGAGCCACCTCGCCCGGCCCAGAACAAAGGCTTTGAGAGTCTGGGGTTCTCCACGTGGCAGCTGGGCCTGGAGCAACTCAAGCAGCAACTGCCTGGGAGACAGCGCGAGTGGGAGATGGGGTGGAGGTGCAGTGGATCAAGGCTGAGCACTTTAATTCATATTAAAAATGTGAAAAGGAAAAGGTCTTTAGGGTCTAAATATTTTCATACAGCTTAAAAATAAAGTTAAATGACCCAGATGCCTATCAGTGATAGACTGGATAAAGAAAATGTGGCACATATACACCATGGAATACTGCGCAGCCATAAAAAGGAATGAGTTCATGTCCTTTGCAGGGAAATGGGTGGAGCTGGAAGCCAGCATCCTCAGCAAAGTAGCGCAGGAACAGAAAACCAAACACACATGGTCTCACCCGTAAGTGAGGACACATGGACATGGACACAGGGAGGGGAACATCACACACCAGGGCCTGTCTGGGGGTGGGGGCTGGGGGGAGGGAGAGCATTAAGACAAATAGCTAATGCATGCAGGGCTTAAAACCTAGATGATGGGTTGATGGGTACAGCAAACCACCATGGCACACATTTACCTGTGTAACCTACACGTTCTGCACTTGTGTCCTGGAACTTAAAGTATAATTAAAAAAAAAAATACATTAAAGTAAAGTTAAATGGAGGGCTGGGGGCGGTGGGTCACGCCTGTCATCCCAGCACTTTCGGAGGCTGAGGCGGGAGGATCCCTTGAGCCCAGGAGATTGAGCTGCAGGGAGCTGTCATCCCACCACCACACTCCAGCCTGGTGGGCAACAGAATGAGACCCTGCCTCAAAAAAAAAAGCTAAATGGAAATGACTTAAGAAAACTGTTTCAACTGCATTTTTTGTTTTTTAAGGAATGGGCAGATGTGCCCATTCTTGAGTCTGCGAAGTTTTATGTGTAGACATCAGGGTGGCTAAAAGTCAAGAGAAAAGCCGCCCCTTGAAAATAGAGCAATGTGTGTGGGAGCCTGGGAGGCAGCTGTCCCTGAAGCGAGGCGCCACCCCTCCTCCCTGCACCCCTGTGTCCTTCCTCCCACACGCCAGGGGCCAGGGGTGGTGGCTGGGCTTTCATATGGCTGCCCTGAACTCTGGGGAAGTGCTCTGATTTTATTCTCAGCAAAGTGGTTTCTCTACTCATTTATTCATATTTCTTTTCTTTTCTTTTCTTTTGTTTTCTTTTTTTGGGACGGAGTTTTGCTCTTGTTGCCCAGGCTGGAGCGCAGTGGTGCGATCTCGGTTCACTGCAACCTCCGCCTCCTGGGTTCAAGAGATTCTTGTGCCTCAGCCTCCCTAGTAGCTGGGATTACAGGTGCCTACCACCATGCCCAGCTACTTTTTTGTAATTTTAGTAGAGATGGGGTTTCACTATGTTGGCCAGGCTGGTCTCAAACTGCCGACCTCAGGCGATCCGCCCGCCGCAGCCTCCCGAAGTGCTGGGATTACAGGCGTGAGCCACCATGCCTGGCTCATTTATTCATAATTCTTAAAACACAAAGAACCACCCTTCACCCTACAAACTGCCTCTGTTAACATACTTTAAGTTCTTTAAGACATTTATGTGCTAAGAAGTGGTTTAGGTAGAAAAGGGGCTCTGCTGACCTGCCGCTTTCACTGTGATGAGTTTCTGTGTAGCAGGGACAGTGAGGCACGGTTTGGATGAGGACAAGATGTTTGTTACCCTACAATCAGGGAGGGTGTCGCGTGACACCCTGGGCTCAGACCCCGCGCTCAGCACCCCTCTCCCACCGTGGGCTGCCACAGAAGCTACAAGGCACTGGGTCAAGGCCAAGCAAATGAAACACGTAATGATGCTTTGTCTTTCTAATTTCCCCCTGTTAGAAGAAAGAACGTGAAATAATTCTTTATGGGCTCAGTCCCTACCGTGTGGGGCAGACCTGCCCTGGGTGATGAAAGCAGTTTCCCTGCCTCCCTTCAGGAAGTAGAGAAGCTGGTGCCTGGTTCCAGCCAAACGCTGGGCCAGCCGGATCAGTCAGTGGGGCCTGTGCCGGCACGCCTCGCCGCGCTCCCTGGTTCTGAAGGCGTGAGAACCTCTGCAAGACAGGTTCCCATGATTGTATAGGATGTGTTATGGCAGGGACCTGAAAACTGATGATTTCATCACTAGCTGGAAGCATCATGATCGAAACGATGACAGTTGCAAAATGTTCATCAAGTGAGAGCTGCGTCGTCGTGAGACCGAAACGCCACCTCTAGCGCCTGAAACACAAGCCCTCAGAGGAGCAGACGGCTCCCTCAGGATTTAAGAAAGTGAGGACTTTAGTTTTCGAAGCAGCGTTATTTCACATTGCTGATACTTTCAGGCAAAAACAAAAAACAAACAAAAAACCCCCACAAAACCCGTGTTGGTTAGATTTTCTCAAAAGCTTTACAACAGGCAAGTTACGTGTAAGCTCTGCTGTTGCCCAAAATAGTAATTAGGGAAATAATTGCTTTTATATTAATATGTCTCTTTTCTAGTCAGATGTTATTGTCTGAAGTTTTGAGCGATTTGCCCTTTTGTTCTTTGATCAGTTAGTTTACGTAAGCGGGCGTGGCAGGGAGGAAGCCCCTGGTGGGTGAGAGTGTTTTGGAGTTCAGTTGCTCGAAGGGAATTGGTGTCAATTTGGAGTCTGGGGCAGTAGTTTTAGTAACCTCGGATAAACTGACCTCTCGGGCTTGCACAATTTGCTAATTAAAACAGGGAGCACAGCTGCTTCAGTTGTAAGCCGGGCGGGCGTAGTTCACCTGATCTATAAAACTACAACAGTGTCAGAGAAGTAAGTGGGATAACATTGTTGCTTTGGTAAGATTTCAAATGATGATGATGTCAGCCTGTGAGTTCTGTGTCCTGCTTAAGTGAGGTTTATAAGGATGAAGAAACCTAACCCGACGGCCAGTACCTCAGGCTGTCACAGCTTTCTGTGGGCACAGCGTTTGAAATAGTCTCTGTGTGGTCAGTTTCTACCAGCCCGACTTTGTACTCTGGCAGCTGCTGGTGTTAAGTATTCCCAAAAGAGTATGTTGTTGCCCAAACAGTGTAACCCAGAACCCTAGCTGTTTACAGTAATTCGGATTTGCATTTAGAGGTGCAGCTTTTCTCTAGAGGGGATAAAGAAGTGCGGGGCGTTTTTCTCTCCTGGGGGAGGTGTGTTTCCATTTTAGTTAATAACACGCCCGGAGAGCTGTCTGTCTGTCTGTGAATAAAGCAGAGTCTCGTTCATTATCTGCGTTCATTGGAGAACTGCAGTGCTAGTGTGTTTTACAGCGAAGACCTCGGTGTGATCCTGAAGGAGGGTTTCATCCTCCTCTCATTTCCCACTGGATCAGCAGGAAGCGTTAGCAGGGTGGACATTCCACAGAGCTTCCAGATCTGGATCAAAGGTGGCTGTTACTGAAATACTTATGCAGAGTCTTCCCTGCCTGCTGCTGGCTAATGTGTGCCCTCTTCTCCAACACACCTCCTCTGAGCCTGGCCTGGCACAAAGACGTCTTTCTCCAAATTCTTTCAGATCAAGCAGCCCATGTAGACGGTGTCTACACTAAAGGGCATAAGAACAGTGGGGTGCAGTGGCTTAGAACATGCTCGGGATCCAGCTGAGCTTTCACCAGGATTTTCTTGCTGTATTTACAGATGCCACTCTGTGCCTTTCTCAATATTTTAAATGTTGTGTGCTCAGCCGATGCACTTGGCTTCTGGAAAGGGCGCTGAGAGCTCGCTTCTCTTCCTGCTCAACGTGCACTGGGCCGGGTGTTGGGGCGTAGCTGCCCACACAGACAGTGCTTTGAAGAGTGAGTGGTTTCGGTTGGCCACGGGGTTGTGTCTGTCTTGTTTTTAAAGTTCTAAATTGCCAATATACTGTCTTTCCAAAGGTTCCTAAGTGTGGACAGTTAATGCAGCAGACAGTTGTTAGGGTAATAGTGAGAAGTTGGGATGTTTAACAAACTTCTAAGGAGTTTGAACTTTGAAAAATAGACAAGAGAAAGAGTTCTTAAAAAAAAAAAAAAACTTTGATACGACACAGTGGAGGTAATTACAGTTTAACTTTATGGGATGTTTCTGTGACAGGCTGGGTAACTATGCTTGTCATGTGTCCTAACCTGTGCCCTGAGATTGTGCTGTAATGGTCCTTTCGGTGGTGTCCAGCTGTCTGGCGAGGAGCCTGCCGGGCTGGAGCGTTGTGAAGGGCACGCTGTAATTACAATACTGTGATGTGGCGTTGTTGCATAACTCAAGGACACACCATTGTCGCCTACCCACTGTGGTGTCGCAAGAACAAGATTTGTGAGTTTTACTCCAATTGAGCTTTTCCAGTGATTGACTGCCACTCCCTCCCAGCCTTTCGGTTCTTTAAAATGAAAGATAAACCTCAGGACAACCGAGACCTGGGGAAAAGACAGTCTTTGGGGATATAATTTGGAAGAATGGATCCAGAAAAACAACCAGGGGCTCTTAATTCCAGTTTCGGCAGGAGATCCCGAGTTACAGACCTGAGCTCGTAAACAAACGCTCACCACTTTACAGTCGCCGCCTCATCCTGAAACTCCGGTCAGAAATGCTGGAAGGCCTTTGCTAATGCGCAGTGAAAATTAGGGGCACAAATGTGGACGGATTGTGCTTGGTCAGTAATTGTTCTCCTCCAGATCAGATTTATGAGAAATTTCATATAAGGAAAAAACCCCTTTTTGTGTCTGTGTCTATATGTACAGAAGACCTTAACAACCAAACAGGAACTTAACCCCTTTGGTTTGGTTTTGTTTTTGAAAGCTTATGTCCAATTTTAAACTTTACGTAAGCTTGTGTACTTATTTTAAATTTTAAAACTATTAAAAGTTAAACTAGATATTAAATTCGGCACTGTCTAATGTGCATACACCACACATACAACCCTAAATTCAGCTGTCTAATGTACATACACCACACATATATATAACCCTAAATTCAGCCTAATGTACTTATACCACACATATATAACCCTAAATTCAGCCTAATGTACATATACCACACACACATATATATAACCCTATGTTCAGCCTAAGGTACATATACCACACACATATATATAACCCTAAATTCAGCCTAATGTACATACACCACACATATCTATAACCCTAAATTCAGCCCTAACGTACATACACCACACATATATATAAATGCTAAATTCACCCTAATGTACATACACCACACATATATAACCCTAGATTCACCCTAATATATATACACCACACATATATATATGACCCTTACTTCTTGGTAGCATTTATTGTGGTTTGTTTTTGAGGTTAGGAACAGTTAAGCAATAATATGAATTTGTGTTGGTTTAACTTTTATGAATTTTAGGGCAGAACAAGGAGTTAATTTCCAGATAAGCTTGTTCATGTTCTTAGAATAAAGTGTCAGCCTCATTAGAAGTTTTGTAATCGTGGTCTGCATCCCAGCCATGCACCTGCTGGGTCCTGAGTAATCCTCGGAGCCCAGTGCAAGGCAGAGCAGACACGGGGCAGACGCTGCGTTCAGCCGGGTATTGTAGATACGTCTGAGAAGAGTTTTAAAATAAAACTTGAATTTGAAAAGAAATAGTAAGTACTTACCAGAGGTGGGCAGTGCTGGGATGTGGCCGGGTCTTGGTGCCGGTGGCTGGCGGTGCTCAGGAAGCAGTACCTGTTCTCACGCTTGCTCGGTGAAACTGGAGCCTGCTGTTCCAGTGGGAGGGATTTAAGTGTAGGAGTTGAGCCCTCGGGGCGTAGAGATGCACCTGATATTCCTCCTGCCCGCAGCTACGATTCATGTGTTTGCACCCACCGAGCTGCTGCGGGTAGCCTCCCCAGCACTGGACCCAGCCAGCAAGTGTCTCGCAGACTCCCAGCGCTGTCTCCAGACTCACCGTCTGTGAGTGCGGTGTCAGTGCTGCCTGGACGGCCATATGTCGGAGGGCTTTCGATGTGTCCGCAGTTAGAATAGAGATTACTACATTCATCACACCCGATAGTATTTGGCGTTATGATAAAGACATGTGAGACTTTCCTTTAGAACTTGAGCATGTGTACACAGGAGGCAAACACTTAGATTGATTCTCAAGTACGCATACCCTGGGAGGTACAGCATTCATGGCGTCCTTGCCATGAAGGGTCCAGTGAGGCCTCTGAGGATCTGTGTACCTTCCACCCTCTACCCTGCTCCTGAGAGTCTCTGTCCCTGGTCCTCCTCGGGAGCTGAGCCGGCAGGGAGGGAACTCATCCCAGCGCCCGGCTGCAGGGACCTGCCGGAGCTTGCCCGACACCAGGCACCGCAAGAGCTGCGGAGCAGGGTGTGTGGGTGCGGGGGAGGGGCCAGCTGTGCACTCCCGCAGACCACCCTCCCCCCACTTTAAGTTGCAGACGCACTTAACTCAGGGTCCAGTTTTTACCTCCACAACCCCCTCAAAACTGCTTGCTTGCTTATTTAATCGGAGGCCGCACCTCAGCTGTAGCGAAGGCTGGCATGTGGTGTCGGTTTGAGGACTGGGAAAGGAGGTGGGATGAGCTGGTGTCAGGCCCTTGGATGAGCCTGAGGCTGCAGGGCTGTGGCATAGGGACGAGCTGGCCAGGACAGCCTTATTAAGTTTGAGATGGATTTCCTGTTGTTGCCAGGCTGGATCAAGGCATGACTTGATTACTTCTTTCTCTTTTTTGAAGGGTTTACTTGTCAACAGGCTCAACCTCCTGGACTCAAGTGATCCTCCCGCCTCAGCCTCCCCAGTAGTTGGGACTACAGGCATGGTCACTATGCCTGGCGAATTTTTTGTAGAGACAGGGTTTTGCCATGTTGCCCAGGATGGTTTAATACCTTAAAATTTTTTTTGGTGGCTTTTGTCCATTGAGACATCCATATACTTTATGAAGTCAAAAAGAGTTATGTAAGTCTTACGACAAAAAACAGCAGTTCCCTGTCCCTCTTACCTATTCCTGGATAGCAAACTATCCCAAACTTAGTGGCTTAAAACAAGCACCGTTTTATTACGTCTTAGGATATATTGTGTCAGGAGTTTGTGGAGGGCCTGGCTGAGTGCTGCTTCTGTTTCATGGACACTGACTGGGGTAGCTCAGTGGGAGAAAGCTGGCAGGTGACTGGTCTGGAGCGTCCAGGACAGCTTCACTCACCTGCCTTCTGTCCTGGAGGGGCAGCTGGAATCCTGAGATCAGCTAGAACCTCATCCTCACTTAGTAGCACTTCAGAGTTCTCCCTAGGAGGGTGGTCAGCTGTATGATGGCTCAGGACTTGAAGAGAGCAAGGTGGAAGGTTCCAGTCCTCCAGAAGGCTGGGCCGCAGATTGTCAGGGTGTCCCTTCTGTCACCTTTCTCTGCCAAGGCAGCCTCGTGCTGCCCAGATGCAAGGCGGGAGCCGAGGGCTCCACCTCTCAGCGGCAGGAGTGCCAGGTGTCTGCGCTACGACTCCCTCTGCCCAGAAGCCCCACCTTGGCCTTTCCTAAGCTGAGTGTTGTGACCCTTGCCATGAAGGGTCCAGTGAGGCCTTTGAGGATCTGTGTACCTTCCACCCTCCACCCTGCTCCTGAGAGTCTCTGTCCCTGGTCCTCCTCGGGAGCTGAGCCGGCAGGGAGGGAGCTTATCCCAGCGCCTGGCTGGGTGTTTACCTCCTCGATTCCAGCTGTACTGATATGTTGGTGGTTCTGTGCCCTCTCTCTCTCCCTCTTCCTTCTCCACTCCTGGTCGAGGTGTTGTCTGGTGTCTGCCCTTTGTGGAAGATGGGAATTTGCCTCTCTTTGCCCTTCTGCCCCCATGTCTGCCTTCCCCATGTCTGCCTTCCCCGTCATCCGGGGGGTTTTGCCGGCCTCTCTCTTGCACTGGAAGGCCTGCTGCTCGGACCCCGTGTCGTCTTTCTCTTGAGTTAGCATTTAGTTTGACATGAGGCACACACCTTTTATAGGCTCTTGAGAAAGTGCAAGAGAGATTTTTTTGGAGGTCTTGAATTATTGAAAATGTTTTTATCTACTCTTCAACCTCACTGATTGGCTGAGTCTAGAATTTCAGGCCAGAAATCATTTACCTTTAGATTTTTGCAAGTGTTCTCCATTTTCTTTCTTTTTTTTTTTTTTTTTGAGACAGAGTCTCGCTTTGTCGCCCAGGCTGGAGTGCAGTGGTGTGATCTCGGCTCACTGCAAGCTCTGCCTCGTGGGTTCACGCCGTTCTCCTACCTCAGCCTCCCAAGTAGCAGGGACTACAGGCACCCTCCACCACGTCCGGCTAATTTTTTGTATTTTTAGCAGAGATGAGGTTTCACCGTGTTAACCGGGATGGTCTCGATCTCCTGACCTCGTGATCTGCCCGCCTTGGCCTCCCAAAGTGGTAGGATTACAGGCGTGAGCCACCACACCCGGCTGCAAGTGTTCTCCATTTTCTCTAGCTTCTAGTACTGCGGTTGAGAACCTTGATGCCATTCTGATTCCTGATTCTTTCTCTCTTAACATTTTAGTGTGAAAATTCTCAAAATACAGACAAGTTGTAAGGATGCTCCAGTGAACTCTCATGTACCCAACAGCGGGGTTCTCCAGTTAACACAGCTGTCTGCGTTCCCTTCCCTCCCCCTCGCCGTCCAGCTTACTTACCCTTCCCTTCCCTTCGCCGTCCAGCTTACGTACCCTTGCCTTCCCCTCGCCGTCCAGCTTACGTTCCCTTCCCTCCCCCTCGCCGTCCAGCTTACGTTCCCTTCCCTCCCCCTCGCCGTCCAGCTTACGTTCCCTTCCCTCCCCCTCGCCGTCCAGCTTACTTGTCTTGCGCATTTCAGGTCAGTTGCAGACTTTAGTCTGCTTTGCCCCAAACACTTTGCAGGCATATTCTTACTAGTTTATGATTCTTCTTTCAAAGGTAAGGTTTACATTCAGTGAAGGGCACAGGTCTTAAGAGGACAATTTAACGAGTTTTGACAAATGTGTTCTCCCATTATGGCCCCAGAGAGTTCCGTCACACCGATGCCACCCTTCCCCACCCAGACCGTGGCAACTGCAGGCTGATACTTTTCCACCATGGATTAGTTTTATGTGTTGTGGAATTTTATGTCAGCTGTGATTCCTGATTTTTATGGACAGCTGTTTCTCACCTGCAGGTTCTTTCCTTTATCCTCAGTAGTCTTAGTTTTCTTAACTTTATATTTCAACACTTCTGTTAAGTGCTTGGTTCCTAATTTTGGTTTCCATGAGCTCTGTTTTGTTCTGAGTGTTCCTTTTGTAGCATCTCATTCTCATGCAGTAGTTGCAGTAACTTTTCTTTTCTTTTCTTTTTTTTTTTTTTGAGACGGAGTCTCACTCTGTCACCCAGACTGGAGTGCAGTGGCGCAATCTCGGCTCACTGCAAGCTCCGCCTCCCGGGTTCACGCCATTCTCCTGCCTCAGCCTCTCCGATTAGCCGGGCATGGTGGCGGGCGCCTGTGCGTGAGCCACCGCGCCCGGCCGGCTTTTCTTATCTAAGGATTTTAGTGATAGCTTTCTTTTAGTAGGGGGTGGAGGAGTGGGGGTGGATGTTCTCCGTGTGTGTGTGTGTTTAAAGACCTGGGGTCTTGCTGTGTTACCCAGGCTGGACTTGAACTCCGGGTCTCAAGTGCTTCTCCTGCCTCAGCCTCCCGGGTAGCTGGGACTGCAGGAGCGCCACGCCATGCCTGGTGCCCTCCCTGCATCTTCAGTGTGGCTGCCTGCCTTCCAGGGCCTCTGCTGAGCACCTCCGAGAGTCAGCCCTGTCTCCTGCCCCTGTGCTCCTTGGGTTAGGCCTACCCTGCCCCACCCCCTAGAGTTCTGTGGTGCCACAGATCTGGAGCTTTTTAGGGACCTGTCCTGTGGATCAGGGGGAGTCTGGGTTTTCTCCCTCCAGGGGAGGGCTGGGCTTCTCGGTCTGAGGCATTTCCTGCTGTCCCTGCACTTCCAGGCTCCTCCGTGGTGCTGGTGCTGCCTTCCCTGCTCTTCCTCTTCTACCCTGTAGCTTATCCCTTGAAAAAGGAAAATGGTCCGTTTCTGCTGTTTTTGGTAGGATTTTACCCGCTATTTTTTACGTGTTCAACCCCCTGTGTCACTCAGAAGTCTTGTGATGAGGTTTTTGACCAAATCTTAGAAACCGTCATGGGGGTGGCAGCTGCCGTTTCTTGCGTGTTCATGGTGTGGGGCACCGTGCCAAATGCACCACCTGCACTGGTCCATTTACTCAGAAGCACCACGCACCTGGCCTGTGGAGTTCCCCCACACACAGGTCGGGAACGTGGCCGAGGTACCCAGCCCAGAGGGCGATGAGCAGAATTACACCAGATGTGGGGGGTGCTTCCCTGTGGGTGCAGACCCTGGGTGGGGAGGGAGGGGCACCTGGGGTGGTGGCTGCTCTTGGGGGTAAGCACTGGTGCCAGTGTGTGTTGGGGGGTGCCAGGGACCCAGGCAGGTGCTGGCGCTGCGCCCTCTATGTCAGGGCCTCTTTCCCTAGGGGTACACAGGCTGGAAGTGCAGTCCTGGTTGAGCTTTCCTAGTTTCCAGGTCGGGAGTGAGGCACAGGACATGGCTGGCTCGGCCCCTTCCTCTCCATCCCGTCCAGCTCGGCCCCTTCCTCTGCATCTGTCCTGTCCGCCCGGCCCCTTCCTCTCTGTCCTGTCCAGCTCGGCCCCTTCTCTGTCCGTCCTGTGTGGCTCAGCCCCTTCCTCTCCGTCCTGCCCACCCCACCCCGGTCCCTTCGCAGCATCATCCTCTCCAGTGCACTGTGTGCTGGGACTCAAGTCTTGGCTCTTCCGTCTTTACCCTTTGTGACTTGGAGCATCAATTACTGACCTCCCTGGGCCTCGGTCTTCCTGTTCGTGAAAGGGACTTGTGAGCATTTCTCACAGAACACCTGTGATGAAGGAAGGGCGTCACATCTTTGACCTTCTTAAAATACAAGATTGTTTTTGTTTTAATCCTTTGTGTTCCTTGTGGGGTGCTGCATCCAGAGGAAAGGAGAAAGGAAATGAAAACTCTGCAGAAAATCCACAGGCCTGGCATCAGCCTCCCAGTCTGATTTTGCCACGGCTGTAGGGAGACACAGCAACATTCTGTCCCCCAAGGGCACAGCTTCAGGAACCGCTCTGGCCGGAGGGCACCTCTTGCCTGGCTGTGTCTCAGGGCTCTGCCCTCCTAAAGGGACTCAGGCCAGTGGGCAGGACTGTGGGATGGGACCGGGAGGCTTAGGGGGTGAGGGTGGCAGGCAGGCTCCGGCTTCCCTTCCCTTCTCGTCCAGCCCTCTGCTGCCCCCTCCACACGCTGCGTCCCCTGTGCCCTGTCCTCTCGTCCAGCCCTCTGCTGCCCCCTCCACGCACTGCGTCCCCTGTGCCATGTCCTCTCGTCCAGGCCTCTGCTGCCCGCTGCTCTCTTTGGGACTTCCATTGTTTCCCCTTCCCCTTCCTTTCCTGATTTTCTTCCCTAGTGAGGGGCCCTTCCTGCTGCTGCAGGGCCCTGCTGCGGCCTCTGCCTTCTGTCCCTGGCGGTAGTGAGACTGGCTGAGACCCAGGGGAAGCCTGGAGACTGTCCTAGATTTCGGGGATGGCGCTACACAGGCTTGCTGGCTTGGGTTAGGGCCCTAGGCCCTGCCTTTGGGTTGCCTGGAAGCCGCCAGCCAGGCCTGGACACCTCTCTGCCCCCCCTGTCACCTCGGAGCAGCAGCCCAGGAGCAGGTCACAGCCCTTCCCC
This sequence comes from Hylobates moloch, assembly GCF_009828535.3. Taxonomy (NCBI): domain Eukaryota; kingdom Metazoa; phylum Chordata; class Mammalia; order Primates; family Hylobatidae; genus Hylobates; species Hylobates moloch. The sequence continues at coordinate 373,607 of NW_026652290.1, read as the reverse complement.
TGTGTTACATGGTCACCTGCCTGAGAACCCCTGCAGGCCTCTGTGTTTTGGGAAGTCGATTTAACTGAACAGAGCGCAGCTGAGAAAGGGCTGCCTCCCTCCCCACCCACCCTCGTTGCCTGGAACCGCATGTCCAGGAGCAGGGCCTCAAGTGTCTGGTCTCTGGGCCACACACGCTAACACGGCCAAGCCCAGCAGCACCCCCGGGGTCCTCACCCGCCATGTACCTGTGGTCGTGGCCAAGGTCTGGGCCCGACCTGCTCTGGGCGCTGTGGGCACTGCTCAGCCATTTTTTGCAGGTGGCCGAGGAGACATTTGGTTTCTCATTAAAAAGAAACAGGCCGGGCGCGGTGGCTCACGCCTGTAATCCCAGCACTTTGGGAGGCCGACGCGGGTGGATCATGAGGTCAGGAGATGGAGACCATCTCGTCTAACACGGTGAAACCCCGTCTGTACTAAAAATACACAAAAAATTAGCCAGGCGTTTTGGCGGGCGCCTGTAATCCCAACCACTCGGGAGGCTGAGGCAGGAGAATGGCGTGAACCCAGGAGGTGGAGCTTGCAGTGAGCTGAGATCATGCCACTGTATTCCAGCCTGGGCAACAGAGCGAGACTCCCTCTCAAAAAAAAAAAAAAAACAAAAAAAAAAAACCTGAGAACATCAGTGGGGTTTCATTGATTGTGTCAGACAACTCAGTGATGCAGAGAAATGAAAGTGGAGTTGATTTGGCCGTTGTGGTGAGACGCGACCAAGGTGTATGAGAGAATTTGGGGAAAGCTTTCTTTCTGGACATTTGTTGACTTTGAGGAGTAAGTGGAGGGCTTTATTTGTAACTTGAAGTCTGAGATTTTTCATGCCAATACCTAAATTTTAATTTGTTTGTACAAATAACACCACAATTTAATTTTTTTTTTTTTTTTTTTCTTTTTTTTTTTTTTTTTGAGACAGAGTCTTGCTCTGTCACCCAGGCTGGAGTGCAGTAGCGCGATCTCCGCCTCCCGGGTTCAAGCGATTCTCCTGCCTCAGCCTCCCGAATAGCTGGGATCACAGTTGCGTGGTACCACGCCCAGCTAATATTTTGTATTTTTAGTAGAGATGGGGTTTCATCATGTTAGCCAGGATGGTCTCGATCTCCTGACCTCGTGATCCACCTGCCTCGGCCTCCCAAAGTGCTGGGATTACAGGCGTGAGCCACCGCGCCAGGCCCGTGATGTGAATTTTTATGGAGCTAGAGCTAATTAATTTTTTCAGATGAGCGGGAGTGGAGCAAATGGCCCCTCTCTGTTGCCCCTTTTTCCTACCAAGGCCCCTCCAGGCTGTCTCTTGCCTGGTGAGTGTGAGGGGATGGGTGGGCGCAGCCCTGTGGGATGGTGCTCTGTGGCAGGGCTGGCAGTTTCTGGGTGTGTGGCCTGTGGGTAGCCTTTGTACCGGGCACACAGTCCCTGCTCCTCCCTCCCAACACCTTCGCCCTGAGCGGCTTTGGAAATGGGGCTCCTGGCGGCTCTGCAGGCACCGTCAGAGTCAGAGGGAGGGCGAGCGGCTTTTGGTTTCTGTTTAAACAGCGTCCTGTCACTCCCTCCTCTCCCAGTGCGGATTGGCGCTGTGGCTTCTGTGTTAAGAGGGAAACTTGAAACCCTGAGCTATGGCTTGTTTTGTCTTTGATTGGGAAACCCGCTTCAGGTTTGTGAACTTGGGCCAAGTTTAAGAATTCCCACAGTTTTCTTCACCTCCTCTCCTCCCCGAACCCCGACAGCGAGTGTCTTATGCTTCGGCATTCTCGCTCGCCTGACTCAGACTTGTTAGTTTTCCAGAGCAACTCGTGTGGCCCCTGTCTAGGGAGTTTATTCAGAGGGTGCCTTTACATGCACAGCAGCCAGGTACAGAAGTCATTAGTTAAATTGCACAAGGACAAGTAAAATTTAAAAAATTAGCACTCAGATCTTTTTTTTCGTGCTACAAATAACAGTGAAAAACCTAACGATGAAAATAGATGCGAACAGACAAAAGGCCATTGGGCTTGATCCCTTCTCATCCTGTCTCCTGGAGGCTTCTGCACCTCTGTGTCTTCCCCCGCTCTGCTTCGTCTTCTCCACCTCGATGTCCCCCTCTGCCTGCTGCGTCTTCTCCACCTCGATGTCCCCCTCTGCCTGCTGCGTTGGGGCTGCCTACCGGGCTTGGTCTTCAGGGCCACTGTTTTTCCTCAGCTAAGAGGACTCCTGAGAGTCGCATTTCCATCCATTGCAGTGAAATCTTTTCCTTCAGGTATTTCCAGACCTTGGTTTTGGCCCCTTTTCATATTTTCCTTGTTTCCTTGCTGTGGTTTTCATTTCCCCTTTCATCTCCTTAACCTGTTTTTTGTTACTGTCTTTTTAGCTTATCTCAAGTTCATTTCAAGCTCTGAAAGTAGGAATTAAAGTAAGAACCGCGTTGCACTGCGTTGCACTAGCAGTCGCTAGGCATTGTTCCAAGCACGTGGATAAATTGAGAATCCTCGTGGTCACCCCGGGGGTGGGACTGCCATTGTCCAGAGAGACCTGCTTTTGTCCGTGGTGCCACACGGGTCCCTCTCACAGGATGCGACCATGGTGGCTTTGCGTCATGTCACCTCAGCCAGGCAGGACCTTCTGCTGGAACCCCCTTCCCTGGTAGTGCTCGGAGAGAGCTGTGCACAATCTGGAGGCAGAAGCAAAGCAGCAGCCCCTGTGTGTGGCAGCTCCTGGGGCTGTGCTGTTGTTGGTTGTGCTGTTGTTGGTTGTGCTATTATGCTGTTGGCTGTGCTGTTGTGCTGTTGTTGGTTGTGCTGTTATGCTGTTGGCTGTGCTGTTATGCTGTTGTTGGCTGTGCTGTTGTTGGTTGTGCTGTTATGCTGTTGGCTGTGCTGTTGTTGGCTGTCATGTTGGCTGTGCTGTTGTTGGCTGTCATGTTGGCTGTGCTCTTGTTGGCTGTGCTGTTATGCTGTTGGCTGTGCTGTTGTTGGCTGTGCTGTTGTTGGCTGTGTTGTTGGTTGTGCTGTTGTTGGCTGTGCTGTTGTTGGTTGTGCTGTTATGCTGTTGTTGGCTGTGCTGTTGTTGGCTGTGCTGTTGTTGGCTGTGCTGTTGTTGGTTGTGCTGTTATGCTGTTGTTGGCTGTGCTGTTGTTGGTTGTGCTGTTGTTGGCTGTGCTGTTGTTGGCTGTGCTGTTAATGCTGTTGTTGGCTGTGCTGTTGTTGGTTGTGCTGTTGTTGGCTGTGCTGTTATGCTGTTGTTGGCTGTGCTGTTGTTGGCTGTGTGTGCTGACGCCGCACCCCTACAGTATGGCTGTGCATGGACTGGTGACTTGGCCCCCATGGCCTCATCAGCCCCGATCCGTCCCTGCATTGAATTCGTGTGGGGCTTGTGGTGAGTCTGGACCGACTCAGCTTTCTAAAAGCTGAAAAGCAAAAGTTAGTAGGGCTGCAGAGATAAATGGACAGACCTGGTATCCTCCTGAGAGCTCAAAACACCTCCCAGTTATTGATAACTAAATATGTAGTGGAGATACAGATATGTATAAAATGCACATTACATACTATGTGTGTACATACAGTATTTCAACAACAGAGGTGACTGGCATGATTCCATAATTGATACAGAATCCTGTAGCTAGCCATTGGAGAATACACATTTGTAGACACCTGAGGAACATTCACAGATATCACACAGCTAGGCCATAAAACACGTCTGGAGATGTTTCAGAGACTCACTGGCGTACAGATGGTATTCCATGCTCACAAAGTAATGAAATTAAAAACTGGATACAGAATGATAAAGGAAAGGTGATAATTTCTAGTTAGAAGATATACAAATGTCTAAATCACATGAATCAAAGAAGTCTCAGGAGAAGTTTTAAAATAAAAAGTTAAAAAAGTTTAAAAATAAAAATAAACAGTCACAAAATTATTCTATCTAAAATTTTGGGATGCATCTAAGGAAACTTAACCTTAAACAGGTGTGACGAAATTGTGGCCGGCAGGCCCAGTGGGGCCTCAGCCTGTTTCTGAACAGCTTTGGAGCCAAGAATGGTTTTCACGTTTTGAAAATGTTATCAGTAAGAATAAACACAACCAAGCAGAGGCTGCGGTGTGGACTGCGTGTGGCCACAGGGCCTGAGGTTCTCTCTGGCCCTGGTGGGAATCACTTGGTGACTTGGCCTCAGACGCATGTACAGAAAAGGAGAAAGGTTCACTCTGCACAGGGTGGGTGGGTAGAGGGCAGTGAGCAGAACCCTAGAAATGGAGGAGGTGGAAGACAAAGATGAGAAAGGACACACAGAGCCAAACGCAGCTCTTCGAGAGGGCTGATGGGACCGATAAACGCGTGGCCGACAGGCAGAAAGCAGGAGCCTTACACACGGAAGGGAGCCTTGCGCAGCCACCGTGGAGATGGAAGATGGCATGTTAAGAATACCTTTTGCCGGGCGCGGTGGCTCACGACTGTAATCCCAGCACTTTGGGAGGCGGAGGCGGGTGGATCACGAGGTCAGGAGATCGAGACCATCCTGGCTAACATGGTGAAACCCCGTGTCTACTAAAAATCCAAAAAAATTAGCCGGATGTGAAGGCATGCGCCTGTAGTCCCAACTACCTGGGAGGCTGAGGCAGGAGAATGGCGTGAACCTGGGAGGCGGAGCTTGCAGTGAGCCGAGATCGCGCCACTGCACTCCAGCCTGGGTGACAGAGCAGACTCCGTCTCAAAAAAAAAAAAAAAAAAAAAAAGAATACCTTTTGCCGGGAAATTTGGTAGCTCAGGCAAAATAGACATTCCGAGAGAAACGTAATTTATCAAAGTTGACCCAAGTAGGAGTAGAAAAGTGACTCCTCGCTGCTTCAGTGCGTCTGCTTGTAAGCGGGAACAGGAACAGTTACTGTTGACCCCATAGGATTTTTAATGATTTTGTTGAGATGTAATTCACATGCCATTCAGTTCTGTCATTAAGTGTACAGTTCAGTGGCTTATAATGCATTTGCAGAGTTTTGCAGCCATCGCCACAGTCAGTTGTAGAACATTTTACCCCACGCTCCTTAGCTGTCATCCCCAACCCCCGCGGCAGATGGATAAACCCCCCCATCCTAGACACCACAGATGTGTTCTCTGTGTCTACCCATTCTGGACGTTTCCTGTGAATGGAACCGTGCCCCCTGTGGTCCTCTGTGGTGGCTGCTTGCCCCGAGCATGGCGTTGACATGGCCCCGAGCATGGCGTTGATGTGGCCCCAAGCGTGGCGACGTCCCAAGCGTGGCGTTGACGTGGCCCTGAGCGTGGGGTTGACGTGGCCCCGAGCGTGGTGACGTCCTGAGTGTGGCGTTGATGTGGCCCCGAGCGTGGCATTGGCGAGGTCCATGGGCGACGCAGCCCCCAGCAGTGCTCCTTTTCTTTTCCTTGTTGAAGCCTGTTCCATCGTGTGGCGTCTTAAGTCAGCTCAGGCTGTGGAAACAAGACACCACAGATGGGGGCTCAAGCAGCAGAAGTGTATCCCTCACAGTTCTGGAGGCTGGGTGTCCAAGGTCGAGGTGCCAGCAGGCTCGGCAGCAGGCTTGGTTTCTTCCGAGCTTTCCTGGGCCTGCAGGCGCTGCCTTCCTGCCACGTGCTCGCCGTTCGGTCCGTGTCTTAGTGTCCTTATTTCCTCTTCTTAGGAGGACACTGGTCATAGCAGATCCGGGCCCCACTCGCGTGGCCTCATTTTACCTTATGCATCTCTAAGGGCCACATCTCCAGATACAGGCACTCGGGGGCACTGGGGTTAAGACTTCAGGATGTGGATTTCAGGGAGACAGAATTCAGCCCACGACGTACGTGGAGGCCGCATTTTATTTATCCATCTGTCAGTTGGTAGACATTTGGGTTGTTTCCACTGAAGGCTGCTGTGAATAAAGCATTCGTGTGTGAGTTTTTGTGTGGATGTGGTTTTTGTCTTGGGTATAGGCCTGGGCTTGGAGCATAGGACTGTTCGGAAAGTTAAGGGAATGAACATATCCAGAGCTCAAACATGTCGCTCAAACATATCAGTAAAGTAAATGGACTAAACTCACCAGCTTAAAATCATACGGTAGATTTTTACCCAACATACATCTAAAATGCAAGAATATAAAAAGATTAAAAGAAAAGACAGAAAAGAATATACTGAGAAAATACTAACCAAAAGAAAGCTGGGGCCAGTAACAGTGGCTCATGTCTGTAATCACAATACTTCGGGGAGGCCAAGATGAGAGCATCATTTGAGGCCAGGAGTTCAAGACCAACCTGGGCTAGATGGTGAGACCCTGTCTCTACAAAAAAAAAAAAAGAAAAAAAAACACACGCCCCAATGCTTGTGTTCCCCAAAATTCCTGCTGAACTCCTCACTCCCAAGGGCACGGTGTTAGGAGGTGCGGCCTTTCATAGATGATGAGTCACAAGGACAGAGCTTCATGAATGCGATTAGGGCCCTTACACAGTTGATGGACACTTAAGTTTTCCCACCTTTTGGCCCTTGTGAATAATGCTTCTGTGAACGTTTGCGTACAAGTGTCTGTTTGAATCCCTGTCTTCCCCTCTTTTGGGTGCGCATCCAGGGTGGGATTGCTGGACTGCGTGCGGACCCTCGGTGTGACTGAGGCATCCCCAAGCTGTTTCCACAGACGCTGTGCTGCCCTGCATTCTCACCAGAAAGGCGCACAGCTTTTGGTTTCTCCGTGTCCTCACCAACACCTGTGTTTTTCTTTTTTAAAAAATCATAATCAGCCTCGTAGGTGTGAGGGGTTATCTTGTGATTTTGATTTGAATTTTTCTTAATGACGAATGACATTGAGCATCTTTTCATGTGCTCCTTGGTTGTTTGTGTATTTCTCTGGATAAACGTCTAGTCAAGTCCTTTGACCATTTTTAAATTGGATTGTTTGTCCTTTTGTTGTTGAGTTGTAAAGCTGTTTGTATCTTCTGGATATTAAACTCTTATCAGATATATCATTTGCAAATATTTTCTCCCATTCTGTTGGTTGTCTTTTTTTTTCTTTTGATAATGTCTTTGTATTGTGTCATGTCTAATGTAAACATTTCACCATTGTTTTAATTCCCTCTTTTCAGTTCTTTTCTGTGTGTGCAGTTTTTGGGTGTGTGTGATGTGTACATACACACATGCACATATATGGGTGTCTAAAAAGTATTTTGATTTTTTTGCTTTAAATATTTGACACTTTTAAGTTGGAGTTGAGATTGTGTATGGAGTAATGTGTTGTTGAATGACAGGAAAGTATGAAGCTTGTCAGAGTGTTATTACTTGACATTTCCACAGGAGCCATACAAATGATACAACCCTGCTGCTTGTGTCTCATGGTTTTACATTTGTTATTTTAATTTGTTTTAGTTTTTTTTGAAGCAGGGTCTTGCTGTGTCACTCAGGCAGGAGTACAGTGGTATGATCACAGCTCACAGCAGCCTCGACCTCCCAGGCTCAAGCGATCCTCCTGCTTCAGCCTCCCAAGTAGCTGGGGCTACATGTGCACACCATCATACCTGGCTAACTTTTGTGTTTTTTTGTAGAGATGGGATCTCCCTATGTTGCCCAGGCTGGTCTCGAGCTCCCGGGCTCAAGTGATCCTCCCGCCTCAGCCTCCCTAAGTGCTGGGATTACGGGCGTGAGCCACTGCCCAGCCAGCCTTTGTTGTTTTTAAAAGTTGAAATCTGTGTTTTTGGGTCAAAGCTAAGTGGTGACACATGAACATGAAGTGATCTAGTTGTGTTTGGTTATACGCCATACGCAGAAAGCAACCTCTTCATGAATCTTTTAATGAACATCTTTCTACCTGGAAGAAACCCTTTACCTACTAAACTTATTTTCACACCTTCCTAATTTTGTTGCCTTCCGTGTTTTTGCTAGCTGCAGGCCTATTCGGCATTTAAAATAAAATGCAGGTTGGCCAGTCCGGCTGGGCAGTTCTACAGGTACTACGGCTGGAGAATCCCAGTTGACTTGAAATTCAGGTTTTGCTTGTGAAAGTAGCTGGCTGGGGCTTCTGGTGATGACAGTGCTGTGTGGACGGCCTGGTTTGCTGGGTGTGCCTCACAGACACAGGACACTTTTTAGGGTTGCTTTTGAATGTGCCTGAGGTGAGGTTCCCGTGTTTTCCTTGTACTTACCTTCATATTTTCTGACCCTCTTATGGATAGAAAATCGACTGAGTGTGTGAAGTGCCTGTTGGTGTGAACGGGCCCCACTCAGCCCGGCCATGGCTGTCTTAGGATCCCGCTTGGTGGCGAGGAGGGTGCGGCTCGTGGGTGGCTGCCCGGGGCTACTCCGTGTGGACTTGCTGGAACTTTGTCTTGATGAGAGAACTGCTGTCAGTTGGTGCTTCCTGCAGTGGGGATGAGTGTGACTCTCAGTGCCTCTGTGGGGTCGGGGGTCTTGGGCAGCGAGGCCGGGGCCAGGCTGCGTGGCAACCCTGAGTCCCACCCTCATTGTCTTTGCTCGGGGCCCTGAGAGGCCATGGGGAGCCTGCCGGGTCTCTGTCCTCCCCGCACTGGCTTTCAGGGAAAGGGAGTCTCGTGGGTCGTCCGGCCTCCCGGCTCTGTGTCCCCCCTACGCTGACACACTGGCTTCCAGGGAAAGGGAGTCTCGTGGGTCATCCGGCCTGCTGGCTCTGTGTCCCCCCTATGCTGACACACTGGCTTCCAGGGAGATTGGGTCTTGTGTGTCCTGTTGGGTGAGCAGACACACAAGCTGTGACTTCAGGGCTACGGAAGTTGCTCTGTGGTTTCTGGCAGTGTAGACTCCAGGTGTGAGCCCTGTAGTGAGGACAGAGTGGAGGTTGGAGTTCAGAATTGTGGACAGGCTCCCGAGGACCAGCAGAGCCTGGAGGCCAGGGCTTGCCCGCTGGGAGTGTGGCTGTGGAAAGATTCCAGTCCACAGCGGGGGCTGCTGCCCAGACTCACCCTGAATAAAGTGTCTTCAGAGTCACCTGTCCTGCCTGTTCATGGCAGCGACCCAGAAAGATTCATCAGTGGGCGGTGAGTTGGGAACAGAAAGAAAACCCTTGAGATAACTGGGTTGGAGACAGGCAGCAGGCTTGTCATTGTGCATGGGTGACGTGGCCTTTGGCCTCCCCAGCCGTCTGGCCTTGGCCTTGTGGTCCTGCTCTTGGGCTTCATGTGTCCTTGGGTGTCAGCTCCAGCACTGCGTCCTCTGGGCCCTGCTGCTTCTGAAGTGCCCGTGCCAGAGACACTGTCTTGGGGCCAGTGGAGGTCTGAGTATGGGGGCTGGGAGTCCCAGGCAGTGAGTCATGGCAGAACTGGCCCCTGACTTCCTGGTTAAGCCTTTAATTCTCCCAAACGCTTGTTTTTGCTTCTTTCAAGTTGTTGTGCTTGAGCCACTCTGTCATTAGCTGTGGGCGTTCTGAGTGCCAGCGCCCGGTGTTGAGCAGAGCGGGTAGGAGCGCCCTGGCTTCAGGGAGGGCCCCCGCCCCCCGCATGGCAGTCACGCTGCACCGAGCGTCCCCTCCCCTCTGGTGGCCTTTCGCAGTGGTGGAGGGGCAGGAACTGACTGGCTCTTCTCCCTGTGGTGGCTGCTCGGGTGGCAGTGAGGGGACAGCGAGGGGGACAGACACAGGTGGAAGGAACCACAGTGGGTTTCATTAACAATGACAGTGGCTCAGGAGATCCTGAGGCTGTTTAATTTGCAAACAGCAATTACTTGGGATTGCTTAAAAAGAAAGTCCTAACTTAGAACAGGAACCTGAGCAGGGCTGGCCACGCTGGAATCCAGTGCCCACTGTGACAGTGGAGAGCCAGCAGACGCCACTGGCTTTGATGGATGATGGAGAGGGCGCTGGCGTCTTCTGCCATTTGTGGTGGGTCCTTGTGTGCTGTGTTTGCAGGCACCATGGGTCTCCCTGGACAGAGTTCGGTTCCACCCCCGCGCCCTTGTCTTCTCTCATTGCCTGTGTCCAGGCTGTGTAAGAAGCATGTCCATTTGTCCCGAGCGGAGGGTCTCTGCTCTGTCCCTGAGGGAGGCCAGGAGGCCCTTGTTGGACGCTCTGATGGGCGGCACTGGGGCACGGCCATTGCACCTGGCCCTGGACACAGGGCGGCCACTGCATCTGGCCCTGGACACAGGGTGGCCACTGCTTCCGGCCTTGGACACAGGGTGGCCACTGCATCCGGCCTTGGACACAGGGTGGCCAGGGACTCGGGGGAGGAGCTCTTCAGGATCTGTCACGTGCACGTGAATGCTTTATGCCTTTGGTATTCTTTTGTTTAGTTTTAGTAAAACCACGGCCCGTCGCAAGAAGAGTGTGGGCATTGGCAGCTTTGTCCCAAGTGCTGCAGGGTTGGGGCTGGTGCCTGTCACCACCTGCTGCTGGTGGGGGTCAGCTGCACGGGATGCACGGCCTTGCGCCAGCGGCAGCCCCAGAGGCCATGCATAGGGCAGACCCCAGTGGTCAGGGACCCACCCAGTCCTGCCAGGCGTTGGGCTTGGGACATGTGGCCGGCTGGGGGCACACATTCATGCTGCAGGTCCCTGCGAGTCTGGGCCATGTGCCTGGCGAGCCCTGAATTCCACCTCACGTCAGCTGCTGGATCACGTCAGCTGCTGGTGTTGGGTGTTCACATGATGCTTTTCTTTCTTGGGGGATGGATCAATGGATGGAGAAATAAAGCTGTGAGGGCATAAAATCAATGTTTGTTTATATCGATAGTCGTCCCTTAAACTCAGATCCAGGGGTGTCAAGAGACCTGAGCCCGGCCCTGGTGTTGCCACGCACTGGCTGTGTGTCCAGAGAGGGCTGTGATTGCGGCTGTCAGCCCTGCCCATTGGAGCTGCAGCTTGGTAAACTCAGATTTATTTTGACAAGGTTTTCCTCTAAAGATGTGGGAGTCTTTGCACCTCACCAAGCTGTGCTGGTGCGGCCGTGGCACACACCGGGCTTTTTACGTCTCTCTTCTAGGGAGTGAGTCAGTGGGCATAGGATGGCTAAGGTATAGGAATTTTAATAGGGAATTTTCAAGTAAATGGTTCTGTTAGTATTACAGCTTATTTTAAAAAGTAAGGTGCTTTCATAGAGAATGTTTAAAATTATTAAGAGGTAGACAATTCTTTTAAAAACCTGAAGGTCTTTTATTGTGGTGTGAGTTTATATTTATTTCCATCATTTTATATTTGTCAGATTTTTATGCAGGGGGGTTGCATAATGTCTGCCTGGAGAGCCTGAGCCTCTGTGGAAGAGCCGGGCCGGGAGAAGCCTCAGCAGAGGAGCCTTCACCCAGAGACCAGCCTGGGGGTCCTTGGCCCAGACGGGGAGGTGGGAACGTGGCCTTGGGTTCCTTCCTCCCTGCAGTTTAGGTGAATAACGTGTGACGAGGCCTAAGAGGAGATTTATAAATCTCTCAGTCTTAGAGAAAAGTGTTTCAAAGTATGGGTTCTCGGTGTCTGTATTGAAAAAATAAAAAGTTTAGTAAATGGATGGGTTATTTTTCGATCTGAGGGTTATTTCTAAGCGAATGATTTATTTTTAGTGCAGGAGAGTGGTGCTCCTCCATGTCTTTTTAGCTTAGGAACTGTCTTCTGCAGTGAGTGGGCCTCTCTGCCTACGCACGTGTGTTGCCGGCCCCGGCTCAGCTGTGGCAGAAGTCGGTCACCTGTGGAGTTACGGAAGTCCAGGCCGGGGGCCCTCACTCAGTCAAGCGGGGCCAGGTGTCTGTCGTCTCATGCGTCTGAGGTGGCTGCCGGCGTGCGGGTGTGGCTTTGTCAGTGAGAGCGCTGAGCTGGGGTGTCTGGTGACGGCTGCCCCTACTTGGTCTTGCGGTGTGGCTGGGGAGAGGATTCCTGGGTGGAATGTAGCCGTCCACCTTTTGTGTTGACCTCTTGACCTCCCTTTTGGGGGGCTTATTAATGTCAAAAAGTGAAGATATGAGGATTGGATCGTAATTTCTTTGTGTTGCTTTCCAGTAGCCCAGGGACCAAGCTGTGGGAACCAGGCCTCCGTGTGCTGGTCCCACCATCCTCGTGGTACCTGCGTCTGTCCAGGCTGTGTCCTCAGATCAGCTGCTTCACCACACTGGCAGCAGGCTGGGTGGCAGATGCCCCCAGGAGGAGGACAAGCATTTCTTCCCAGGGCTTTGGACCGTGCTGTGGCCTCGTAGACCTGGACGCAGCGTGGAGGCCAAGCGGTGTCTGTACAGGACCCTTCAGTGATGAGGGTGACGGTGCTCCAGCCAGGTCCTAGGGAAAGCTCTCCGAGAGCGACAGCTTAAGCAGTTCTTAAAAACTGCAAATGATCTGTGTTCTTGGAGAAAGAATGGGAGAGAAGCACTCACTCACAATAATGTTGCACCTACTGTGTGCGGGTAGAGTGCTAGTGGAGTTCCAGGCAGTGTGGTCCAGTGTGAGCGGGGAGGGTGCTGGCTGGGGGGTCAGCGCTCAGGACGCAGCCTTTGGACCCAGTGCCCTTCCAGAAGTCTGCTCCTCAGTGCCCCTGAGCTCAGCATTGACCCCTGGAGGAACGGGACGCCTTCCCTGGGCTCGGACTGTAACCCTCCTTGGGAAGCAGCACGTGGCTCCTGATGCAGCGAGGAACCTGGAGAGGAGGAGGAGGTGCTGCCTCATAGCAGAGGTGGGTGATGGGGGCAGAGAGGGTAGCGGGGCCCAGTTCAGTCCTGTCTGGTTTTCACGCAGAGGCCTTTATAGAGTTGTGCTTCTCAAGCCTTTTAAATGCCTCACAGTGGCAGTCCGATGTGCAGTCAGTGACGGCTAAGTAAATTAACACCCTCAGGATTAAACGCAAAAGCATCTTCACTGGGTGCAGCATTTACAGTTTTGGTGCTGCAAGCTCCTAACCAGTGTTCTTAGGGGCTGTCTTGCCAGTGAAGGGAGCTGCCGTTGACGCTCCACAGGAGGTTTGCGGCATGGCTGCCATCTGTGTTGTGGCCTAGGACTTTCTTAGAGAGTGGGTAAAAGATGAGTCATCTCTTGTGTGATTTATCAGCTTCACTTGTGCTTCCACGGCTCTTTGAAGCGTCTAACTTTTTAATTTCATGAAGAAACAAATGTAGTGCAGAGAACAGAAAGCTGCCGTGTGACCTGCGGGTGCCCAGCCTGTGGGGCTTCCTCATCGCCGCCATCCAGGCAGATCGAGTGCCGGCTCTCTGTGCTCTCCAGGACGTGGCCTTTCACAGCAGGGACGTTCTGTGCTCTTATTTTAACAACTGTGAGAATCTGAGCTTGGTGACAGTTGGGTGACCCGGGCTCTGTGTCTTGGTGTTGGCTAGGGTGTGTCATACACCTGGCCTGGCCTGCGTGCCTCACGTGTGGTGGGGATTCGTGACTGTCCCCAGCACCTTGGCAGAGGGTCCTTGACTCTTAGACCCTGCACAGTGGGTGGTGGCAGGTGGGGTCTTGGTTCACAGGCACAGGTGGGGAGAGTTGCTGGGCCAGCGTAGCCGGGTGCCTTTGCTGTGGAAAGAGTGGGCTTGGGGCTTGGTGCGTGATCCCACCGAGGCCGGGGTTGTGCTTGGGGCACTGGGGGAGAGCAGAGCAGGTGATGCATATCTGGGTGCTCACCCCTAGCAGCACAGGAAGGTGCTGGGATCACCACTCCCCTGGGCACCACGGGGACAGCGGGGGTCTGCTCACTTCCCTGGGCACCGTGGGGACAGCGGGGGCCTGCTTGTGTTGGCGGGTGGGGCTCTTTGCCCCCCAAGGGCAGGCCGAGCACCAAGTCTGTGCTTGCCCCTCTGTGCAGCGTCGCAGGTGCGGCAGACATGAGGCCAGCTGCTGCTCCCTGCAGGCAGCTGAGGGCCTCTGGGAAGGCTTCTCTACGATGTTCTGTGGGAACTGGAAACCCAGATGTCAGTGGAACCAGGTGTTCTGTCCATCACTGCCTCTTGCCTCCTAGCAAATTCAATACTGGTGTTTTTTTGTTTTTTTTTTTTTTTTCTGAGCAAGTTGAACTGCATTTTTGGGACAGGAGCCATGGCTGTGTGCTGGTGCTGAAGGGAAGGTCTGCAGGGACGGCCACACGGCTCTTGGGAGCTGTTTCCTGCGCTCGGGCTCTGCACCCGCAGGCTCCAGGCCGAGGGTCCCTCCACATCAACCCCATCGTGGGAGGGTGGCTCAATGCTCTGGAGGGGCCCGAGCAGTCAGAGAGACACCCCCTGCCCACAGCCACCCTCTCTGGGCTATGTGGGAGGTGCCCACGTTTCCACGCCTTCCTCGCGGGCTGTCTGTGCCGCGGGGGTACTGGGCTGCACTGTGCACAGCCCTCACCGCCCAGTGCCGAAATGGGAAGGCCTGACAGGGCGACGCGGTCTGCACCAGCTACATCTGCAGGAGTCCAGCACGATGCAGTTTATGCCTGGCAGTGATGTGTGTTTTTAAAATTAGTAAAACCTCATTCGTTATCAGAAGGCATAACTATATGATGATTTTTTGTGGAGGGATTATTTCTGCCGTTTGTGCAGAGAATATGCCTGGATCCCTTCTGCCCCTTGGGGTCATGTATTGCAGTGGGGACTGTGGTGCTCTGAGGGTTAAGTTGTTTCTGTCACGTGGAGGCTGCTTTTTCCTCAGGCAGTTGGCGTTCAACAAATGACAGGCTGTCTAGAGAGAAGGGTTTTTCAATTACATGGCTGGACCTGGGTTGCCAAAAGGAAGCCTCCTGGGGTGTGTTCTGTACGCGACATGCATTTGCTGTGTGTAATTGGAACCATGAGAAAAGTTTTTGTTCAGAGCTATTGGATAGTTTCCTTATTTTAAACCTGTTGAATCTGGAAAGAGTTGTTTTTGAAATTTTTTTCTGATAATAACTTTATATAAAAGTTTATGGCAAAGGAGTTTCTGTTCCATACGCCCCTCCCCATGCTTTGTGGTCGCCCAGGTGCCTGGCTATCGAGGCTGGCCTGCCCCTTGTGTTCAGGGTCCCGAGATGTCAGAGCTGGCAGCCCAAGGCCTCCCCTTTATCCCGAGCAGGAGAAGCAGTCCTCACTCCATTTTTCACTCCAGGGTATAGCAGCACCTACCACCCTGGGATGAATCAGAGCCAAGAGGCTTGGTTTTTCTGTTCTTGTTAAGGAAATTGATCATCTCACACCCTCTCAAGCTGTTTTACTTTGTGCAAATCAGATTCCTTTCCAGGGACCTGCGAGGAGAAACATCTTCAGCTTCTAGGACTCCCTGGGATGCCGTCAGCAGCCAGGCCTTGGCAGCTGCCGCTTCACCTGTGCTGGCGTGTGGGGCCCTGACATCTCTTGCGGGTGTCATGGAGCAGGATTGGAGGTTTCTGAGCAGCAGGAGGGCAGGAGAAAGGCCCCAGGACTTTGCGCTGTGGCCTGGCCTGGAAGGAGGCCGGCTGGGCCCTTCTGGACGCCTGTAGCAGCACTGCCACTTGGGCAGAGGCCCCAGAGGCTGAGGCAGGCTTTGTTCTCTGCTGCTGGGACTCAGCCCTGCGGGAGCACAGGGAGGACAGCGGGAAGCCCAGCACCTCCCTGGCTCTGTCCACAGCCCTCTCAGGAACTGGCCTCTTCTCTTTAAGACAGGGGAGTGGGCCAGGTGGGCCTCTGGCTGGACCTCCTAGGCCATCAGTTTTCCCAGCAGGAAGTACTGATCAGACTGAAGGAAGGCCTGCGTGTGTGTGTTGGCCCAGATGCCTGTTAGAGGACGTCGTGTCTGCACAGCTGTCTCTGGGTGGCTGATTCATCCCAGCAGCTGACTACGATGGTGCTAAAGAGAACCATCTTACACGGACTTGGGGACAGAAACCTGGGCTCCCCTACCAAGGTCAGGTCCTGGGGGTGTGGTGGGATCAGCTCCCCCAGCACCTCAGTGGCCTAGGGTGGGGGGTCTGTGTCCTCCCTTGGGGGCTTCTCAGAGGGCTGCCAAGCAGTGTCCAGGTGCACGCGTTGGGCGTGGGGGAGGCCTGAGGCCAATGTCCGTGCTGGCCACTGCCACTCGCAGTTGTCTGTTGGGAGTTGGCTCTGTCCAGTGGATGAATAAATTGGGACTCAGCGGTTTGCACCCAGATGCCCGAGGCTGTGGAGCTGCCGGGTGGTTGTGCCTGGGGCGGCCTGGAGTGGCGTTGCAGTGACTGTCCCTGGGGATCTGGCCTGGCGGGGATGCCACGTTTGCGCGACGCTTTCCTCCTGAAGGTGCCACAGCCTGTTAGTTTTGATGTGTGTTGGCCACGAACAGGCTGCCCTGTTAGCACAGAAAGTGAACGTGAGCAGTACGAGAAGGCTCAGAGTGGACTCTCCGGGGCAAACAACTGAGGGCCTTTTGGGCGTCACAGGTTTGGTTTAGTTTGGATCGAGACAATCATCTTGAACCCGCTTATTAGAGTCAGTGGCTTTTTCTCTCTCACAGCCGCCCTCTTGTTTGGTTTCGCATCTCACATGCATTCTGTGATCCTCACTCTTTGACTTTCTAGAAGGAAAATGTTTGACATTTACAAGAAGTGAGAGATGCTCCTGCAGATCATCCAGCAGTTTCTGGTTTGCAGATCGATGGCGGCCCTGGCCGTCACCCTCAGTGCCTCCTGCGGGCGATGGTGCTGCTGGCTCTGACCTGTGTGTGAGGAGGGCCTTGGAGAGCACAGGCCCCCCAGGTGGAGGAGGCTCTGAGAGGTGCTTTGCGGGAGGGAGTCATGGCTGAGAGAGGGAACGCGGAGCTGCCGTGTGTGGCCGTGCAGGGCCTTCCACAGTGAGTTGTGGGGTCCTGGGGTGAGAGCTGGTGGTGGTCTGACCACGGTGGGAGGTGGTCCGGTCCTGTAGAGGTGTGACTGCCGCAGTTGGGGCGGACTCTGGGAATGGCGCCGTGTCTGGATGTGGAGGAGTGAGGACGGGCCATCCCTGAGCTGCACCCAAGGGGAGGGCTGGCTGTGGCGGGGGCACCACACCGGAGGACAGCTCTGCTCTGGGCACTGGGCTTGAAGAAGCTGCAGCGCATCCAGGTGGGGTGTCCTGAGGAAATGAGGCTTGGAGAGGGGTGGGCCCCTGCCTGGAGCCCTGGCAGGCTGGGGAGACCTTGGTGTCTGGCAGGGACCCCGGAATGTCCTGCTGCTCCCCCGGGCCTCTGTGTGCAGCGCCCTGCGTCGTGGCTGGGCTAAGAGGGAGGCAGTTTCCCCCTCCTCACTCTGGCGAATTTCACATCCTTGATACCACGGTATCTTTGAACTTTCTATTTTGAGGAAAGTTCATTTTTATGTAGTTTTAGTAAGTGTATAAGCGTGATAATCTTATTAAAAGTAATCACCATATGTATATAAAATACACCAGGCAGAAACATCCATTTTTATTGCTGTTTATAGAGAATAAAAGATCCTTAGATGCAAAAAGTCAGAGGGGAAATTCGCATATAATATTCGTAGTCCTACAGTTGTTGCTTATGGTGTTTTGCCTGAGACCATTTCTAGGTGCATTTTTCTGGGAGATAATGTATCTGATGACAGTTGCACGTGCAAATAACCGGCCTCTCATGTATCCATCCTGGAGTGCCTTTTCTCAGACTGTGTGTGGTGTTAGTGAACGCGATTGGTGGGTGTGAAGTGTACAGACGGCATGTGCATGGAGTGGGTTGCGTGCAGAGCCCTGAATGAGATCCTGGCGTGTGCGTGGAGTGGGTTGCGTGCAGAGCCCTGAATGAGATCCTGGCGTGTGCGTGGAGTGGGTTGTGTGCAGAGCCCTGAATGAGGCCCTAGCGTGTGGGTGCTTCAGTGTGAGGGCCACCTGGGGAGGAGTGCTTGTCTGGGGAGGCGGAGCTGGGTTGGAGGCTTGGAGGCTTGGGTGCTCCTCCTGGCTCTGTGGGTCTCCACTGCTGGCTTCATAGCTGTGTTCCGTTTTCTTTGTTCAGCAGTTGATCTCAAGTATTTATTCCAAAGCACTTGAAATACATGAACCTAATAAATCGAACAAATACAGTAAAACTTTAGCTCCTTGGAACATCCCAATATACTTACTCCACGTCCTAAAATCCTCTCATGTCCGTGTAAAAAATCATGTGTAGCCTGGGCAACATGGCGAGATGCCATCGCTACAAAACATTTAAAAAGTTGCTGGGTGTGATGGTGGCATGCCTGTAGTCTCAGCTACTCGGGAGGCTGAGGAGAGAGGATCGCTTGAGCCTGGGAGGTGGAAGGTGCAGTGAGCCAAGATTGTGGCACTGCGCTCCAGCCTGGGAGACAGAGCCAGACCCTGTCTCAAAAAAATAAAAAATAAATGAAATCAGACACGTGTGTGATGTCAAATTACTCATTAACCCACTTTTGAATGGAGCTGGAAGGATAATCCACACCTACCTCGGATTTCCCTATGTAGCTGTTTTGCATAGAAACCCTGCATGGATTATTCTTGAAGTCAGCACTGTAGGAGCCATGGCCGGCTTTGCATTTTCATCCTGGTTCACCCCAGACCTGCTCTGGGCAGAGCCAGGCATCCCCTGGGATGCTCTGCCTTTGCGTGTCCACAACAATACGATTCCAGGCGCTGCCCGGCATCTGCGCCTCTCCCTCCCCTAAACCGGCAGCTCTTTTTCCTCCCCTAAACTGGCGGCTCCTCTCCCTCCCCTGAACTGGGGGCTCCTCTCCCTCCCCTGAACCGGCGGCTCCTCTCCCTCCCCCTCCCCTGAACCGGCGGCTCCTCTCCCTCCCCCTCCCCTGAACCGGTGGCTCCTCTTCCTCCCTGCCTGGCGGGAGCTGCGTTTCCTTGAGTCTCCTCAGACTCGGCAGACCCCTGGGTGGCATCATGTGCTGTTCTGAAGGAGCTTTTGCTTCATGTCACTTGAAAAAAATCCTTTCACTGGATCTGAGTTGGTGAGCATGCGTCTTCCTTTCAGAGGTTTGTTTTCTGACCAGGCCGTGGCTCTCACGGGAGCCCCGAGCCTCTGGGTGGGCTCCACGTGGCTTGCGTGCCTCACTCATCTGGCACCGTGACCGCGCTCCGGCCCTGAGCCCCACTTCTCTGAAGCCTCACGCGTTGCCCGTGAGGTCTGCTCCTCACCGTCTTTTCTCTTGTCCTTGCCCAGTCGTCGCCGTAATCCTGAAGGCGCTGACCTACGACGAGAAGCGGGGTTCCTGCAGCGTGGGCACCAACGTCAGGGACGCCGCCTGCTACGTGTGCTGGGCCTTCGCGCGTGCCTACGAGCCTCAGGAGCTGAAGCCCTTTGTGACTGCAATCTCGAGGTAGGCCCATTCGTCGAGGCGCATCGGATGCGCCGTGCCCCCGATGGCGCCGTGTGTGGTCTCCTCTGTGAGAGGTGTGCACGGCAGATGCTCATGAACAGGTGAAATTACTTGTCCAGAGGATCTGTGACAAAGCTACCGCTTGAAGGTCAAGCTCCTTTTCTGTGGGTGAGCAACCAGAGCAGAGTGTGTAGGAGGAACATTCTGGAGGTCTTGGCCACCCTGCAGGCAGCGGATTCTTGGGCGCAGGTGATCGGCACCCTGGGTGGCGTGGGAGGAAGCAAGTGGGGCACGGGAATCGCCTGTGCGTGCTGCCTGCGGTCGTGGGTCTTACCGAGAGGCGAATTCTGTCTCTATCTCCTTTCAAGTTCCTCTGGAATACAGCAGGCATGTTGGACACGGCAGTCTTCAGGTGGTGTTTGTTTTTGTTGAGGAGCTAGATTGTGTGTTTTGTGGACCAGCACTTGAGAGAATATTCAGTAGCAAGAGCCCTCGCTGGCATGCCTGATTTCAGTTCCTCTGAGATGGAAGTGAACACTTCAGAACCTCTGGGAGGTAGGAAGACATTTTTCCCTCTGGCTTCCTGATGAAAGAGCTGAAGCCAGCAGGTTTCATGGGGTCACCAGAACCCTAGAAGCTGTGCGGCCTGTGGCGGGCGGGGCTCCTGCCTCGGTGTCCAGCGCGCACCCAGCTGAGCCCCATAGTGGTGTCTGGTGCCAGGGACTTTCAGGATCTGATACTTTTTGCTTAGGAAACATGCAAAACAGATGTGCCCCCAGCGTAGGAAATGATTCGATTCAGTTCAGCCCTGTACGCTGGTTTTGTACACTGCTTTTGGACTGAAATGAGTTCTTTTGTGCTGAAGAAGGCAGGTGCTTCCTTTCTTGTTGTGCATGAAGGAGCTGGAGGTGGGACACCGAGGAAGGCGACTCAGCGTCACTGTCCGTCACGGGCGTGTGAGTCCACAGCTGAATCATCACGAGGTTTCACACCCGCGGTTCACCTGACAACTTTTACTAGGAAAATGAACTAGGGAAACTGACTTCAGAATTATGCCCAAGTCCTAGAAGCTCCTCCTACAGCTGTTCAGGAGCCGAGCGTCCCCTGCTTACTACAAGACGCCTGAAGGGGTCACGGGATGCAGTGTCTGAAGCTTCCCCCTGGAAGTGCACTGCTCCTTTTGATCTGGGTGGGGCGGGGCGCCGGTGGCACATGCCCCTGGTGGCAGGCTCAGGCTACTGTGCTGGGTCCCCTCTGCCCCGCACGCCCCGCGAGCACCAGCAGGGCCTCCCCGGCATGTGGCGGGGCCAGCGTTGGCCTGGGGCCCGCATGGCTTTGATCTCGTGGGGCTTCGGTTTTTGGACGTCCTGGGTGCGCCTCCACTGTGGCTCCCGGGTTCCCTCACGCACCCGGTGTAAGCGCCACTGGCTCTGTCCGACAAGCAGCTCGTTGTGAGGCACACGCTGGCATAGGCTCCAAAGGGTCTTGGTGACAGGCACTGCTGTTCCATCTTACTCAGTAGCGTCCGGAGAGGGACCTCAACCCTGTTACTTCCCTGGGTGTGCAGCCCGTGGCCGGCGTCTCGTAGGCTAGATTCTTGCATCAGAGCGAAGCCTGAGAGGAGCCGAGGGTCCTCCTCCTATCCAGGGAGACTGTGTGTTTCCCGAGGCAGCTGTGAACACGCACGTCCCTCCTGTCCTGCTCTTCTTTGGAGAAGAACAGTGCGGCTGGAGGGTGCTGGTGCTGGCCAGTGTGTTATGGAGAGAGTGGCTTACCTGAGGCCAGGGAGGTGTGGGGTGGCTGGGAGCAGGTGTGGCCTCTGTCCGCTGCTGTCCCCAGTGGCCACTCTGGCGGCGCTGCTGGGCGGGGGCTTGGCTGCTGGTGGTCTTCAGGGAGCAGTGCCTTGCAGAGTGGAGCAGAGAAGATGGAGAGGTCCGGCTTTAGGCCCCCACGGAGCTCCTGAGGCCCTGCTGTGTGCCTGTGCCGGCCTGCAGCCCTGCTGTCTCTGTGCAGGAGCTCTAGTGTGTGATCAGCCTCAGGAAAGGCTCTTCCTGTTACTTCCTTATCCCCTTGTCCTGCTCCTGCACTTTTAGGAAGTTGATCCTGCAACTAGGGAGTGAAAGCAAAAAAAATGTATCTTTCTTATTGTTTATATGAATAGTCACAGAACGAGAAAACTTTCTTAGGTTGGCATCTCATTCAGTTTCCTTAGCAACCCTGCGAGGTGGGCAGGGGCCACCATCATTCCGGTTTCACTGACTGAAGACACTTGTCCGGCACCTTGTGCCGGCGGCTTCTGAGGCAGGCCCATCACCTGGTGGCCAACGGCTTCTGAGCCAGGCCCGGCACCTGGTGGCCGACGGCTTCTGAGCCAGGCCCGGCACCTCGTGGCCGATGGCTTCTGAGCCAGGCCCGTCTGGGCAGCAGCTCCCAGGCCCTGGCCCGGGGCTCAGCTCTGCCTCGTGGCTGGGAAGCTCCCTTACCACCTGCTGTGAGGCCGTGGAAAGACCCTTAATTCAGATGTGTGACGGCTGCAGCTGAATCTGGCTCCTCAGATGGTGGTTCCCATTTCACAGTGAAAATCCTCACGGATTTCCTTTTCAGCCTCATATTTTGTCTAAGAGCTGTCAACGTCACTGGAACCTGGGCCTGCCCTTTGTCCTGCGGGGGACTCCCTGGTCCAGTGTCACAGGAGGAGTCGGGCCAGGGTTGAGGGCTGGCACAGGACAGGAAACCTCCACTCACCTGGGAGGGTGTCTAGGTGGGCACGGAACCCAGGGCCGTGTGTGGGCCATCACTCATTGGTTCTCTGTTTGGTTCTCAGCTGATCCTACTGGAGGGTGACTGTAATGAGAGTCTCCAGATCAGGTGCCGACTTCGGAGAGATGCAGGTGGAACCGTCCGAACACATCAAGTCCCCGCTACAGGACAGGGTTGGCAGCTCGGCTGGGGCCAGAGAGAAAAGGCACGAGCAAGAAAGTTCTTACCTAAGGCCCTGGACAGGCAGATAAATAACTTCGGCCTTTGGCAACGTTAGATGTCATCGTTCCAGAGTAAAATATCTCTAAAAACCTGCCGATGGACGGGGAGCCTGGCCTTGGTCTGGGTGTGGAGGGCTGGGGGCCGGCCAGTCGGTAGGTCCTGGTGCAGGCAGGCCCCGTGCTTCGTGGAGGTTGGCGCCGCTCGGTGGCCTGCTCGCTTATTCTTAGGCCTGATTCACAGAGGCTGGGGCCGCTCAGTGATCTGTTCGCTCGTCGTCAGGCGTGAACCTTCAGGGCTGGACTCCTGTTCTCTGGCGCAGTTTCCACAGGGGAGGCTGGGGCCGCTCAGTGATCTCTTCGCTTGTTCTCAGGCGTGAACCTTCAGGGCTGGACTCCTGTTCTCTGGCGGAGTTTCCACAGGGGCCCCTCTTTCTGCAGGGTCCTCTTTCTCACTTTGGAGCCCCTTGAGCCGCCCCTGCACAGGCTCCTGTTGGCCCCGTGAGGGTCCTGACCAGGGCTCCTCTTTTGGAGCAGCTGCTACGTGTGGACCGGCATGGGCATGGTCGTGGTCTGCCCAGCTGGGTGTGGGGTTGAGCCCATCATGCTGTGGGGGGCCCCCTGGGGGTGGTGTGGGGGGTCCCACTGTGGGAGGTGGGGTCGGGGTGAGTGTGACTTCCATCTGGGGCATGTTGGGCGGGCGTGCAAGGGGGCCCTGGGACTCCTGAGTTTCTCGGTTAGGCCTGAAGGACTGTAGGATGCACTATGGGCTGCAGGCTTGAAGAAGGATGTGAGTTTCTGGAGCAGCCTGAACTACACAGCCAGGGCCTCCCCGGCATGTGGCGGGGCCAGCGTTGGCCTGGGGCCCACTTGGCTTTGATCTCATGGGGCTTTGGCTTTTGGACGTCCCGGGTGCGTCTCCGCCATGGCTCCCGGGTTCCCTTGCGCGCACGGCGCACACCGAGCCAGCAGCTGCTGGGGCCTCAGGGCTCGCAGCTCACAGGCTTCTGACTCCTCAGCTCGGAGCTGGAGCTGGCGTTGTGCCCCTCGCCCCTTTACCTGTGCCGTCCTGGCCGCAGACCCAAGGGTGCCCTTGGAGCCGTGCCCGCCGGCCTGGGTGTCGGGCTTGTCCAACGGGTTCTTAGAGAACCTGGGCCCCATCCCTCCTTGGCCCATGCAGACTCCAGGCATCCGGCTGGGCGGGCTGTGAGTCAGGCTGCGCCAGGTGCGCGTGTGAGGTGCTGCTGGTGTGAGCCTCCCTGCCCAGGAGCCCTGCGCACCCGGGTATCGGTTGGGGTGTGCCCTTCCAGGTCTGCCTCCCTTGGTTTGTCATAGGTGACCACATTTTAATTACCAGCTTTTATGCCCGTCAATTTGGGAACGTGATACAATCTTGATTTCTCTAACTTTCACAAGCTCCTCGGTGGGTCCTGTAACAGTGGGTGCTTGGGATCAGAGCACCAGAGTGTAATTTTCGCAGGGAAATGGAAATGCCTGATACAGCTGGGCGGTGGCAGCAGCCGCTCCTCACTCTTCAGGTGCCTGGCTCTTCTGAGAGTCAATTTGGGGGTTTAGTGGCTCACTTTTTCTAATTGTTTCCTAGCTTTTTGCTAAAGAAACTTGGATTAACTGTTGTTTTGCCTCACGATGTGAGTTTATACTGTCCCTGTTTTATAAATATCAAAAGGGAGCTTCGTAGGTAACTTTTACCATGTTCTGAAGGTAGCATTGGTTTTGAAAACCTGATTTCCTCAGTGTTGCACACAGGTAGCTTAAGAGGTGGGATAACTGCTGGAGTAGCGAATGGATTTGCCTGAGAAGCCAAGTGCGATTCAGGGGCAGCGACAGTGCGAAGTTAAAGTGGGACAGTGGTTGTGTGTTATCTGCAAAATCCCTCCTAACCAGTCATCACAGTCTAATTTGCAAGAAGAAGAAAGCGGAGCCCTACGCTGCTGCTGCCATGTGCGTCCAGTGATTTCCTCACCTGAAACTCTTTTGTAAGCAGCTCGTGTTGACATCAGCTCTGCCGGGGCAGCCACAGGGCCCTCCCCTGCCGGGGGGCAGCCTGTGACTCTCGGCCCCCACCTGGAGCAAACCTGCCGAGCGGCGCGGCCCAGGGAGGATCCGCCGAGGCCTGCAGATCCGAGATCTCTTCCTCGGGGGCAGGACTGTCCTGGAAAATCAGGAAATGGCAGGCATTGCTCAGAGCTACGTCTTGTTCTCTCTCCCTGGTGTTTCTCAGTGGCACAGCTTCCAGGGGAAGACAACTGGTGTTTTTCAAGAAAAGTTAAGTGGCCATTACCGAGCAGAGTCCTAACCCCGTGAAACCCGGCAAATTCTGCCTCCACGTCAGCTCAGGTGTGACTCGAAAGCACTTAAAAAATTCTCATGTTTCAGCACTGTGTTGATTAGTGCGAGCTTTGGCTCTTCGGGGTTAGGAAAATTCAGTCATAGGCAGGTCCGGTATGATTTGCAACTTTCAAAAAACAGGATGGCTAAATAACAAATTACTAGTCTGATATTTTTTAAATGTTTAACTTTCAAATGACACAGAATTATTGTTTCTTAAGGTGAAAACAGTGTATTTGGCTTTTTATTGCTACAAAATGTTATATAAATAAGAAAACTTGAGCTGGGGTGAGGTCTGCACTTTGCTATACCTGCCGAAAATGAGGTGCCTGGAGCTTGGGGCACGTCGAGGCGTGCACTTCCCCTTGACTCGGACAGGAAAGAGAATCTCTTTCTGTTCGACACAGACCCTTTCTCTGTGTTGGGAAATCCTGGTGAAGTGTCACATAAGCTTCTCCAGCGAAAGCAAACGGGCGAGGACACCTAGGGCACGTTTCAGCACAGACAGGCTGGCCCTTCTCTTGGCCTTGCAGTGTCTCTCTCCAGGTTCCCGGGGACGGTAGATGAACGTGGTGACTCCCTCAGGGTGTTCCTGCGGGGGGAAACTGAGAGGCCCACGTGGGACGTTGGGTGCCCTGTTGGAGCAGTCCTTTAGGAAGGAGCTTTTATGTTTATATTTAACCAGCATCATTAAACCTGTTTGTATTTATTTCTCGATGAGCCAGTTCTGAGAATGAGAAAATAGAGCCGTTTTAATAATTAAATGTCCAAATCAGGACTGTTAAATTTGTTGTAGGTCCATATATAGTTGATTGGTTGAATTAGCTTGGGAGTCTGTGTTTTTCAGGCGTTGCTGTATTTTCTGTGAGGTTCAGTAAATATACACACAGCAGCAACTATTTTGGCTTCTCATGGCAGGAGCCAGCTCAGTTGAGGTGGGCCAGCTTTGCCTGCTGAAGCCCACATGGCTCCCCACGAGCTGGCCTCTGCACCGCTCTTGCTTCAGATGAGCTGCCCAGTGCTGTGGCCGTGGCTTTGCGCAGCCGTGTGGTCTGTGTCCAAATTGCTGAGTACTGCCGGGAGAGGGAGCCGGGAGCTCCTGTGTCTCCTGCTGTCGGCTGGTCTGGCTGCCTGAGCGGAGCTGTTGAAGTGGACTGAACAACAGTAACCTTAGAGGGTTAGAACTGGTTAGGATGGTAGATGATTTTAAGTTTCTTCTCTTTTTTCCATTCTTTCTTCATTAATCAATGTTCCATACTTTAGTAATTTAAACAAATAACACATTTCAAGAATTCAGTGTAAAATGTGACCTTTCAGTATTATTGGCTGGAGCCAGAGTCGATAAAGATACGAGCCTATGTTCCTCTTGTGGCAGGTGTTAAAGGAAACCAGAAATTCTTGATTAATATTTTTCCCTAGAACACATGGCTTTACGGGTTTTAAAAAATGAAGCTCTTGTTCATATGTTAAATATGACACAAATTTCTATGCATTCTGAAAAGATTTAGAATAAACTGCCATTTGTTGTTAAAAATAGCAGTTATATAACTTTTTTTTTTTTTCTTGAGACGGAGTCTTCCTCCGTCGCCCAGGCTGTAGTGCAACCTCCGCTGCAGTGAACCTCGGCTCACTGCAACCTCCGCCTCCCGGGTTCAAGCAATTCTTCTGCCTGCCTAGTAGCTGGGATAACAGGCGTGCGTCACCACCCCCGACTAATTTTTTTGTATTTTTAGTAGAGACGGGGTTTCACCGTGTTGTCCAGGCTGTTCTCGAACTCCTGATCTCGTGATCCACCCACCTTGGCCTCCCAAAGTGCTGGGATTACAGGCGTGAGCCACCGCACCCGGCTGTAGTTATATAACTTTTAGTTATTAAAAGATCACATTCATATATCTTGATCAGTTTAATGATTTCTAAGATATCATTAACAAAAGCCATTATGATGTATTGAAATAGAATTGATCTTAAAACGTTCGTGCTAATGTAACGTGAGTTCCCTTTAATTTTAAACCAGCATTTTTCTCTTATTTAGGCTATAGTTTGTTATAAAGAGTGTAGAGAGAAAAGGGAGTGCTTTTCTGTTAATAGAGTTTTTCTGAAATTAAACTCAAAATTTTCAGTTTCAAGTGGTGAAAGCAGTGTTAACAGAAAGTTTCCCAGATACTAATCCTGGGTCTTTTAAGATCTTTAGATAATTAGTTGCTTTCCAAAATAACTTTTAATTCTGAACTCATTTTAGACTTAAAGAAGAATTCCAAAACCAGCGGAGTTCTTCTAGACCCTCCACAGCGTTCTCCAATGTGAACATCTCACATTTGGAAGCCAGGAGGTGCAGTGTGGGATAAAGGCCACTAACAGGCTGGTCTGTCCGGGACCCCACGTGGCATCTGGTGGTCCTGTGCCCTTAGCCTCCTCTGCTCTGTGACAGCTCCTCAGTCTTT
Source organism: Hylobates moloch (assembly GCF_009828535.3). NCBI lineage: Eukaryota > Metazoa > Chordata > Mammalia > Primates > Hylobatidae > Hylobates > Hylobates moloch. Next base: position 346,682 of record NW_026652290.1, on the reverse strand, counting down.
ATCTTTCTTGATCTTGGGGCACTTAAAAAAATAGGTTTTATTGAGATGAATTCACTCGCCATAAAATTCACCCCTTTAGGGTCCACAGTTCAGTGGTTTTCAGTGTATTCTCAGACTTGAGGAGAAACCTCACCCCAGACAGAAGCCATGTGCACCAGGTCCCGTCGCCTGCTCCAGGCCCGGCACTGCCAGCCTGCTTTCCGCCCCTGTGGATTTGACCCTGAGACCTCCAGAGAGGACTGGCCAGGTGTTCTGTAGGACGCCCCTCTCTCTGTCTGACGTTTTCTCCTGCATTACTGGAAAGAGTGATGTGAGGTGACCTCCCTCCTCCGTGTGCTGGTGGGCCCATAGCGCCCCACCACGGGTCCTGCGTGGTCTGGACCTTGGTCCCTGGTCAAGATGGGGCCTGCCAGGTGCCTCCACTTGAGGGGACTGTGTTTTCCTCTGTAACTAGCAATGTTCTTGGGGGGTACGCAAAGGTTATGCAACATCCTGCTGTTTCTCCTTTGGTTTTCACCCCATCCGAGCTCTGTCCAAAGACCTTGTTGCGTGGTCTGGTGGTGGTTCCTGTGTCCCCACTCCGACGTTCAGTGATTGCAGCTTGTTCTTAAGGAAGGCTCATTCCTCTCCCAGCTTTATTTCATCATTCGCTCCTGCCAGCGTGGACTCATGGGTGCTCATCGTGTTTTGGGGGTTACCATCTAACACTATTGTTATTAATTTTGTTTGAGTTAAAATCTTAACACTGTTGTTATTAACGTTGCTCAAATTGCCCCAGCTTTGGCCACTTCAGGTTGGCTTCTGTGTCCTTTCCGCAAGATCCTGTTCTTTTTTTCCTGAGTGTTTTTTCCTTTCTTCTGGCACCACAAGATGCACCTGGCTTATCTTTTTGCCCCTGCCCCAGCCCTGGCATCCACCACTTCCCAGGAGTCTCAAATCCTCTCGGTGGAGAACCGTATTTGGAATCCAGGACGCCGGGCTTGGCCTCAGCTGCCTCTGGGTCCCCTCCCTCTGTAGCTGAGTGTGTGCCCCTCTTCACAGTCTGCATTTGCACAGACACCGGCTCTAGTCCAGCTTCCTCCTGGCCTCCCTTTGCTTGCTGCTTCTGGGCCTGCTGTGTAGCACGCTCTGCTGTCATGCATCTGCCATCATGCATCTGACGTGATTTCGGAGCTGCCAGCCCACACCTGTGTGAGCAACAGACTCACCACCCAGGGTGGGACGCTCTGTGCATCCTCCTCACCCTGGGCCTAGTGTTGCCAGGGCCATCGCTCAGGTCAGCCCTTCTGGCGCTGCTGGTCCGGGATGCAGCCGCGTCTGCCGGTTCCCTCCGTGCTGGTCCGGGAGGCAGACACGTCTGCCGGTTCTTTCTGTGCTGGGCTCCCCAGGTCTATGATTGTTGCTTCTATCTGCATGTGAATGTGTTCTACAAGTCGAGCACCAAACAGGACAGTCCATCTCCCCCCAAAACTCCCCAGTCTGCTCCCCAACCCTGGGCCACCATGGGTCTGATTTTGGTCCTGATAGTTTACCATTTCTGGAGTGTCTTATAAACGGAAATAATCAATAGGCTTTTGATTCTGGCTTCTTTGACTTGGCACAGTGCCCTTAAGACTCATCCCAGTGATCCTTCCTCTTTTTTGGAGTGGTGTATTGTTGGACAGACCTGGCAGTCACAGTCTACCCAGTGATGTTTCCTTTTGTCGTGGAGTGGTATGTTGCTGGACGGATGTGGCGCTCACAGGCCTACCCGTCTCCTTGGGTGTCTCCGGTCCTTTCTGGAGGCTCAGAGGGGCTCAAGGGAAGACTCTGCTTCCTTGCCCGAGTTGCCCACATTCCTTTGCTCATGGGCCCTTCATCCACCTTCACAGCAAGCCACATCCACGTCTCGCTTCATCCTTTGCGTACCCTATGCCTGTGGCCCTTTCTTCTGCCTCCTGTGTCTGTCCTTCCTTCCTCCTTCCTGTATGTATTTATTTCCTTACCTGTCTACTTATCAGTCTGTCTGGATGGGGTCTTGCTGTGTTGCCCAGACTGGACTCAAATTCCTGGGCTCAAGGGATCCTCCTGCCTCTGCCTCCCACAGGCAGATGGAGCACAGGTGTAGCCAAGGCCGCTGGTGTGTACCACTGTGTTCGGCACCCGCTGGGCTGCAGGAATAATCCAGGGCCCTCTCCCCATCTTAGGGTCAACTGATTGCCAACCTTAATTCCCCTCTGTCATGTAAAGGAACATGTTTGAAGTGGGACAACCCTACCTTTGGTAGTGGGTATTATTCTGCTGAAGACAAGGTTGTGGACAGATGTGCTGTGACCAGGGTAGTTGGGCTTATGACTTTGTTGTTGTTTACGTGGAGGAGCTGAAAGACCTGGGTGTGCTGCTGGATGCCCCAAGGATCTGGCAGGAGGAGGCGTCCAGGCCCTCAGGGCAGGTAGCGGGTGGGCCTCCGTGGTGTTGGGAGGCGCTGGGCCCGGAGGTATCAGCAGGAACTGCAGGGCCCCTACCGCAGGCTCCCTACACAGTGACGCCCGTCTGTCCGTCCGTCTGTCCACAGGAGCAGGAGGGGCTGGGCGGGGAAGACGCAGGGTCTGTCTGAGCATAGCAGTGACCTGTACGTGAGGGACTTTGTTGTTGCCGTCTCCCCAGGGTGCAGAGGGTGGTGGTTTGTGGCCATCCTTGCAGTGTGAGTGAGCAAGTGGCCGAGGGGTAGACTTTGGACGGCTCCAGGCAGAACTCGGGGAAGGAAGCCGTGTACTCTCGTAGCTCTGGGCTGTTTGTGGCTGTGGCCACAGAGGGCAGGGCCTCGGGGCAGGGAGGCCAGTGCTTTTGAGAAGGGCCTCCCCCAGCCCTCAGAAGCTTCCCACCCTATTCCCCTTGGGCTCCATCCTTCTGTTTTTTTTCTGGCTCTGGTTCCTGGCATCTGTTTGCAAGGCTGGCTGGACACTGCAACCACCTGGGCTTGCTGCTGTGGCCTGGACGCTGGGGTCTCTCTCGGCCTGGTGGTGGTCTGCATACCAGAGCTGAGAAGCGGCCCTGTGGTAGAAGGGGGCCTTTCCACACTGAGACCACAGACTGTCCCTGCAATAAGCAAGCATTTCTCTGAAATGTGAGATAAACGCTTTATCCGCTGGTGATCCGTGGTTGTTAGTAATTAAACCAAGTAAACGGTAGCTCATTCGGCCAGGCCGCTTGCCGCCAGTGAGGGGTGCAGAGCTTCTGCAGCATCCCGGGGAGGTCCCGGAACGTGGGTCTGGGCTGTGCTGATGCTGGAGCAGCCGGCGGGGAGAGCTGCTGGGCCACTCCTGACAGCCCCGCACCCGCTCTGGATGGAAGCTTCTCGCTCCCAGCCCATACGGGCCTGCTGCGGGGGCTGGAGGGGCCCCTCTGCTTGAGCCTCGGGGTTCCCCGTGCCTACATGCCCTGCTGGCTTTGCCCGTGGTTGGTGGCCGTGTTTTGGGCTGCGTTGATGTCGTTGTGGAGCCCGCTCTGGGCCTCGGCACGTCTGAGCTTGATTGGGATGGAAAATGCACCTGGTGGTTTGTAGTATGTTGTTTCTGTTTTATTTAATTTCATTTGCCATTCTTATTCAAAAGATGCTTCCTACGTTTGTGCTATATTGGTAGTTTAACTTCCCACCCTTTCCATCCACGAATTTGTTTTTATTGTGGTTCTCAGTGACCACACTCTAGGGGTCCTTTCTCTCCTCTCTCCTCTCTCCTCTCTCTCTCCTCTCCCCTCTCTCCCCCCCCCCCCTCCCCTCTCTCCTCTCTCCTCTCCCCTCTCCCCTCTCCCAGCTCTTCCTCTCCCCTCTCCCCTCTCTCTCTCCTCTCTCTCCTCTCTCCTCTCCCTCTCTCCCCTCTCTCTCTCTCTCTCTCTCTCCTCTCTCCTGTCTCCTCTCCTCTCTCCTGTCTCCTCTCCTCTCTCCTGTCTCCTCTCCTCTCTCCTGTCTCCTCTCCTCTCTCCTCTCTCTCTCTCTCTCCTCTCCCCTCTCTCCTCTGCCTTCTCTCCTCTCTCCTCTGCCTTCTCTCCTCTCTCCTCTCCCCTCTCCCCTCTCTCTCTCCTCTCTCCTCTCTCCTCTCTCCTCTCCTCTCCCCTCCCTCCCTCCCTCCTAGGCAGAGCCTGTGAGACTTGCAGGCATTTCCCCAGAACCCAGGCCCTCTTGGCCATCTGGCTGCTGCCCCACCCAACCTTTGGCCTCTCCTGGGGCTCCTGGATGGTTGGGCGTCCCGAATCCCCAGCAGCAGAGCGCTTGGTCACAAGGCCCGAGTCACATGCCCCAGCTTCTCCGAGGAAGTGCAGAGTCCAGCCGCAGGGAGGACTTTCTCAACCGGCCCTGGGGCCAGCTGTCCTGCTCCTCCTTGTTTGCTGTGGGCTCACCTCTGTGGGCTGCTTACTCAGACCCACTTGCACCCATGGGACCTTCCCACCCGTTTCTCCTGCCTCCTTCAGTCTGTGCCCAGCACCCCGCTGTCAAGCCCCTTCCCCCCAGCCCCTGACGCTGGACACGTTGGAGGAGACTGTGGCCCTGTGGCATGTTCTGGGCCATCTCCAGGGCCTGGAGTGGGCACCTGTGCCCAGCGCTGGAGGCTGGGGGACAAGTGCTCTCTCTGATAAATGCCCCCGAGTTTCAGTTCTGTGGCTGTAGTGTGTAGGTCTCCTAGCCCAGCATCCGCGAGCCCACGCCCTGGGGACTCATGGGGCCGAGGAGAGAGGAGCGCAGAGAACATGAGGATACATGAGCCCCTTGCCTGAGAGGTGTGCTGTAAACCCGGAGAGCAAGTGGGCCTGGGTATGGGGCGACAGACAGTGTGAGACGTGGGAGAACAGACGGGATGTCACATGCATTGCGGATGGCGGGGCTGGCACCTCACACACACGCCCTGGAAGTCAGGGTGTGGTGCTGACGGTGTCTGCGCTGCCGGGCTGGAGCGGAGCTTGCTCTCTCTGCAGTGGGTGCCGCTCACTTTTCCTCAGCTGGATGTATCTTTCACATTTAGCTTGTTTAACAGCAGAGTTGGTGAGAGGGCGCACACCTGGCGTCACCATTGTCCCACATGCATGTCCCCGGCGTCCTTCATGTTGATGCGGGCCCCGCCCCACGGCTCAGGTCTGTCAACGTCCCTGGAACAAGGCAGAGCACTTGGGCCCTGGGAGACCTGGAAACCAGGAACCTCAGAGGCGCTGGCGGCCGTGGAGGCTGCTTATCTCTGCGTCTGAAATTCTATTTTCCACCTTTTCCCTTTAGGCTGCTAGGAGGCGCAATCTCTCAAGCTTTTCTTAGAAAGGATGATTGTCCTCCACCCTGCCCCAACCCCTCTGTGTTCTGTGCAATGTCTGATGAGAGTGTTCTGGGTTATTCACAGTAACTAAGCTGGGTGATCTCACGAGAGGATGTAATGAAGCCCAAGGAGCCTGGCGGGGGCCAGGAGAGGCCTTGCTCTGAGTGTGGCTCACGCGGGGCAGCGCCTTGGCGTCTGTGTGTGGTGTGGCGGTTTTCCTGCCACTCTCTGGAAGGGGCCTCTGCCAGACGCTTTGCCTTCAGGGCCTCAGGCCCCTCTGGGCACGGTGGGTGTTCACGTGTTTCTGCAGGGTTAGGCTCTGTGCGCGGCGTGGTCTGCAGGACCTGGACAGCCCCTGCCCTGGGGCATTTGTGTTGGCCACCTTGGTTTGCCCCCCGTCCAAACGCTGCCAGTTCTCGTCCTCCAGGGCACCCCGTTTCTGTCTTTTTGTTCACCGGACCTCCCCACCTCCCGCGCCGCACCACCACAGCAGGCCAGGTGCGTTCTGCCCCCAGGCCCTGTCCTCGTGGCTCTTTGATCCCGCGCCCTCAGTGTGCGCCGTCTCGTGGCTTTCGTTAGAACCAGGGTCGGCCACCCCCAGCTCCCACGTGGCATCCGGTGTCTTGGGGGTCACATGTGTCGGTCGGCTCGAGCTGCGTGTTGCCTGTGGGGCATGTCTGAACCTCAGGTGGGCCTGAGTCGTGAGAGCAAGGCTTTCTCATCGATACTGTGTGGTCTGTACTGTTTTGCAGAATTTCTTTTTAATTAATCCTTTCTCTTTTTCACAGTGCACTGGTGATCGCTGCGGTGTTTGACCGAGACATAAACTGCAGAAGAGCAGCCTCTGTAAGTTTTCTCATTTTGATATTTCCTTTCCTGAAGGTGGGGGGTGGGCCTGGTCTCCCCGATGCTCCTCTGTGCACTGCCGCCTGGCCAGCTCACCCGTGCACAGCAGGAGCCGCGAGGGAGCTGCTGAGGGTGCCAGCTGCGGGCAGGCCACGGGTTCTTACTGTCTCTGGGTGTTGGGAGAGCCGTGGTCTTCAGCGTGTGAAGGGCAGTCAGGGTTAAGCATCCCCAGAGCTGCAGCCATCACTGCTGGGGGTTGATGGGTGATGCAGGCGAGTGGGAGGTGCCCGATGACAGGTCTCGGTGCAGGCAGCTGCGTGCTGAAGACACAGAAGAGAGTGGGTTCTGCGAGGGTGGCCAGAATGTGGCGGCGGGACGGGTCACTCACCAGTTGGCTTTGAACCTTGGGAGGGGCTGTTGCGAGCAGTGGTCAGCTCTGCTTCTCCTGGCTACACTCGCCTGGGCCTTGCTGGATGTGGGAGCTGCCTGCAGGACTGGGTGCGTCTTGAACACAGATGGCTGGTTTCCTCTAGAGAGCCCTGTGACGTTTGGGGTGAATTCTGGGTGTGAGGAGCTGTAGCAACTGCTGCCGCGCTGACCAGGCTACTTCATTTGGCTCAGAGCTGGGCTGGAGTGAGGCCTGTGTCTCTTGGGACCACAGAGAGCTGGCAGTTGAGACGGTGGACCAGTCTCAAGATAAGAGTCTTTATTTCGGATACAGATAAGACGCTGAACACGTTTTAAGAGGGTAAGAACAGAGAGGCAGCACTTTGAGAAAGATGGAGGGGTGAGGTTGGCTTTTGGTGATGGGATGGGCCCCACAGTTCCTCATGGGCTTGAGCTGCTGGAACTCTGTGTCCAGGCTCAGCATAGCCGGCTTAGTGGGAACCTGTTGAGGGAGCCGTTCACACTCCCTGATACTGTCAGACTTGGTGGCCAGTGGACCAGGTGGAAGGCGTGCTGGGAC
>NW_026652290.1:337639-339403 GCF_009828535.3 Hylobates moloch | reverse complement strand
GGTGAGGGCTTCCTGTCAGCCCTGCAGTGCGTGGCCCCTGGTGAGTGGGACCAGGTGGAAGGGGTGCTGGGACCGGTGAGGGTTTCCTGTCGGCCCTGCAGTGTGTGGCCCCTGGTGAGTGGGGCTGTGCAAGTGCAGTGTTGGTTCTCTCTCTCTGAAATGCAGGAGCTCACATGATACCCTGAAGTCTTTCTAGCTCAAAATGTCTGTCATCTTCTGTAGCTTCTGGTGATCTGCCTGCTCTCTGTATCCTGAAGTCGTTAGAAGTCTTTCTGTGCCTCAGGTCCTTTAGAACTAGAGAGAATTCACCAGGAGAGCTCAGAAGCTCTTCTCTGTCCCTGAGGCTGCTCTTATTTTGTCTTCAGCATCAGTAGAAAACCTCATACTCTTTTGGGGAAGTCGTCACATTTTTGCCCTGCTATTTACCCAAAGGCAGTAAATGTAAGACTTTGAAATACAATACAATTTTATGTTAAATCTGTACTTAAAATTAAGCTTTTAGATTTTCTTTACTGCAACCTAAGACATTTCATGGGAAGCAGTAATAAAATTACTTAGGCTTCTATGAACCCTGAATATGAGGTGAAATAATATAAATCATTTTTCACATTAAAATCCCTTTAAATTGGCAATAAATCTTTTCTGATAAATACCACCGAGTGCACCTAGCTTACCCCGTAGCTTGCAAAATTAAAACAGCCAAAGGTAAAAGATACCTTGTTTGAAGCTTATTTGGAAATGTGAGGACTGAGGGCCTCATAATTGGGAATCATTTTTTCCAGCTGTGGAGCTGCTGCTTTCAGATAAAGATGTCTCGGTCTTTCTGGCTCAGCTTGGGTTCCTGTTTGACGCTGTCTCACTGGGTGAGGTCACCCCTGTGAGGCCCCGAGGCCTCTTCAGCACCGGCCAGGAGGCAGCAGTGAAAGGCGTTGAAGTCCCGTCCCTCCTTGGGGCTGGACACGGTCCCTTGCCCCTGAACTCTAGATGCCCTGCATTGCCTTGGTAGCTCCCATGTCGAGATTGGCCACGGCAGCAAAGGCCGCAGTCATCCATCCTGTGGTCTGTGACCCTCCCAGCCACGCTGTGAGGAAGGTGCTGCGGCTGGTTCTTAGCATCGGCAGGAGCGTGGCGACTCAGGCAGTCAGCGTGTTAGTGAGTTTGTGAAAACAGTTTCAGCTGTGTTCGTTGCTGAATACTGGTTTTTCTGCGTATTGGAAGGAATCTAGCAGACCCCCAAATGTGCTGACATTGCAAAAACACATGTCTCCCGGCGGGGAAGGAAGGGGCAGTAGAGATGGGGTGTGGTCGTGGCTTCTTGTTCTTCATCAGGAAGGGGGATGGGGGCCCCCATTCACTCACAGTTAAAGTAAAGGCACTTAAAGCCTCCATTTAACTGAGAAGATTTTAAATCTTTTTCATCCAGCATTTTGTTTGATATATAGTGTCTGACCTCTATTTGTGACTTTTTATTTTGGGATAATTGAGATTTATATGCAGTTTTCCTCCCCTCCCCTCTCCTCCCCTCCCCTGCCCTCCCCTCCCCTCCCCTCGCCTCCCCTGCCCTCCCCTCCCCTCGCCTCGCCTCCCCTCCCCTTGCCTCGCCTCGCCTCCCCTGCCCTCCCCTCCCCTCCTCTCCCCTGCCCTCCCCTCCCCTCCTCTCCCCTCCTCTCCCCTGCCCTCCCCTCCTCTCCCCTGCCCTCCCCTCCTCTCCCCTGCCCCCCTCCCCTCCCCTCGCCTCGCCTCCCCTGCCCTCCCCTCCCCTCC
>NW_026652290.1:252527-337239 GCF_009828535.3 Hylobates moloch | reverse complement strand
TGCCCACAGCCCCTGCTGTTTCCCTCTCCTGACCCTTGGTAGCCACCGGTCGCTCTCCGTTGCCTATTCTATTATGTCATCTCGGGAATGCTGTGTAAATGGACTCTGGCCTCTAACGCTGTAGCTTTCTTCTCTCGGCACAGCTCTCTGGAGACCCACCCCCGAGCTTGGTGGGTGGTGCCGGTTTGCTGCTTCTGTTGCTGAGTGCTGCCGTGGTTTGTGTGACCGTTCATGGGTTAGGACATCAGGATGGTTTCTAGTCTTTAAGCTGCTGTAAACATTCGTGCTCAGGTTTTCGTGTGAGTGTAGCTTCCATTTCTCTGGGATAAATGCCAGGAGTAGTTTCTGGGTGGTGGTAGTTGGACATTTAAACTGCTTTCTAGAGCAGCTGCACCATTCACGTTTGCCGTTTGCACCACCTGCCCGCAGCCCTGCCTTCCTCTGTCCTCGCCTGCGTCTGACATGGCCACTGTTTTCTGTGTCGGCCTTTTTGACAGGCATGTGGTGATACGTCACTGTGGTCTTCACCTGCGTTTCTGTCATGCCTGATGGTGTGGAGCATCTTTCACCGGCTTACTTGCCATCTGTACCTCCTCTTTGGTGAAATGTCTGCTCAGGTCTTTTACTCGTTTCTAAGTGGATTGTTTTTTGTTTTTTTGTTGTTGTTGAGTTTTGAGCACTCTTTACATATGTAGGGTTCTGGTCCTGTGTTGGATTTGTGTTTGGCTTTCTCCTAGTCTGTAGCTCATCTTTCCATCCTCTTCATAGGGCAAGAGTTTTTAATTTTTTAATTTTGCTGGGGTCGCAATCAGTTTTTTGTTTTTGCAGCTCACGTTTTTAGTGCTTTTTAAGACGTGAAGACTTTCTTAAGTCTGGGAACTCCGCCTCGCCCGGTCCCAGGGATGCTGTCCTGTGTTTTCTGTTCTGCTGATTGGTCTGCATGTCTGTTCTGCCAGTGCACACTGTGTGACAGGCTGTGCTGCGACGCTGCTGTGTGTAGTCAGCCTTCACACTGGGCAGGGAGATGCCTCCCAGCGTCTTCTTTCTCAGGACTGTTTTCCCTGGTTTAGGGCTTGTGCTTTTCCACATAAATCTTGAATTTTTAAAACATCTTTTAGATGCCACTGGAATGGTACATGTCTTCCTAATAGTGTATGTTAAATTGACGTTACAGTATATCTTTGTTGCATTGCCTCTTGGCAGGTTTTGTTTCTTACTTTCCTAATGAATTTATCACAAAAGTTACAAAATTGCAAAGCAGCAGCAGTCAGGCCTCCTCCCTGCCCTTGTGAGAGCTGCACAGGAGCCCGCTGCGAAGCGCTTGTTTCCTCCAGTCTCTAGCCCAGCCCAGGGGTCTGCCTTGGAGCCACCTGCATGTCTGGTTTCTGTGTGATTGGCCAGAGGCGGCAGGCACGTCTGTTCCTTTTCCCTGGGGGTTGGAGGCACAGACCCTGGGTGGCCGTGTTTTGGCTCCTTTACTTGGTGCCCGTCTGTGTGTGCTTCTCCCAGCAGCCCGCGCTCAGCCTTGCTCTCAGGAAGCCCCCAGGCGAGTGTTGGCAGGAACCCTGCCAGGCGGGAGGTCGCTCCTCCAGAGCGTGGTCCCTGAAGCCGCCAGCCTCCCTGACCTTGCTGCTGGCTGGTGGTGTGTGTGGTGTGGCCGTGGGTGCCCTTTGCTGGGTCTTCCTGGGACACTGAAGTCTCCTGTGTCTCCAGCCCTGAGAACTCTGAGCCCGGGTGCTTTTGGGAAGGACGGGGCACCAGCTGGTGACACATGGGAAGGGAGGTGTGGTTGTCACCTTGCCAGGGTAACCTGCTCTGCCTGGCCGGTGCGCCTAAGGAGGGCAGGGTGTGTGTGGAGGACTTGAGAGGCCTCCTGGAAGCACTTCATCCTGTTGAAGTTCACATTTCGACCTTTTCAGCAGCCCTTGGGCCCGTGCCCGGCCCTGGGACTCGGCCTGGAGAGCCCATTGACACCGTGCCATGGGTGCCGGCAGGGCACCCTCCCTGGAGGGCGGCACGCGGTGCCAGTTGGTGACCATGAGCTGCCTCACTCCTGAGGAAGAGTGTTCGGACTCTGGGCTTTGATTTAACCTGCCTGCCTGTCTCCGTGTTGACAGTCGGGGCCTCCGCGTGGGTGCTGCTGGGAGGCTCAGTGGCAAAGGCCACTTTTCAGGATGTGTCTGATTTTATAAACTTGAATTCTTAAATTGTGGTTTTAAAGAGCACCAGGACGTAAAAACAGAGTGATGCGCCTTGAGGCTCTGTTCAGCCAACAATGAGGGCTTTTATTTAAAAAATAAAGCCGTGGGTCATTAACATTGTGCTGTTTGTTCTGAACTTGCCTCTGGTGTTGGCGGAAGCTGACCTCGCTCACCTGCTGTGTTTGTTCTTTGCTCTGCAGGCCGCCTTCCAGGAGAATGTGGGGAGACAGGTATGGCTGCTTTTAAACACCTTTATTCCAAAAACTTCCTGCGGGTTTATAGGTAGGAATCTTGAGAGCTATAACCCTGGTGTCTTCTCGCACTGTGAGATGTGGTGTGGCTACATCAACGCCAGGGTCATGAATGCACCATAGGACGCACATGTTAAACAGCGAGTCCTGTTTCACAGGGAACCTGCATGTACAGTAATTTACACACACAGGTCGGAAAGTTGTGCTTTACGCGTTGCCAAGAGCCACATAATGTGGCTCTGCAGGGTGGGGCGGGTCCCTGGGACCAGCCTGGCCTTGTGGGATGCAGACCTGACCCCGCCTCATCCCACGCAGAGGAGGAGCTGGCTCTGTTGACGTCAGCTCGTGCCTCATCCAGACTGTAGAGGGGCCCAGAAGTCGGCTCCCAGAAGCTATGGACCCCACGCCCCCACGTCATGCTGGGGCTGCTTTTGCTGTGCCCTCTGACCCTGACATCTGGTCACTGGTCAGCTTCGCCTGTGAATGGGGGGCCCCAGGTTATTCATGTTGTGTGTGATGACGTCACATCTTGGGCGTGTGGTCGGGTCTTGCAGGAGAGTGGGACAGAGGCCGGAGAGGGGACCAGGATCTGGGCTGGACCTGGGCGGGGAACAAGAGGTCAGCCGAGAAGGCTCTGGAGTTCCCGGACAGCAAAGCAAATGCAGCCGGGGTCTGGGCTGTGGCCGGGTGGTGTAGGGTGGCCTGGGGTGGACGTGGGCCTGCGGAACCTTCTGACCTGTGGGGAGCCCTCCAGGCAAGGTGTCTGACCTGGAGTGGAAGCATCGAGGCCAAATGAGTCCAAAGGAAAAGCCGGATGCCAGAGTCAGCTGGAGAGGCGGGCGGACGAGGACTTGTGCCTATTATTGAAATGGTTCTGGAGGAGCCTACTGTGAATGTTGTGGGCAGCTTTCTGTAGACGGAGCCCAGGAAGGGGCGTGACCTCCTCGTTGGCCCGAGGCGGCCGAGGCCCTCCCAGCGTCCTTGGGGTGCTGCATGTGTTTAGAGCCCTGCACCCTGGTAGGAGCCAGTTCACTAGGAGGAGGCACCAGCCTTGGAAGGGGAGCCTGGGTGTGCAGACAGCAAGAGCCGCCCAGGCCGAGGAGAAGGTGAACGAGGTTTGGTCTTTTGAGTGGAGAGTGTGGCTGCTGTGAGGAAGGAGGAGCTTGTTGGAAACCACTCAGCTGAGCCGAGGGACTTGCCAGCTTCCTGGAAAGTGACAGCCCAGGAGAAGACGTCTCCCCGTCCCTGGCTTCCAAGCCCTCCAGAGCCCCCACTGGAGAGGGGCGTGCTGAGGCCAGAGCCTGGGGTGGCAACGATGCTGGGTGGGCCCTGGGGCACACTCCGCTGTCACGCTCTGTCCCGGGTTCCCAGATGCTGCTTCCTGGGAGGAGCAGCCCGGTCGCGTAGGGAGCCATGGGGCCCTGCAGCTGAGCTGACCGACCTCCCTGTGTGTGTGGCTGGATTTGAGCCGCGTTACCTTTGTCGGGGCAGCTCAGGTTGGGGATTGATTGACAGGGAAAGGAAAGGCCTTTACACTTGGTCGAAATTCAGGCAAGCAGCCAGAAAATGGGATATTCCCGTGGGTGCAGGACTCTTGCACCTCAGTCCTGAGCCTGAGCCGTGTGAGTCTCAGAGCATCCTGCACAGTGACCAGCATGCGGACGGCAGCGGGAGCCTGGTGGAAGAAGCTGCACAGATTTTGAAGAGACTTTGAAAGAAATGCAAGATGCGCAGGTGCGGAGCGTCTCCCAGCCCCGCACGGCCGTGTCCTGCTGAGGTTGGACAGAAACATTTGAGAAGAAGGTCAAGAACTTGGCAAGGCAAAGCAGACGGGAGTGGACGTGTCACATAGCACGCAGGGAAGCAGCCTAAAAACCCTCGGATTTGGAGAAGGCTGTTTCTAATACACAGATTTGGAATGAAGTTGTAAGAAACGCATTACAGTAGAGGCCTCTGGGTAACAGCAGCAGGGATGGGGTGTGGTTGCGGAGCGGCATGGGGGACACAGAGGGGGCTTGGGGCAGAGACGAGGGACCAGCTTCTCTGTCCAGGCTCATCTTGGCTGGAGTTGGAGACTGTGGTCCTGAGTGGTCTCTGCCTTCTCCCCACTGAGCCCAGGGGCTCTTGAGCAGGTTGTGACTAACCCATGGGCAGCTTCCACGTCCAGGGCCTGTCCGACATTCCAGCCCTATGACCCTGCTCCTAGGCGAGTGCTGGCCAGGCCCCCGCCAGCATCAGGCCCTTGTGGTGGCCTGTCCACACCCAGGTCCCCCACTTCCCCCCTGCACAGGGGAGGAAGTTGAGGCTCAGGGCAGCCGAGCCCACCTTTGTCTGCTCGGAGCCTGTTGTTCCAGCCCTAGCCTGGCTAGACAGAGCCTTGGCCCCTGTGTTGGTCTTGCTTTGTTCTCACTGTGGGGGGATGCTGGGCACAGAGTCCCCTTGTTCTTGTTCTCAGTGAGACCTGGTCCTGGGCCACCCCCGACGTTTCCCTGGGCTCCTGCCTGCTGTGATGTGGGACATGGGGTTGTACCCCAGTGGGCGACCTCCCAGGGTGTGGCACCTGCTGTCTTTCTGCAGAGTGAGCCGCAACACCCCCAGCTGGGTGCAGGTTTCTCCCCTGTTCCATGGTTCAGTGAAGGACGCTCGTGCTGTCACCCATTCCAGCAGCCTCAGGCAGGAGTTTATGGTATCTCTATCAGCCCAAGCTCCCAGTGTAACCCTTGGGAGAGATTTGCTGGAAGAAAGCCGCATGGTACCTGCTCATTCCGGCCTCTCCTGGTGGGAAGGAGGGATGTGGCCCCGGGTGCTCTCAGGAGTGCTGGCTGTTCAGTTACGTTTACTTGCGAAGCTGTTACATGAAGGTGTGAGGTTTTAATGATCAAGTGCAGGGTGGTGATGAATGTGTTAAAGACGTCAAGGAAGGATCTGAATCCCGGCCTCGGAGGTGGGCAGGCTTGGGAGACCTTTGAAAAACCCTGCTGTGGTTTAAGCTGTAAAGCTTTCTGTGTTTGGTTTAAAGTTTGTCATTTGTATTTTCTTAGGAAATTATTTATGTTGTTTCCAGAATTTCAAATCCTGGAACCTGAGAGTGGTATCAGTAACACCATGTAGGCTTCGGGGCTGGAGCTGGGGCTCCACTGGGAGGCTGTCGTGGTGGGGTGGGAGGAGGTGCCGCCTCTCCCATGTCAGAGCCTCGGCGGTTGCTGGTCCTTGATGCTTCTGGGGTCAGCTGTCACCACCCCCAAGAACCGGCTGGGCCGGCTGCCCCCAGTCAACGTCTTGCCTGCCCAGGACAGCTGAGCGGGGCCTGGGCTCTGGTCCAGGCTTTGTAGACCGGGCAGGCAGCTGCATCTCCGACCTGACCCAGGCCTGCTCGCTCTGGTGTGCACCGACCTGCCAGCTTTGTGGCGTGGGGCTCGGGCCGAGGGAGGTCAGTGGCTGTAACACCGTGGAGACCTGAAGACCGTTGACGGTGCCTGTTTTCAGGAAAGGTCTCTTACAGCGTACCGAAGTGGAAGTGTTTGAGTTGTTTGAAAAAGATGAAATACTAGTGAGTGGTTTCAATGATTTGTCATGGTGTCGCCTGGGTAGACCGTCAGGAAGTCGGTGTGACGTGGAAGTCCTCAGTGAGCAGTGTCTGTGGTGTGTGGCTCGCTCGTCACCTGCCTCAGGGCTCGGGGTTCATGAGTGTAAATGTCTGTGGATATGATTATTGAACTTGGTGAAATGCCTTTTGTTCATTCAAATTCTTCTTTTTCCCCCATTTCCACTTTCTTATTAGGGCACTTTCCCTCATGGTATTGATATTTTGACCACAGCTGACTATTTTGCTGTCGGTAACAGATCCAACTGTTTCCTGGTTATAAGGTAAGTTTTTAATGTATATCACAAAAACAGAATATCCTAAAATCAGATTGGATGTCAAAAATCAGCTTCCACCATTTTCTTTTTTCATCCTGTAATGTCCACTAAATTGAATATAGTTTTTGTGTGAAAAATTAAAAGTGGAATTGGGAACAGTTACTGAAACTTGTGTTTCATGTTGATTGGACACACCTCATGCTTTACTACGCTAGATAGGGGACATTACTCACGTGTTAAAGAGGGGCTCAGCTTCAGGAGTGCGGCCTTGCCGTGAGTGCTGTCTCTGCTTACGATTTTTCTCCTGATGGCCCCGTTTTACCCGTGCTGGTTCTGTGTCGGGCTTGGAGTTTGACAGGAAGCAGCTGCAAGCACGGCCACACCTCCTCCCGATGCTTCCCTACTGGATGTCCTAAGTGCTTTCCCAGTGTGAAATCTTGGCTTAGAAGGGACTGTTTCTTTTTCTGTTTCAGTAATAGAAAGTGTTTTGAAGCTGAAGTTATCTGTAGATTGTTTATGAAATGAGTAAGAGGTATTTTAGAAATCAGGTTAGAAACAAATGTTTAGCACCTCTAATTGCAGTTTACAGAATTAAATTGTTTTAGTTGTATAATTAGGTACTGAGGAGGTTTCTTCAGTGATCTTAGTTGATCCATTGCAGCAGAAATGTGAAAAAGGGTGTGACTTTATTTCTTTATTTGTTTTTGGAGACAGTCTCGCTCTGTTGCCCAGGCTGGAGTGCAGTGGGGTGTGACTTTATGAAGTGATTTATTTGCTTTACATTAGGACAAGAAGCATGCCCGATGCATTTTTAACATAAACCATTAAATACCCTAAAGATCGATTCCCCAACAGCCCTGCTATGTAGACCGAGCGGAAAGGACGTTTCTCCATCACCAGCCTGGGAGGAGTTTTGAAAACGTAGCATTTGGCCTGTTTCCCAGGAAGGATCTTTGAACACACTTATCTGTATTTTTATACCCTTTCAGTTTTCCTCAACATTTAATGTCCTTTTTTGCCTTATCAGTTCTTTCCTATTAATACTTAGCCATATATTTTATGTGGAAAATACACTGGCCCGATGTGGTGGCTCACACCTGTAATCCCAGCACTCTGGGTGGCCAAGGCGGGTGGATCACCTGAGGTCAGGAGTTGAGACCAGCCTGGTGAAACCCGTGTCTACTAAAAATAAAAACATTAGCTGGGCGTGGTGGCGGGTGCCTGTAATCCCAGCTACTCAGGAGGCTGAGGCAGGAGAATCACTTGAGCCCAGGAAGCGGAGGTTGCAGTGAGCCAAGATTGCGCCACTGCACTCCAGCCTGGGTGACACAGTGAGACTCCATCTAAAGAAAAAGAAAATCTACCACCTTTTCCCGAGTTTCCTGGGTAACACACCTGACAGCTGTGGGAAGCTTCAGCATATTTCCCTTGTTGCTGAGGTTTCTAAGCCAGCCTAAAACTCGCATGTAATTTGCTGTGTGCGTTTTGTAAAAACATTTGCCAACACAAGACCTGGGTCCAGGCATGTCTTTCCCCAGTCTGTTTGGCTTCCTCATGATGCCAGGCCCTGTGTGCAGACCAGATGCCACCTGTGAGGACGCACCGGCAGACAGGCCCCTCCAATCCTGAGGACGGCATCACGGGGACCGGCAGTCATGGCTGCACCCTAGCACCATGGGGCCCCCCTTGCACCCGAGGCAGGGTCCTGCTGTCAGCCTGGACCTTGGGGTGAGGGAGGCAGTGGTCCTGTTCAGCAGAGGGCATGGGACTCAGCACAGCCCAGCAGGGAGGAGAGTTAGCAGGGCCCTGGGCCCTGGCGGGGAGCTGTTGGGGGCCTTTGAGCCATAGTGAAGAGTGTGGATTGTCCTGAGGTCATGGCACTTTGATGGTCAGGTCTGTGTTTTGAACGTATCACGGTGGCTGTATTTGGTGACTGGAAATAAGGAGAGGGCTTGGGGGCTCTCGGGGGAGGGGAGAGGGCTGGGGGCCTGGAGGTGTGCCCGCTGGAGGAAGGTGGGAGTCGTCAGGGCATTACAGAGGGTCTCAGAGCAGTGTTGGCATCACACCGCAGGTGGAGGGCACAGCTGAGGGCGACAGTGTCGTTGAGTGCGAGGAGGTTGGGGGCTCAGCTTGCATGTGCTGACCTGCGAGGAAGCATCAGCCGTGCTGACACGGAGATGTTTCCTCTGCAAGTGGGAGTTTCGGACACACAGACTGGGATTGAACTAACGGAAGGGCACCCCGTGAAGACTGTGGGGTGAGACGAGGAGGATGGGGGGACCAGCCGTCGCCCCGCTCTCCTGTTTATCATCACAGCCTCGTTGAGGTGTAAACGACACGCAGTAAGCTGTGCATGTTCAATAGGTACATTTTTGTAAATGTTAACATCTGTAAATTCGTACCTATCACCACAATCAAGATGAGAAAAGACCCAGGTTTCCCCTTTCCCTTTTGGGGTCCCTCCTCTCCCACACCCCATTCTTCAGGCATCCCGGTCTGTTGCTGTCACTGCAGCTGTGTCTGCGTTTCCCGAAGCTCTGTGTGAATGGGTTCAGGCAGTGGGCACCCTCCTTACACTGGCTTCCTCTGCTCCATG
The DNA here is from genome assembly GCF_009828535.3 of Hylobates moloch. NCBI lineage: Eukaryota > Metazoa > Chordata > Mammalia > Primates > Hylobatidae > Hylobates > Hylobates moloch. Next base: position 328,330 of record NW_026652290.1, on the reverse strand, counting down.
CTTCCTGCAGACTGTCCGCCTGTGGGGACCGTCCGCGGAGCCTCCAGGGCCAGGGGTGTGGTGCACGGCGTCTGTCTCCACTCACCCGGTGAGGGGCTTCTGGGCAGTGTCCCGTCTGGGTTGTCACAGGTGCAGCTGCGGTGAACATGTGTGTACACGTCTGTCTTTGGGCCTGCACTCTTGTTCTCTGGCATAGATGCCCAGAGCTGGGTGGCTGTGCTGTCAGTTTTTTTTTTTTTTTTCCTTTTGAGACAGAGACTTGCTCTGTCACCCAGGCTGGAGTGTGGTGGCGCAGTCACGGCCCACTGCAGCCTCGACCTCTTGAGTTCAAGCGATCCTCCCACCTCAGCCTCCCGAGTAGCTGGGACTACAGGCACACGCCACCACGCCGGGCTGATTTTTGTATTTTTTTGTGGAGACGACAAATCATGTTGCCCAGGGTGGTCTTGAACTCCTGGTCTCAAGTGATCCGCCTGCCTTGGCCTCCCAAAATGCCGGCCTTGCAGGCATGAGCCACCACACCCTGCCTGTAACTTCTTACGAAATGGCCACACGGCTTTCAATGTGATGGTGCCACGCACCCCCGGTGCTGGATGAGCTCGGGGTCCGGGGTCCGGGGTCCTTGCTGGCGCTGGGGATGTTGGTCTTTCAAGCTTGGCCACTGTCCTGGGGGTGTGGGAGCAGCTAACTTGTGTTCTAGTGACCGATGATGCAGTTTCAGTCATCATCCATTTCAGGGGCGTGTTTAACAAATCTTTCGCCCATTTATTTATTAGGTTAGTCGTTTTCTTCCTGTTGAGAATTTGAGAATTCTTCATGCATTCTGCATACAATTCCTTTTTCAGATGCTTCCTTGCTACGTATTTCCTCCTGCTGTGTGGCTTTCCCTTTCAGTATCCTGTATATTCCTTTTTTTTTTTTTTTTTTTTTTTTTTTTTTTTGAGACGGAGTCTTGCTCTTTCACCCAGGCTGGAGTGCAGTGGCGCGATCTCAGCTCACTGCAGGCTCCGCCGCCCGGGGTTCCGCCATTCTCCTGCCTCAGCCTCCCACGTAGCTGGGACTACAGGCGCCTGCCACCTCGCCCGGCTAATTTTTTGTATTTTTAGTAGAGATGGGGTTTCACCGTGTTAGCCAGGATGGTCTCGATCTCCTGACCTCGTGATCCGCCCGCCTCGGCCTCCCAAAGTGCTGGGATTACAGGCGTGAGCCACCGCGCCCGGCCAAGTATCCTGTATATTCCTAAGTCAAAGCCTTTTTAAAAAAAAAAATCAGCTTTGGGCCGGGCACGGTGGCTCACACCTGTAATCCCAGCACTTTGGGAGACCGAGGCAGACAGATCACGAGGTCAAGAGATCGGGACCATCCTGGCCAACATGGTGAAACCCCGTCTCTACCCAAAATGCAAAAATTAGGCGTGGTGGCGGACGCCTGTAGTCCCAGCTACTTGGGAGGCTGAGGCAGGAGAATCACTTGAACCTGGGAGGCGGAGGTTGCAGTGAGCCGAGATCGTGCCACTGCACTCTAGCCTGGGCAACAGAACGAGACTCTGTCTCAAAAAAAAAAAAATCAGCTTTATCTTTGTACATCTACTTTATTATATAGAGTTTACGTATAGTAAAATCGCCAGTTTTCAATATGGGTTTAAGTGTGGCAGCAGGTTTGGCAGATGTGAGCTGTTGAATGACCACCACCGTGGTCAATGTGGTGCACATGAGTGTCCCTCCAGGAGGCGCTGTCCTGACTGACCACCTGTCACTGGGACTCCACCGTTTTAGAATCCGTGCAGGTAGCTTCCTTCATCCACTCCCTGCCTCATCAGCTGCCTGTGTTTCAGGGTTCCTCAGTGGTTCCCGCTGCGTGGATGCCCCACAGTTGAGGGGCTTGGAGCCCCCGTGGGTTTTGGTGTGAGCACACGGCACGGCTCTGTTCTCCCCGGCTGGTTTTCTGGTTTTCGTGAGCATTGAGCCCCCGTGGATTTTGGTGTGAGCACACAGCACGGCTCTGGGTGTTGGTGTGAGCACACGGCATGGCTCTTTTCTCCCCGGCTGGTTTTCTGTTTTTCGTGAGCATTGAGCCCCCGTGGGTTTTGGTGTGAGCACACAGCACGGCTCTGGGTTTTGGTGTGAGCACACGGCTGCTTCCCGCAGCTCTGGCTGCAGACCCTGGGGCTTGGGCCGTTGGACAGCTGAGCAGAGGCTTCGTTTTCTTGTCCTATGTGCAGGAGGCTGAACACCCGCTTCAAGTGGTTGAAGCGTGCGTGTATTTTCTGTAAACTTTTTGATGATATTTCTACTACATTATGTTTTTTTTTATTGATTCAGAAGGACTGGTTTATCTTAGGGAAGCCTCCCGTTGGTAAGACCAGTTGTGGATGTTTTTTCCAGATTTGTTGTTTGACTTTTGACTTTGTTTTTGGTGTTTTCTTGGTAGACTTTGTTTGGCCTATGTGTTTGTAGGGATCGATTTCTTCTATGGCTTTGGGTTTTGAGTCATAATTAGAAAGGCAGATCCTACTTGGAGATTATTTTTTAGAAGTCTTCAGTGTTGTTTTCACAAGATGTAACTTTTATTTTCGAGACATAATTTACACGCTTTTAGCTGCCCCCATATGGAGTGGACGGTTGTGGAGGGGCTGACAGTGTGTCCACCTGCGTCACCTGCATCTTCCTTGGGAGTGGAGCTGCCGCCACTTCCACGGCCAACACTCCTTCCTCCCAGCCTGTGTGCCGCTGCCCTGCCCTCGACGCGGAGCAGGGCTGCCCCTCGGGGAAAGTCGTATCCATGGAACCAGAGGGAACACACTCCTGTGTGTCAGTGTTCTTTGCTCAGCGTAGTGTGCCTGGGGCCCGTCCACAGCGTGTGTGTCCGCAGCGCGTGTGTCCTCAGCGTATGTGTCCTCAGCTCGTGTGTCGCAGCTCGTGTGTCCTCAGCGTGTGTCCTCAGCTCATGTGTTGCAGCTCGTGTGTCGTCAGCGTCTGTGTCCTCAGCTCGTGTGTCCTCAGCTCATGTGTGTCCTCAGCTCTTGTGTCCTCAGTGTGTGTGTCCTCATTTCGTGTGTCGCAGCGCATGTGTCCCCAGCGCGTGTGTCGTAGCGCGTGTGTCTGCACCTCTTTTATGTTGGTGAGTTGTATGCACTGTTCTGTGGCTATACAACTTTTCTGTGAGTTTGCCTGACATTTAGGTTATTTTGAATTTTTGGCTGTGATGAATAAAGCAGTTGTATATATTTATTTAGAAATCATCTTCACGTGGATGCATGTTTTCATTTCTTTTGGATGAAGAGTTAGAAGAGAATTTTTGTATATTTAACTTTATAAGAAACTGTCAAACTGTTTTGCGAAGTGGCTGTATAATCTTGTACTTTCACCAGAACGTATGCAGGCTCTGTTTTCCCACATCTGTGCCAACACTTGGTATTTGCCAGTCTTTTAACATTTATCCATTCGAGTGGGGGTAATGATTTAACAATTAGCATTCCTGGCTGAATACTGACAGTGGACATCTTTTCATGTGTTTATTGGCCTTTTATTTATTTTCTTTTGTGATGTTTTTGTACCAATTTTGTACCAATTTTTTGTTTGGGGTTTATCTTTATATATTCTGGTACAAGTCAGCCTTTTGCCTTTTGATCTTCTTACAAGCTTTTAACGGCTTTCCCGAGGCATAATGGGCACATGTTAACTGTATGTGGAGTGCAGGCTTTACCGAAGTGCGGCTGGCACACGCCAACCAGAGCGCGCAGCTTGCTGTGTGTGACGTAGGCTGTGAGGCCTGAGCACAGCCATCAGCCTGGAGCCTCCCCGTGTCTGCTGCCTGTCATTCCCGCCTCGGTCCTCCCCCACCCTGAGGCCACTGATCTGCCTCTGTGGGTGTAGATGAGTTTGCAGGTCCTTGAATTTTGTGTGAATGGAACAAAGCTGTGTGCACTCATTTTGTCAGGCTTCTTTGGCTTAGGGTAGTTGAGATTCAGATTGTGTGTGTTGCTGCTGAGTATTCGATTGTGTGGATCAACCATGGTTTGTTTTCCCCGTAGATGATGTCAGGGCGGTTTCCAGATTTCGCTGTTACACATGAAGCTATGTGCACGTTTGTGTAAAGCCCGTGTGTGCACAAATGCTCTTTTCTTTTGGGTAACTGCTCAGGAGGGAATGGCTGGATCACGTGGTAGATTTGAAGAAATGGACAGACTGGCTTTGAAAGTAACTGTGCAGAATTCTCACCCACAGGCAGTGAGTTCTCGTTCTTCCACGTCTCACCACCTCTCCGTGCTGTCTTTTCCAGTGTGTTTATTGCCGGCTTTCCTGAGTACACCCAGCCAATGATAGAGCACCTGGTTACCATGAAGATCAACCACTGGGATGGGTAAGTTGTCTGTTTTTGTTTTTCTAAGAGTTTTTTTTCCCACCCAAAGGAGAGATTCAGTTGAGCTTATAAGCCTTGAGTGTATTTTCTCACTGTGGATGTCATATTTTAAAATAACTTCTGAGAAGTAATATGAATTCCAGTCTTCATGCCGGATGTGTTGGGTCACGGTCTGTCTCCAGTTCCCCTTCTGGAGAGCTTGGTCCGGTGTGTCCGACGTGTCGGTGTTCCCGTGCGAATGCCCACGCTGGCGTGTTGTGGAGTGCCGCTGCCGTCCGAGGGGGCGCGGGCGTCACTTGGAGGCGGAGCCTGCGTCGTCTCCCTCAGCAGTGCTTCCCGCTAACTGTGCTCCATGTGGCTCCACCAGGTGCTTTCTGTGCTGTGTGCTGGGAGCCCAGCAGTTTTTAGTGGCCGTTTTCATCATTACAGTAGCAGCTTCAGCGTTTCCTCGCATTTCATAGGCAGTTAAATGTGTCTCAGAAAGGAAAAGTGAAGTGTGGTCTGGAGCATAAACAGAGCGTTAGTGCTGTGACTGCCGCCCCGGGGAGCTCAGAGGGTCCCCTCCTAGGACAGTGCTGTGCTGTGGCACTCCTCACGGGAGCCCTGAGGAGTGGCAGGTACCTGTGGGTGGAGGTAGCTTTGTGAGGGCGCGAGTCCAGAATCTCAGTTTCAGAGTTGGTGTGACGTGGAGGAGGTCCTTTCTGATCCATGGGGGATGCGTTTGCTGCTGCCTGGGGAGCGGCCCGGCTGCCTGCTGTGGTCCTGCTGCCTGGGGAGCGGCCCGGCTGCCTGCCGTGGTCCTGCTGCCTGGGGAGCGGCCCGGCTGCCTGCCGTGGTCCAGGCAGGGCCCTCAGGACTGGGAGCCTCTGGGAAAGGAACTCCTGGGTAGCACTCGGGCTGCTGGGGGGAGACCCTCCCTTCATTCGCTTACAGAGAAGGGTGTGAGTTCCTGACACTCGGGGTGTCCCTGCAAATGTTACAACAAAACTTTCTCCATTAGGGTACAAGGTCCCCTAAACCCAATCTGGGGAAAATTAATTCATTTGTCAGTTGTATCAGCCAATTAGTCAATAACATCTTTTTTTTTTTTTTTTTTTTTTTTGAGACGGAGTCTCGCTCTGTCGCCCAGGCTGGAGTGCAGTGGCGCAGTCTCGGCTCACTGCAAGCTCCGCCTCCCGGGTTCACGCCATTCTCCTGCCTCAGCCTCTCCGAGTAGCTGGGACTACAGGCGCCCGCCACCACGCCCGGCTTATTTTTTGTATTTTTAGTAGAGACGGGGTTTCACCGTGGTCTCGATCTCCTGACCTCGTGATCCGCCTGCCTCGGCCTCCCAAAGTGCTGGGATTACAAGCGTGAGCCACCGCGCCCGGCCAATAACATCTTTAAAACCAAAGTTACAGATATATGCCTATGGTGTCAGAGCTGTGGGACTCTCCAGCTGGTACATATGCCCTTAGTGTCAGAGCTGTGGGACTCTCCAGCTGTTGCTGTCTGTCTCTGCCTCAGTTCTGTCGGCCTTTCCTTCACGTGTTTTGGGTGGGGTCACTTACTGGAGGCAGATACACTTTCGGTTTTTGTCTCTTCCTAAGGTATTGACCCTTTGTCTTTGTGGAACAGCCCTCATTGTCTCATGTTAGATTTCTCGCCTTAAAGTAACTGATGACTGGTGTAGCACCTGGTTGGCAAGCCTTTTCTTTAAAGGGCTAGATAAACATGGTAGATCTCTGTTCCATACGCTTTGCTTTATTTTATTTTTTAAAGTTTATGTAACCCTTGAAAAATGTGAAAACCATTCTTAGCTGAGGGCCGTCCTTGCAGCTGGGACGGCATCGCCTCCGCTTCTCAGGTGCTTTGTCTTTTCCGTCCCCTCAGTTGCAGGAGATGGTCTTATAGACAGCATGCAGTTGGGTGTTGCTCAGGGTGTGGAGTTTCCTGGCACATGAGACGCCACCTGCCTCGAAGAGCTCTTTGTTTACTGTTAGATTAGAAGTGGACCCTGAGCAGGGCCCTCGGCCGACACCGGAGGGGCTGTGGCAGGTGGTGCTGCCAGCGCGGGCGTCTGCCGTTGTGCCTTGCTTCACTGTGGTGCTGTGGGTTTGGTGTTTTTAAATAGAGTACAGGCACCCGCCTTCTGCATGTTTTCACCTTCACATTCTGCTTCTTTGTTGTTACATGGTCACCCTCATGATGATTTTAAGTCATGACCACTTGCTGCTCCATCTGGGTCTGGAGGGGCGGGGGCATGGGCTCCTGCAGGTCGCTCCCAACTTGACCCTCTGCCTCTGTGTGGAGCTCTGGAAGGAAAGGTGGGCTCAGGAGGGGCTCCGGCCTCTTGAGCCGGTCCTAGGTCAGCCTTTCGCTGTCCCCGTGTTCAACCATTGGGTGCTTTCAGTGTGTGTCTGATGAGGCAGTTATTGGATATGTGCCCCAGATTTGGTGGGTGAGCCTTAGGAAATTCCTTCTGTTCACCCCTTGTAATCCGTGGAGGGGTGGTTTCACGTGGCCCTGTCTCAGACTCACAACCTCAGAGTAGCGTGGGGGTGGGGAGGCTGGAGACCGAATTGCCACTTGGCCCTGAGAAGGAAAGGCAGCTGTGTCCCAAGAAGAACCGTGGTTATCCATGTGACCTGGCTGTGGTGGACTGTCTGAGGTTCTTGTGCTGGTTCGTGTGTGTGAGTGAGTGAGCCTCTGCTAAGTGGCCGGTTGAGGACTTGTGTGTCGTCTCCCTCACTTTCTTTTTATGAATTGAATAAAGCTAGAATCTTCAAAATGAAGGCACTCACGACATTCTTTCCTCACTCTCAGGGTCATCCGAGAGCTGGCTGCGAAGGCACTGCACAACCTGGCCCAGCAAGCACCCGAGTTCAGTGCCACGCAAGGTGGGTGTGTGTCCCGGCCGGCCTGCAGGCACCGCGCACGCACCGCAGAAAGGCCTGGTTTGCTGGTTTCAAAGGCTGGGGGCTGAAAATAAGGTTGTGCTTCTGTCTTGGTGAGAAGCATCTGAGGAATGAGCTGTGGACTTGATCGGGGGATAGGCTGTGAGGACGGATGCGGTGAGTGTGTCCGTCTGCAGGGCAGGGAGCCACTGAACTGTGTTACGTACACCGGGGCCCGTGATGGTCCCGCCGGACGCCTGACACGCAGTGCTGCTTCCCTGGTCTCTGGTTGGCTCGCACCTGCCACACGACACTCCCTGGTCTCTGGTTGGCTCGCACCTGCCACACGACACTCCCTGGTCTCTGGGTGACTTGCACCTGCCACACGACACTCCCTGGTCTCTGGGTGACCTGTGTGCACCTGCCACATGTGAATGCACTTTGGAATTGGGCAGCATGTAAAGAAAGGGCCTGAATGGGAGACTCAAAGTCTGCCCAGGACTAACATCACCTTGGAACGGCTCAGCTAAGTCTGCACTTCACACTTCATCAGTGAAGAGAGAAATCCTGTTTGTTCTGTCTTGTTTTTTTCTACTTGGAATAAATAATCATCTGACTTAAATGTGGGGAAGAATACACACATTTCTCAACATTACCCTCACTCCCCCCACATTTATTACAGGGGCCACACTGGAGGCCGGATTGTGGCTCTTCAGTGGAGTTACTGATGTGACGCCTGTTTTGAGCATCCTGTGGGGGCTTGTTACTTCCTAAGGGATCTTTCAGCTTCATGATCTGTTAATGAGGCGTCCATGTCACGGGTTTAGTGTGGCGCTCCCCTACTTTTCAATACATAATTAACGCTTGCTGACACTGAGGGGGCTCAGCTTTGTCCTCCGCCCGGTTGAAGAGCACGGACACCCAGGACAGGACGGTGACCTTTTGTGGATTTCTCTGATTCTCGAAAATCCAGTCACCCCCAGCCGCCACGTCTTAGCCCCTGATTCTCAAACCATCCCAAGCCTGGCAGCACTTGGGGAGGCTGAGGCTCGAGGAGCTTGGTTTCCCCACGCAGCTGTGGCAGAGCCGCCTCCCTCTGCGGCCGCGAGGGTTCTGAGGAGTCTGTGCTTTCTGAGCAAACTCAGAGTAGAGACACCGCCCCTGGGGGCAGCCCTGCCTCTGTCCTGCTTCACCCCCTCCACTGCTCAGGCAGCCAGGCAGAGCCCCTGCCAGGACCAGAGGCCGCCCTGCACTGACGGAAGGCCTGGGGAGTGTGTCCTCCTCCTCCATGCTCCCTCTCCTGTCTGAGTTACCCACCCCGTCTGGGGCCCTTGGGAGCGGGCCGTGTCCAGCACACCGCAGCCTCTGTCCTGTCGCCCTTGGTGTCTCGGAGGCCATCTGCATCACCACGGGTGCCGTCCTGGGCACTGGGGTGATGACCCTGAGGGACACCAGTGTTGGCGGGTGCGTGTGGGCGTCCCACAGGTCGTCTGTGTGTGCACGCTGTCGCCTGCCCTCCTGGCCCTGTGTGGGTGCGTGTGGGCGTCCCACAGGCCGTCCACATGTATACACCCTCATCTGCCCTCTTGGCCCTGTCTCTTGCAGTCTTCCCGAGGCTGCTGTCCATGACACTGAGTCCAGATCTACACACGAGGCATGGGTCGATTCTCGCCTGCGCAGAAGTTGCTTACGCCTTGTACAAACTTGCAGCCCAAGAGAACAGGTAGGAAGAGTGGGTCTCAAGGAGACACAGGGCCCCGTTCCTGATCCCCTCACCGTATAATTACAGTGCTCTCCGGTTCGAGACTATCTCATCCCTTCTAATTTTTGTTTATTTGCACCAGTGTCACAGTCGTTAGGCCCCAGGTTGTATTGCTGGAGTGTGTAAGTGGCCCTCTCTCCTGACGGTCGTGCCGGGGGTGGACCACCCACCTCTCTTCAGGGGGGCGGGTGCGGCACCCGGATGGGCCGGGTGTCTCCCCGTGGCCGCCCTGCCGCCTCCTTGTGCACCTCCTGGTCTCAGAGGTGACAAGTGAGGTCATAACAGCGAAGGCCCTTCCTCCGAGACGGCATCGAGCGACTTGCATGTTCAGTACCCTTTCTTCATCACGTTCCATAGTTTAAAATGCCAGAGAATATACACGTTTCTTTTGAATTTTTCAGTTGGCTATGTTTGTACAAATAATAATAAATCGTGAAAAACACGGGGTCGCTGGGAAGTTGTGTGCAGGGGGCTGTAAGGCATCGACTGTCTTCTTACGTTTCTTCCCAGTCGACTCTTCCTCAAAAGTAAAAACTCCCGGACTTATCATAGTGACGGCAACCTGGTTCTCGGACTCCAGTTTAAGAAACGATTTTAAGTCCATGCCCTGTGCTGGAGACAGTTCCCTGGGAACGGGCTGAGAGCAGGGTATGGGCCCACCTCCCGCCCCAGCCTGAGGGAGCTCTGGTTGGCCCCGAGCTCAGATGCACAGTGCAGCTCCTTCAGGGACGCTCGCTCGTGTGGGTGCAGGCGATGCCCACGCAAGACCTGGCCTTTATGGCGCTGCTCTGTGATTGTGGAAGAAGGCACGTGGGGTGGGGTCTGGGGGAGAACCAGGCGGGAGCTCCCAGGGTCCTCCAGTTGGGTCCCACAGGGCCTGTGTCATTCCCCCAGCACTGAGATGTGACCACACCTGTGAGGTGTCTATCAGGGAAGCACGTTTGAGACTTGGTGCAGAGCTTTCACTGGGGTCTGGCCACGTGGGCACCTCTGCCTGGCACGAAACAAAATCCCAGACCCCCAGCAGGAAAGCAGGTGCCAGCGTAAAGCACACAGTTTGTGCAGATTGAGCCAGCGAGGGGGCCTCATCAGGCAGGGCTTGGTCCAGGCCCCCGGATGCCAGCCCAGGGCCGATCTCGCCAGGGGCCTTCCCGTGGATGGCAGTGGACGTGAGCTCTCGTCTCAGCCTCACCTGGACTTGTCTGTTTTCCAAGGTGGTCACATTGGCAGGGGTCACAGCTTTAAGGGGATGCCCTAACATCCTCTTCCTTTGACCAGGCACTGCTTCATCTAAAATCATAAATGGGACAGGCACGGTGGTTCACACCTGTAATCCCAGCTCTTTAGGAGGCGGAGGTGGGGGGATTGTTTGGGCCCAGGAGTTTGGGACCAGCTTAGGCAACATAGTGAGACCCCCATCTCTAAAATAAAATAAATAAACAAAACAGTGCAATATAAAACAATACAATAGAATACAAAAATAATCGGAGGTATGTCCTGCAGAGGTCTCCGGGACCTGAGCAAGACGAGACCTTGCTGAGCCCATGCTCCTCCGAGTGTACCCGGGGTTAGGGTCTTGGGGAGCGTGGCCTCAGCTCCTCGGAGTGTACGCGGGTTTAGGGTCTTGGGGAGCGTGGCCTCAGCTCCTGCGAGTGTACCCGGGGTTAGGGTCTTGGGGAGTGTGGCCTCAGCTCCTGCGAGTGTACCCGAGGTTAGGGTCTTGGGGAGCGTGGCCTCAGCTCCTCTGAGTGTACCCAGGGTTAGGGTCTTGGGGAGTGTGGCCTCAGCTCTGTGTTTGAACTTCCGCAGGCCCGTCACAGACCATCTGGATGAGCAGGCATTGCAGGGCCTGAAGCAGATTCACCAGCAGGTTTGTATGCAGCCTCTGGGTGTGCCCGTCAGGAGGCATCGCAGGACCTGCCCCCTTAGGGCCTCCCACCCTCCCCAGGCAGGGTCTGCAGTCCTGGTGGCCACTGTGCTCCATCAGTCCTGGGCTCAGTGGGGGACCTGGGGTGTGATCGCTCTGGGAACAGGCTCTCCGCTGGCGTCATGCTTGTGAACAGCCACCTTGGGGGGTTGCCCTGGGAGGGGAAGAGACTCCTGGGAAGTGAGTGCAGACTTTCTGTGCACATAGCCAGCGTGTCCTTGGTCTCTGAGGAAGGCTTATGAAGCCAGCGCAGTCGGTGGAGGTTTCGGCTGCAGCTGGAGTGCGGTTTCCCTCCGGGGCGCCTGGCTGCGGTCCCAGGACGGAGCGCGCAGCCGACTCTGGGTGGGGGCATTGGGCCTCGTGCTCTCGTGGAGTTGGGGGCACACAGAACGAGCACAGAAGCCTCTGGTTTCCAGCCGTGCATCTGCAGCTGGGGTCTGGTGTCTCCTGAAAGTAACGCAGAATTTTGTGTGTGCGTTTCTCGGATTTCTCTGGGGAGACGGTGTGTTCATCTTTCTGGGCTTTCAGAGATTCTCAGAGGCTTCTGTGACTCAGGTAAAGTATGAACAATGGACCTTGGTGTTACAGGAGGATATAAAAATTGTTCACAAGGGATTACATGGTTTGTCTGTTGTTCCAGATAGCTTTATATTCTTTAAGATTCATTTCTTGGATTCTTATCCTATTCTTGCCATTAACTTGCTTTATGATTTTGGCAAAGCCGTTTTGTTTGCTTACATTTTTCACTTTTAATGTGGTGTCTGGCCTCCCCCTCTGACCGAGACAAGCACAGCTGCAGGTGCAGACGGGGAGGTGGTCCCGGGCAGTAGCCGTGAACGTGGCCTCCCCACTGAGGCTGAGCCATGGCTCCCTTTTTCGGTAAAATATAAGCAGTAATGGAGCCGATCTCCTTGAGTTTTTGTGAGAATTAAAGAATCCATTTTAAAGAATTTAGGAGAATTTTTGGCACAGTGTGAGCATTCCGTAAATTTTAGTTGTAGTGGCCATCACAGTGTGGCTTTTAAGCTCTTTTAAAGAAAAAGAAACAGCAGCATCCTGTTTGGCACAGCGACTTTTCTGCACAAGAGGCTGCCTGGGTGGGTTCTACGTCGGTCCCTGGGGCCAGAACACAGGTGGCTCCAGCTCCTCACTCTGGCCCTCTCCTCTGTCTCTCTGTGCCTCAGTTTCCCCTTCAGGGAGCTCTGGGCCTGTCTGGAGGTTAAACAAGGCCATCTGCGTCAGTAGGTGGGCCTCCGTCCTCAGCCCCGAGGCAGCTCTCCTGGCTGGCATGGCGTCTTCTTTCATTTTCTCTTTGTTCTTGTTTTTGACAGTTGTTAACGTGGACGTATTATTTTAAAATTTAAATCATTAAGTAACTTTCAATTTTTTATTTTCAGCTCTATGATCGTCAGTTATACAGGTGAGCTTTATAAAACCAACGTTCTGATATCTGTGTCCTAACGAAGAACTGCAGTGTCAGGAGCAGGCAGGGTGGGTGTGTTCGCTTCCCTCCCCGCCTGTGTGTGTTTCGGTTGAGCGGGTGACACCCGGCCTGCTGTGGGAGGTGCGTGAGGGTCTGACCTCGTGTGATTGGGTTGAGCGGGTGTCACCCGGCCGCTGTGGGAGGCGCGTGAGGGTCTGACCCAGTGTGATTGGGTTGAGCGGGTGACACCCGGCCTGCTGTGGGAGGCGCGTGAGGGTCTGACCTGGTTGTGTGGGTTGAGCGGGTGTCACCCGGCCTGCTGTGGGAGGCGCGTGAGGGTCTGACCCAGTGTGATTGGGTTGAGCGGGTGTCACCTGGCCTGCTGTGGGAGGTGCGTGAGGGTCTGACCCAGTGTGATTGGGTTGAGCGGGTGTCACCTGGCCTGCTGTGGGAGGCGCGTGAGGGTCTGACCTCGTTGGGTTTTGACCTCTGCAGGTGTCATTGCGTTTCCTCGTTCCCAGGGCTTGCTGGTCATAGGCGGGGGTGTGGCCTCCCCAACCCCGAGATCCCACCAGGCGCCTCCCTGAGGGTTTCTCTCTGTGCCTTTGCAGCCCAGGCAGCCTGTCTGCTCTGACAGAGCGCTTTGCTTTTTCTAGAATTTGCTACTGAGGGTGTCACACAGTAGGAAGCCTTTGGGTGTGGTTTCTTCACCGACGCGTCTTTGAGATACCTCTGTTGCTGTGTGTTCCTTTCCATTGCTGAGTTGTGTTCCGTGGTGTGCGTGTGCGGTGGTGTTTCCACTCACCAGCCTGGGGTCATTTGGGTTCCCAGCCTTTGGCTGTTGTCGGAAAGCTGCCGTGCACATCTAGACATACAAGTCTTGGTACGTTTCACGTTTCCTGGCTGATACCAGGAGCGGCATCGCAGGGTGTGGGGCACACGTGTGACTTCCTCAGCAGCTGAGCCACCTTCCCAGACCCTGCTGCTGCACGTCCCCGTCCGCGAGTGACCCCTTGGTGTGGTCGGCTCTGAACGTGGGCCCTCTGGGTGAGTAGAGGCCTCTCGCTGCTGCTGGAGTCTGCCTCTCCCCAGGGCTCCTGGTGCTGAGCCTCTTTCCCTGTGCTGACCAAGCATTCCTGGGTCTTTTGTGAAGTCTTTTGCTAATTAATTAACAAGTTCAGACTTTTTGCTCATTAAACATTTTATCGTCTGTCTTCTTATTGAGCTGTTAGAACTCTTCATATATTCCAGATGCCAGCTCTTTGTCACACACAGGATCTGCCAGTGCTTTCCCCAGCTCTGTGGTTCACTTTTCTTTTCTCTTAGTGACTTTTTTTTTTGAGAAGCAGTCTCACTCTGTCGCCCAGGCTGGAGTGCAATGGCAGGATGTCGGCTCACTGCAAGCTCCACCTCCCGGGTTCAAGCGACCAGGTAGCTGGGACTGCAGGTGCCCCCCATCATGCCCACCTAATTTTTGTATTTTTAGTAGAGACGGGGTTTCACCATGTTGGCCAGGCTGGTCTCGAACTCCTGACCTGAAGTGATCTGCCCGCCTCAGCCTCCCACAGTGCTGGGATTACAGGCTGAGCCACCGCGCCCGGCTTCCTAGTGGCTTTTTACTGGGACTTGTGTAGGATAGTGAACCTTGTGCTATTCTCCTTTACCATCGAGGGGTGAAGCCTCCCTTCCTGCCTCCTGGTCCTCCCAGGCTGCTCCCACCAGTTTCTGGCCACCTCCTCAGTCTCCTCCTCTGCCTCCTCAGTCAGCAGGGCGGGTGGCCCTGTTTGGGCTCCACCCCACACACTGGGCCTGGAGGGCTCCTCCAGGTGCTCCCTGGGGTACTGGAGGACCCCTGCCTTGGGCCTCAGTCCTGCACTCTTCACCTCCTGGTGTTGGAACCAGCATTTCATATGTTGTATTCTGTCCAGTTTTCTACTTGCAGGAGGGGACATCCGACCCTGCCACTCTGTGGGCCAGAAACCAGGGTCTCAAGAGTGAATTTCTTGCCCTCCCCAGGGCAGTGCGCCTGCCCTTGTGCACCAGGGTCCCGCTGTCAGCGCCAGCGCTGGGGCAGGCGTCCCAGATGGGCAGAGCAGCCCAGAGCCCCGCCCGGCTTCGCTCATGGTAGAACCGCAGTGCACTGCTTCGCTAGGCTGGACAGGGGGTTCCTTCTGGCATCTGAGGTTAGTTTTTATAAAGTAAGGGCTGAGCGCTGCTTGGAATTAGTTCTGTGATGGGATACCAGTCAGAACTAGAATGTCCAGTAAAAATTAAAAATCAGCATAACCCCAGCTAGGATGGGAGACCTGGAAGATGGCTGTACCACGTTTTTCCCTTTCTTTTCATAAAAGGTAGCTCATGCTCAGTAACACATTCAACTGGTTCTCATTTTAATGCTTTTTGGAGCATGAGGTTACATTGGCAAGTATATTTCGTGGTGTTTTATATGTCAAGAGGTTCTTCTAATTCTGATGTTTTCATTCCTTTTCAGGGGTCTGGGAGGACAGCTCATGAGACAAGCAGGTAGGTCTGAAGGCTGAAGGCTGCAGCCCTTTGCCGCAGCCATTGATGAGGGAGGTGTGCTCGTGGCATGCAGGGCGGCCCATTAGCCTGCCAGGGTGCAGGGCTGGGTGTGTTTCTTCTGTGGAGGCAGCATCTGCGATGTGCCTGGTTTGCCCAGTGGTGCCTATGAGGGAGAGATTGAGAGATTGAGATTGAGAGAGAGAAAGACAGGAAGTTGTGAGCTGGGAGGGGTTGCACCCAGGAGCCACTGGTTCTGGAAATTTCTCAGGAAGCAGAGGCAGTGGGGCCAGTGCTCACCTGTGGACCCAGTGGACACTGCAGATCCCTCCGAGCACGGCCCCAGCGTGGACAGAGCAGCCCCAGTCCTGCCCTGGTGGACTGAGCAGTGCAGGGACCAACAGCCATTCTGGGCGAGCATGGGAAGCTCAGGCGGGGGCAAGAGGAAAGCTGAGCAGAGGCAAAGCTCCTTACACACCCGAGTCCAGGCGAACCTCTGTGCCTGATTCCCAAGCCTCTGATACCCCCTGGGGGTTAGCACAGTCGGGCAATGCCTCATTTTTTCTTTGCTGATTCTTTTTTAGCATGTGAAGAGGGAAGCATAGAACACATTTTAGACAGTTCCACAGAGTATTAAAGGAAAAGCCTGATTTCATAGACATTCCTGATGGCAGCAGCCGACCCCAAGGTCCAGGGAGCTGGATTCCCCGACACAGCTCCCGGGGCCCTGCTGTTGTGGACGGCCCATCCCACGCCACCCTCAGCCCCTTGCTGTGGGACTGTGAGTGTGAGTGTGGAGGCACAGCTGGTGAGGAAGCTTGGAAAAATCGCTGTTGTGTGCAGACTTTTGCTGAGGTCTGCGTGGTCTGAGCAGAGGAGAGCAGGCTGGGGTTCGGGGAACCCATAGCCGGATGTCAGGGCTGTACCAGCCTCTTGTGCTTTCTGTCCACACCTCCCAGCCCTGACCTGATGGGGACCTGCCCGAGGCCTGTAGCCATCTACCTCCAGCCAGGCCGGCAGGGCTTCTGTACTGAGAGCAGCCAGCTTGCATTTCTGTTGGTGTCAGCTCAGTGTTCTCATGAGTTGATGGACGTCACGGGTAAGTCAGTCCTAGAAACGTGAGCCAGTTTCTGTCAGCTGACGTCGGAGGCAGGGGACTGCCAGCTCTGCAGGTGGTCCGTGTTGGCTAAGACCGGCGTGTCATGTTTTGGATGTAGACTTGGTCACTATCCCTCAGATGCCTCGAGAGCACACAGTGCAGGGGTGTCGCCTTCCCGATGTACCCAGGGTGCCTGGAGTTGCCTCCTCAATGGGATCAAGACCACCCCCACATGTCATGAACAGCTGGTGACCTGTACGCCATTTCTGGATCTAGGAGTTTGGCTTGGGATGAGGTGGGGTGTTGGGTGCTCTCAGAGGGGTTCACTGTCCCCCACTTCCCACCCACAACACGGGTTGTGCCCTGGAGATGGCAGTTGGAGGCAGTCCTACGACCTTCACACGACCTTCACACGCTCCCCGTGTGCTGCGGGGTCTGCTTTTAGGGTCGCTCTTGGTGTTTGAGCAGTAAGTCTCCGCAGGAGCCACTGCCCACCATGAAAGGGAGGAGTTAAAGGTGTTCCGAATCCCTGTGGCCGGTGACGGAGTTAAAGGCGTTCCGAGTCCCTTTGGCCGACGACGGAGTTAAAGGCGTTCCAAATCCCTTTGGCCGGTGGCGATGGAGTTGAAGGCATTACAAATCCCCGTGGTCGGCAGCGATGGAGTTGAAGGCGTTCCAAGTCCCCGTGGCTGGCAGTGACGGAGTTGAAGGCGTTCTGAGTCCCCGTGGCTGGCAGTGACGGAGTTGAAGGCGTTCTGAGTCCCCGTGACTGGTGGCGATGGAGTTGAAGGCATTCCGAGTCCCTGTGGCCGCCGACGGAGTTGAAAGCGTTCCAAGTCCCCGTGGCCGGCGACGCAGTTGAACACGTTCACAGTCCCCATGGCCAGCGGCGACGGAGTTAAAGGCGTTCCGAGTCCCCGTGGCCGGCGGCAACAGAGTTGAAGGTTTTCCGTGTCCCCGTGGCTGGCGGCGACGGAGTTGAACCCGTTCCGACTCCACGTGGCTGGCGGCGATGGAGTTGAACCCGTTCCGAGTCCCCAGGACGCCGTCTTGGCGGAAGTTCCTTTACCCTCCTGCTCCGTGAAGCGGGGCCCATCGGGGAGGTGCTGCTCTGTTATCTGCTCTTCTTTAATGTGTGGTTAGGGCAGCTGCGTTGATGTCCCCCAGGCTCCAGAGTGACCGCCCCTTAGGGGTCCTGCTGGGCGTTGGCTGCTGTTGGCCACAGGGCACCGTTGGCCTGTGTATTACTGCCACCTACCCATGATGGGCAGAATTGTCACGAGCTCAGGAGGAAACCATGGAAAAACTGCAGGTCCTGGAGCCTCCGTGTGGTTGTCGTGGGCAGCTTTCCACGCGACGTGCCCGCCCTGGGCGTGAGGCTGCATTTGCACTTAGTGGGGAGAGGGGGAGTGTTGTGGGTTCTAGTTGGGCTTTTTGATGATGATATTTGGGAAGACTTGAGACAAAGTAGCCACCCTGTCCTGTCCCTTTCTCGCCCACCACACCCACTGCTCCCCGCTGGCGGGCACTGCAGGCTGCATAAGTAACCGTGGAACATAAACACTGATGTGCTTTGTCCGGGTTTTAAAAAGGCGCCCTTACCACGGTTTTGGTGTTTGGCGTCTTCGCGCCATCCGGGTTCTCGGTGCTCTGCTCTGAAGGATGGCGGTGGGCTGTGGTCTGTTGTTGGGGGTGCTGGGAGCAGGGTGGTTTCTGTCTGCCTCTCTTTACCCCTAACTCCAGCTTTTCCACCCTGCCCCCTCTGCTCTGGGGCACGTGTCCCGTTGGGGTGCATCCCTCAGGGTTCACGGCAGGGTGTGGATTGCTGGGGGGCATCGTGGAGGGCATCTTTATGGGAGGCATCCCTGCTGTGGGCGCCCTTCCGGCCTCCAGCTGTGTCTGCACCGTGAGTGTGTTTGCTGGAGTGCCGCGTTTGCACTCCCTCACACCGCTAAGTGCAAACGCGGCACTCCTGCACATGTGGCTTCGCACCATGGCGGGCGTGTCCCGTGGAAAGCTGCCCATGCTGCCCACGCCCTCCCTGGGAGCCCCTTTGCTGCCTGCACTCCCCAGCCGTGGCCACAGCTCCCGGCGCCGGCCCTCCTTGCGCGGCTCCTTCCCCTCCAGGGCCTTTGCTGGCCCCAGGAGACTCTGGCCTGCAGGCTCTGAAGCCGGCTGTGTCCCTGGTGACCCTGACTGAGCCTTGGTGTCAACTCAGGGTTTTTTCTCCTCCTCGTTCATTTTTACACTTTGTAGGAAATTATTTTCCCTTTCAGCTTTCAAGTAGGAATAGTTCAGAAGGTGAAATCGTTCTGCGTGGCGTCTGTGGTCTTGGCCCCGCATCTCAAGGTCCCACATTTTTATTTTTCCAAAGGCAACCCTTTCAGTTTTTTAGCTGTTTTCCTTCTGTATTTCTTAGTTTTGTATGTACACAGTTGTTTCCTGATAGCCTTAGTTTTAGATGTGTTCTTTCAAGTGAGGTAAGACTCCGAGCTCTTGTCGGGGTGAGAAATCTGTGGGTTCACGGGCTGCATGTGGGAGACGGGGAGGGGCTGCTGGTCACTTTCTCACCCAGGCCAGATGATGGCGCCCTTACCCCCGAGGACGCCGGCATGTCGGTGACATGCCGCCCACAGGAGCATCAAGTGCACCCCGGCCGCAGGTACCCCAGAGGTGTCAAACCACAGATTTCTTCAGGTGTGTCCGTGACATGCCGCCTGCAGGAGCATCAAGTGCGCCCCGGCCGCAGGTACCCCAGAGGTGTCAAACTGCGGATTTCTTCAGAAGTTTTTTGCACATTTTGTGGGAAAAGTGGCTCAACCCTTGGGAGTCATCCGAGTCCCCATATCGAAGAAATGTCGTACAGGTTGGCCTTTGTCGTGAATATTCATGAGAGGAGATGAACATCCTGGGTGTCCTCAGTGTGGCCCAAACTGAGCTGCTTCCCCCGGTGCCAGGAAGATGAGCGTCCCCTCGTCTCCGTCTTAGTCTCAGTGGCTCTTGCATTTCATGCTTTAGAATCAAAGGAAAGAAACAGGCTCTGTTCGGTAAAGCAGAGATGAAGGAGGGGTTCGTCAGTCAGGGTGGACTGCGTTTTGCTCTTGAAACAATCCCCAAGTTTCAGTGTCGAAAACCACAGGTGTTTTTTTATCCTGCTCACATGTGGATCACCGAGGGCAGGGGCCAGAAGGAAGAGGGTCATCTGGCTCACAGCCTTGCACCAGAGGCATCACGAGAATCAGGAAAAGTTCTCTCCTCTCATGCTGAAGACGGGAGGGAAACCAGAGGCATTGGTGAGCCTCGAGTCGGCCACGGGTGTGTGGAGGATCGTGGCTTGGCAAGCCGGGGACATGCTGTTAATGGACTTCCTGCTGTGGGGGTGAGGGCTCCGTGCTCCATCCCTGATGTCCTGAACACACCTGCCACCTCCCCTGTCCCCTCGGCAGAGACGTGGCCGGTGCTATCGTGCCTTTCGCTTTTACCTCTGTCTTAAATCACACAGGACATTGTGTTGTTTTATGTAGTCAGAGTTCATTCGGATTTACCCGTGCAGATACCCTGTTCTCTTTCTTGTTCCGTGGGAATTCCCTGGGATTTACCCACACAGACACCCGCTGCTTCTCCTTCTTGTTCTGTCCTGCATTTCTCACCTTCTAAGAGGACCATTTTCTCTTTGCCTGGAGAACACTCTAGTGTTTTCCATAGTGTGTGTCTGCTGGTGACACCCTCTCGTTTGTTTATCCCAAAATGGCTTTTTCCACTTTTTTTTTTTGAGACAGAGTTTCATTCACTCTTGTTGCCCAGGCTGGAGTTGCAGTGGTGCGATCTCGGCTCACTGCAACCTCCATCTCCCAGGTTCAGGCGTTTCTCCTGCCTCAGCCTCCCGAGTAGCTGGGATTACAGGCATCCGCCACCACGCCAGGCTAATTCTTGTATTTTTAGTAGAGACGGGGTTTCACCATGTGGGCCAGGCTGGTCTTGAACTCCTGACCTCAGGTGATCCACCCGCCTTGGCCTCCCAAAGGTGCTTCCCCCCCCCCGCTTTGATTCTTAAAGGTGATTTTTGCTAAGAATGAAACTTTAGTTTGCATTTATTTGTTTGTGTTTTGGCCCTTTAAAGATAATAGTCTCTTGTCTTCTGGAGAGGGTAGCTGCCAGTCTACTTAATACTTTATTGGAGACAGTCTTTTAAGTTTCCCTGGCTGCTTTTGAGATTTTATCTTTATTTGGTTTTCAGCACTTTTGCTGTGATATTCCTAGAACAAGTTCCCTTTGTGTTTATCTGACTTGGGGCTCTAGGGTTCATACTTGTTTCATAAGCTGTATTTTCTGTCGATGTTTTGTTCACTTCAGAAAAATTCCTAGCCATGATCTCTTTGAACATTGCTCACTGGCCTCTTCTCTCCTTTTGGGACCCTCATCACCCACATCTCGTCTGGATCACCGCACTTAATTCTTTAACGCCTCTTACACTCTCTCCTCTGGTTTCGTCTGACTCAGTTTGGACATTTTTTTTTCTTTTTTTTTTTTTTTTTTGAGTTTTTGAGTTGGAGTCTTGCTCTGTCGCCAGGCTGGAGTGCAGTGGCACAATCTCAGCTCACTGCAACCTCCGCCTCCCGGGATTAAGCGGTTCTCCTGCCTCAGCCTCTGGAGTACCTGGGACTACAGGCGCCTGCCACCACACCCAGCTAATTTTTGTATTTTTTGTAGAGATGGGGTTTCACCACGTTGGCCAGGCTGGTCTCGATCTCTTGACCTTGTGATCTGCTCACCTTGGCCTCCCAAAGTGCTGGGATGACAGGAACATTTTCTTTGATTTAAATTTCATTGTCACAAATTCTTTCAGGTGTGCCTTACCTGCCATTAAACGCATCCTTGAATTTTTTTATTTTTCAGAACTTCTACTTTTTATAGTTTTCATATTCTTCTTAGTTTTCATTTTTTTCACATCCTGGAACATATTAAGCATGGTTTAAAATCTTTGTTTAATGTCATCATCTGGAGCCTCCGTGGCTCTGTTTCTGAAGGACGGTATGTCATACGTGAAAAGCATCTCCACCAAGCCACAGAAACAAAACATTACAGAAATGCTTTGAGGCCTGGAATGTTCTCCTCTCCCTGAGAGACTTGACGTTGGCTCTTGACGGGAGGTGGGTGCTGGCCGTCGGGGTCACCTCCGTTGGGTTTCGGGACATGAGAGGGATCAGTGCTGCGCTGGCCCACGTTTTACACCTATTTCTAGGTGTGTGCTCCGGGTTAGAACCTGGACTCCCGTTTTCCTGCTAGCTGGAGATGCTCCTGGTGGGGTTTCTGGTTCTTGTGGCACCCCCTGGAGTCAGCCATGAGCCAGGGAGAGTTGGCCCCCGCTGCTCGGTCCCCCCAGGTCTTCGTGAGCTCTCTGGTGACTGCAGGCACTTCCTGCGTGTTTTCATATTGTCTGGCTTTTAAAAATGTGTTAGTGGAGGGTTGGTCCGTGTTATCTAGTCTGTTAGTTTTTTAAAAATATTCTTCATTTTGAAATAATTATAGACTTACAGGAAGTTATGAGATTAGTAATAGAGCCTAGCTGTGCTTCCCACGCTTCCTCCGCGGTGACTCCGGGTACCACAGTGTTGGACCCGGGACCGTGGTGTCGAGGCCCTGCCTCTAACTGGACTGCAGGCCTGTGCGGTTTCGCGGCTTCGTGTGTGTGGAGTGGCCATGTGTGTCTAGTTTCGTGCGGATTGGTGCCTTGTGTAGATTTCTGTAACTGACTCGACACTCAATCAGAAACCTGCGTCCTGCCCTTTGCATTCTCACCCTGCCCCCCTGCCGCCAGTCTGTCCCTTCTAGAACATGCCATGATCGACTCGTGTGGTCGTGGCATTTTGAGGTGGGCATTTTCTGTGAGCGTGGTGCCCTGAGACCCCATCCAGCTGTCCATGTGTTCACAGTTTGTGCCTTCCTAGCCCACGGTTGGGTTTTACCAGAGCGCATTCAACCAGCACTCAGTAAAGTACACCGGGGCTATTTCTGTCTGTTGCTGTTGTGAACAAGGTTGCCAGGAAATTCCTGTGTGAGATGTGGGTACAAACCTTTTCATGTCTACTGCTAAGTCCCGTGTGCTCTTTTGTGAGAGGCTGACACCCTGCTCATTCCACCGCTGAGCCCCGCGTGCCGTTTCGTGAGAGGCTGACGCCCTGCTCATTCCACCGCTGAGCCCCGCGTGCCGTTTCGTGAGAGGCTGACGCCCCGCTTATTCCACCGCTGAGCCCCGCGTGCCATTTCCCGAGAGGCTGACGCCCCGCTTATTCCACCGCTGAGCCCCACGTGCCGTTTTTAACTTGATTATAAAATACATTTAAAGTTCACATGCAGGGTGCATCTCCAAGAAAATTATTTTAAAAACTAGTTAGGACTTTCATTTCCCAGTCCTTAAAACACATCAGAGTAGTACTGTGTTCAGAGCTGAAAGGATTCACACTGTGACAAAGGCGTGGTTTTGGTGAAAAGGGGAACGCATTGAGTGAGCGATGGTGTTACAGGTGCCCACGTGGA
Organism: Hylobates moloch; assembly: GCF_009828535.3. Taxonomy (NCBI): domain Eukaryota; kingdom Metazoa; phylum Chordata; class Mammalia; order Primates; family Hylobatidae; genus Hylobates; species Hylobates moloch. Next base: position 305,824 of record NW_026652290.1, on the reverse strand, counting down.
AGAAGGTAAAATCGTATCTAAAACTAAATATGAGAGTAACTAAAAACTTACGCATAAAAACTACCATCATAAAAATCCTCGAAGAAATTTTAGGAGACGTTGTAGGACAATGTCAGTCTCTGAAGAAAACTTCTTGGTTTAGGAATTTTCAAATCTGCACAGAAGTAAAGAGAAATAGTTTACGCGGCCCAGAGTCTCGCCCGGCGTCCCTGAGCACAGACCCTTGTTTTGTCTTCCCAGCGCCTCCTTTCTCCTCCCTCCCCTGAGTTTAAAGCAGACCCTGAATGTCAGGTCCCAGCAGACCCTTGCTGGGTTTTTCTAACTGGTGGTGAGAACTGGTTTTCTGGGGTTTTTTCTTTCTTTTTGTTTCCCCCCTCTTGGCATGTAATCCCCAGCTAACAGATTTTATAATAATAATTCCATAAGGCAGAAACAAAAGGAGATCATTATGTTGGGCCTTATATTGAAGAATAGACCACGTATAGGTTGGTAGGGAAAATAGAGATTCAGAGTAAACGTCTGTACTGCAGTCGACAGGTAAAAAGTTAATTCGTGTACAAAGACTAAATTGTAAAATTGCCTGTGACGAGGTAAAGGATCCAGTGTGAAATGGGGCAGAGCAGACGTGTGGGCATTTCATGCAGGAGAGGAGCAGACCCACGTGGCCGCAGACGGTGAGGGAAGTACCAGGTTACTTCGCATTGAGGGGACCGTTTTCCTCTTTCTAGTTGGCCGCGGTTGGCGCTGAAGAATCTTGGTGCTGACAGACCAGAGCAGGGTCTCGTGGACCAGGAGTTGTCCGGTCTGTTCAGTTTGCTGAGTGGCAGTATCTGTGACGATGGGAAGTGTATGTGGTCCCTGTCCTGTGCGCAGGGACGCCGGGTGGACCGACGGCCTCCGCATCCGTAGCACAGACAGGCCTCCTTGTTCATGGTGACAAAAAATGGAAGGAGAGGTTAGTCCCTCAGGAGAAATAGCAAATACCATGAAAAAGCGTGCAGGAGACGTCTGCGAGTGGGTTCCGTTGTTAGGTAGAAACGGTGGGAGCCAGAGCAGTGTGTGGCCATGGGAGCTGCTGATTCTGTTCAGTCATCTCTGTCTCGTGCGTCCCGGTTCCCTCGTGGCTGGTCAGGGTTACATTTCTGGTCATGGAGAGTGTGAGTGATGAGCTATGTGGGGAAGTGACAGGCGCGGCCTGCGGTCTGGAGCAGTGCAGGTGATGGCTGTCTGTTGCTTGGGTCCTGAGTGACAGGTCCAGGAGCAGAAGCCGCTATGCTTCCTGTACAGCCCATCACAGGGATGTCTGCAGCTCCCTGACAGGCAGGCCCGGCTTCTCTGAGGTGCACGTGGGCTCACACATGGGCCTTTTGCCACCTGGCTGGGTCTGCAGCACTTTGTTCAGGCTGCTCAGTGGAGGAGGCATCTTGGGCTTCTCGTGGTGGTTCTGAAATGGTTCTGGGATGTTTCCAGCCCTGGCAGCAGGGTAGGTTGGGCGGGCGGGGGGCAGAAACTGGCCGCACACAACTCAGAATGCGGCAAGGGCAAGGCGCTGTGGCAGGCGCTTTTGGAAAAGTAACATTGCGTCTATCCTTTTTTTCTTTTTGTTTTCCAGTGTGTGTTTTAATAGAAAAGTTGTCACTTTCCAAAATGCCCTTTAAAGGTGACACCATAATTGGTAAGTGCTTTTGTTTTTAATAATAGCATTTTCTTCCAGAATGACTTCAAATTAAAAGGTAAAAATGAACCTGTTAGGATGGGGGGGATAAGGGTTATAGCTTAAAGGTTCACGATATTAATCGGATACATTGCCTTGAAGTTGCTACAAGAACCTGCTTGAATAATGGGTACCTACCACCCTCTCCCCCCAACACAGGAGGGCCCTTCGCCGCCGCCACCTCAGTGCCCCCATCTCCTCGCTGCCATGCCCGGTGCACTCTGGGTCAGTTCTTCTCCCAGGCAGACAGTTGGGAGCTGCAGCCACCCAGGCCCTCGTGGACCAGGAGAGAGCTGGCCGCCAACACCACGGACCCTGTGGGCAGAGGTGGCTCCAGCCCCTCAGCAGCCCCCTACGCTGGGCCGCCAGAGCACAGTGAAGGGAGCCCCCAGGGCTGTGGTGTCCCGGGGCTGTCTCAGCAGCCTCAGACGTTAGGACTTTTTTTTTTTTTTAAGAATAGCCTTCACATTTGTTGCTTGTGCAGTATCTAATTGAGTTAAAGATTTGGGTTTATATTTGTGGGAGCCGGAGGAGACCGTTTGAAGGAAAAGAGTTAGGGGTAACAAAGAATAAAAGTTTCCCAAAATGTGATGTATAAAAGTTTACAGAATGCTGGTATTTCCCCCAGTAAGAGCTTAACACAATTTAACAGCCACAAGAGGGCCTTTCCACTTCAAATGGAAGGGGCCTTAGACTTATACCACAACGTGGAGAATATTCACTTCTGCTTTTCCACAGATTCCTCTCAAAGGTTACTGTCGGCTTTAAGATTAGTATTAATAGAAGTTGTTTTTGCTGTTGTTTTTGATTTCATGGTGTTTTTGATTGCCTGGGTACACTAACTTCTTTCTTTGACAGATGGTTGGCAGTGGCTGATAAATGACACTTTGAGACATCTCCATCTCATCTCAAGTGACTCCCGACAGCAGATCAAGGTACGGTGAGCACAGGCGTTCCCGGTGCGTCTGTGTTAGTGTGTTAGATACGGATGGTGTTTGTGTTGGCGACTGTGCATCATGAGGCTGTTCCTGCGCTAGCCTGGTAACTGACAAGTGCGGGCATTCTATTTGGAATCCCGGATGGTAGCGTCTACAATCCAGGACAGCCATTGGAATCCGAATGCTTAATTTTTTATTGTTTCTGGCTGTTTTAATTATGGTCACCTTTGAAACACTTTTTCTGCATCAATAGTAACTGTGCTCTGTTGAGTTCCGTGTCCTGTAGGATCCGAGGTTTGGAAACTCCCTTTATGATGCTCCTATGCAGATGAGAAAACAGCACCCCAGGACCTCTGCCCGCACACACTGACCTGGTCATGTTGTGTGGGTGCCAGTGTGTGTGTGTGTCCCCAGCCACCTGCCCTCCCCTCCCGTCCTGGGGGGATACAGAAGGACTTTGGACTCACAGAGCTGTAACGCCGATCTCATTGCATAGATAAGAAACCATGGGCCCGGCACAGTAGCGGGTGGATCACTCGAGGTCAGGAGTTCGAGGCCAGCCTGGCCAGCATAGTGAAACTCCATCTCTACTAAAAATACAAAAATTAGCGGGGTGAGGTGGTGTGCGCCTGTAATCCCAGCTACTCAAGAGGCTGAGGCAGGAGAATTCCTTGAACTTGGGAGGCGAAGGTTGCAGTGAGTCGAGATCACGCCATTGCACTCCAGCCTGGGTGACAGAGCAAGACTCTGTCTCAAAAAAAGAAAGAAAGAAAGAAAGCATGGTTACCAGCATTGACTGGGTTCTGATACGGAGGATGAAGAACGGAAGTGCATTTAGGTGTCTTGTAATTCTCTGACTTCTTCCATGCTTAGCATTTCTTTTTCCTTAGCGTCTTCAATTTCCTTATTTATTTTTTCCTTAAGGAACTTGAACATTCTGTAGGATCCAAGTACAGTTCTACTAGTTGAATTTGAGTGCATCATGATCAGTGTCTCAAAATTTTCTTTCAAAAGTCCATGATTAATTCACGCCGGCCATGATACTGGTACACTTTGCCCCTGGGATTGGCACAGATGGTGACTCGTGGAATGCAGCCCCCTGTGGACAACGCACCTCCTCTGCTCATGGCCCCCGCCCGCCCCGCCCCCAGTGCCTCTCCAAGGCTGCTCTGTTGGCCTCGGCTCCTGGGCTTTGGGGGAGCAGTGGAAAGAACACGTGGGTTCGGTGTTTGCCACTTGCTGGCTGTGTGGTCACAAGAGGCTCCTCCGTAGGTGGCAGAGGTGGGGGTTCGAGGAGACAGTGGCATTGAGCCCCGCACGCGGTGGGACTGGTGACTCTGCCCGCTCCTGCTCTGTGCAGCAATTGCCACCCCTCCCACCATGGCTCCTGGTGGCCTTGGATGGGTTCCCGAGGGTCTCCTGCTGTCCGGCCCCAACTCCTGTTCCCAGTGCGCCCCCGGAGCCCTGTCTTTCTAAATGAGGCTGACGTGGCTTAGCCTGGAGGCCCTGCCCCATTATTCCTGTTCCCCATGCGTCCCCGGAGCCCCATCTCTCTAAATGAGGCTGACGTGGCTTGGCCTGGAGGCCCTGCCCCGTTACTCTGGGTGCACAGTGTGTGCCTTTTCCTTAGTAACTATTTCTGGGAAAGAGAAATATGCTCCATTTTATTATTGTTCCATATTAGAAGACAGGCAGTGTGGAAGGAATCAGGTTATCCATTCAGTTTCTTAGTTGCAGTGGTAGTAAATTGATGCGTGTATTTGACAGATGATGGTGAGCAGGCACGCTGGAAAGGAGTAGCATGACTTAGGGGTTCTTTTGGTTTGGTTCTAAAGTCATCCCTGTGTCCAGACCTCAGGGTGACCCGCTGTGTCCCTGGTCAGGTCCTTCTCCGACCTCAGGGTGACCTGCGGTGTCCCTGGTCAGATCCTTCTCTGACCTCAGGGTGACCCGCTGTGTCCCTGGCCAGATCCTTCTCCGACCTCAGGGTGACCCGCTGTGTCCCTGGTCAGATCCTTCTCCGACCTCAGGGTGACCCGCTGTGTCCCTGGTCAGATCCTTCTCCGACCTCAGGGTGACCCGCTGTGTCCTTGGCCTGGCGCTTCTCCAACCTCAGGGCGACCTGCTGTGTCCCTGGTCAGGTCCTTCTCTGACCTCAGGGTGACCCGCCGTGTCCCTGGTCAGGTCTTTCTCTGACCTCAGGGTGGCCACGGCTAGTCAGGTGCTTCTCCGACTTCAGGGTGACCTGCTCTGTCCCTGGCCGGGGGCTTCTCCGAGCAGAGCTGCTGTGCGCTCACCATGCTGCCTTTGTTTTAGGATGCAGCAGTCTCGGCCCTGGCCGCTCTCTGCAGTGAATATTACATGAAGGAGCCGGGGGAGGCAGATCCCGCAATTCAGGGTGAGTGTCCTTGAAGGCTCCAGGGGCTTCCAGCAGGAAGCTGCTGGGGAGTGTCTGGGCACGGAGGAGGCCTCAGTTGTGTGGTGGAGCAGAGCCACCACGATCACGGCTGGAGTGGGACTGTTTGGGTCTCAGGTTCCCAGCCGAGGATCTGTGAGCACGTCCCGCAGCTGCCCAGGATGTTGCATCACCTCTGAACAGGTGGCTCTGCAGGGACGCGTCTCTGTTGACGGTACCCTGGCAGCTGGTCCTGGAGCACAGCGTTACTTTTTGAAGCGCAGAATCACGCTTTCAGTTGTGTTTTCTTACACTATATATAATATATATATATATATATATTTTTTTTTTTTTTTTTTTGAGACAGAGTCTTGCTCTGTCGCCCAGGCTGGAGTGGGGTGGCGTTGATTCGGCTCACTGCAACCTCTGCCTCACGGGTTCGAGCAATTCTTGTGCCTCAACCTCCTGAGTAGCTGGGACTACAGGTGCCCGCCACCACGCCCGGCTAATTTTTGTATTTTTAGTAGAGACGGGGGTCTCACCACATTGGCCAGGCTGGAATTGAACTCCTGACCTCAGGTGATCCACCTGCGTCAGCCTCCCAAAGTTCTGGGATTACAGGCGTGAGCCACCGTGCTCGGTCAGTGTTTTTAGAATTTTTGTATGCACTGTGCCATTTTTCTGGTGTGTGTTCTTCACTCGTTAATACATTTTGCTGTTTTTTCCTTCTTTATGAAAGTAGCATAAGGCTGGCTTTACGCCGTGTCCTGTGCATAGCTGCTGTGCCGCCTCACTGTACATCCTGCACCCCCGTGCTGAAGTTCGGGCTCATTTCTCACACATCATGTAACTGTTTGAGGGATGTGTTTCATGAATCGTACTTTTTATTTTTAAAGTGTCACATGCACATATGTTGGCCCACAGTGTTCGTTTATGTCATGTGATAGAACATGCATTATTAATCACATCAAAAGTGTGTGAATCACCACTTAAAATTATTAGAAGTTTATAAAAATCATGCATTAGCTTGGCATGGTGGCACACGCCTGTAATCCCAGCTACTTGGGAGGCTGAGTATGAGTTGGAGGCTGCAGTGCGCTAAGCTTGCACCACTGCACTCCAGCCTGGGTGACAGAATGAGACTCTCTCTCAAAAAAAAAAAAAAATTCTCTTTTTGATTCCTATTTTGAGGGAGGCCACTTTGGAAACGTGTCTGCTTTGTGAACCTCGGGCGGCTCCTCCTTTGTTTACTGTGGCTTTGCTCCTGTTTGGGGCACACGTCGCATGTGGCTGTACACGATGGGCAGCAGAGGGCCTGTCTTCACACTCGTTACTTCCTTTCAGAGGAGCTGATCACGCAGTACCTGGCTGAGCTTCGGAACCCCGAGGAGATGACTCGCTGTGGCTTCTCGTTGGCCTTGGGCGCCCTTCCAGGGTTCCTTCTGAAAGGCCGGCTCCAGCAGGTGAGGCTGGCCACGCGCAGTGGACGGGGCCTAGGGCGAGGGTGTGGGAGCCTTGTGTGTTGGGGCATGAGGTAGCCTTGTGTGTTGGGGCATGAGGTAGGCCCAGCCGTTAGTAAACCCATCAGTGCTTGTAGCTGGGAGGGGATTCCTGGAAGCCGGCACCTGTGGCCAGGAGAAAGGGGGCAGAGGGCACCCAAGGTCTGTGGCCCCTTGGGGCCCTGGCGAACTCTTTGCTGTCAGAGGACAGACTTCGAAAAGCTGAATTCCAGGAGGGAGGAGAAGGTGTTGTTTGTAGAAGCAGCTGCTGAGAGTGAAGAGAACACGGTTGCCTTTGCGCGTTGTGGAGCCGGCTCCTATTTTGGCTGCGGCCGCGCATCCAGGCGGGGTCAGACGTGGCTCCACGTCCTTCCACAGGTCAGCCTCACGCTGGCCTCCGTGACCTGCTCTCTCACGCTTTCCTGTGGTGCTGGGTCCCACTGACCCAGCTGCCGGGAATTCCTGCTTGTCTCCCCTCCGGCCATCTGAAGCTGGAATAGGCCCTGGCCACTGTTCCCCACGCCCTTCCCTCCCCATGGGATCCAGCCTTGGCACTTCAGGATCCGCAGCTCCAGACGGACTCCTGCCCGTGTGGCGGGTGGACCTCGCAGCCGCCATGCCATCTAAAACTCGCGTGTGGGGGTTTATCCAGTTGAAACAGATAAATGTGAAACAGGATCACTTGGAGACGTGACAGATGAGGCTTTCGGGACCCAACAGCTTCCTTTGTCCCATACCCCAGGTCTCAGCATAGGACAAAAGAGGGGGACCTCAGGGTGCGGCCAGACCCCTAGTGACGCCCTGGGGTGGGGGCTGGCTGTGGAGAGGCTGGAGGTCACCTCTCCCCGGGTGTCCTTCGTGGGCTTCTCCAGGGGCTGTGGAGAGGCTGGAGGTGACTCCGTCCTGGGTGTCCTTCCTGGGCTCCACCGGGGGCCGTGGATGGCCCCGTGAGGAAGGTGGTGCCAGGAGCTGCCTGTCGCATGGCGCGGGGTCTATGGCTCCGGGCCGACAGTGCCACCTCCCTAAAGAGTGCACTTCGTTATAGCTTGTGGTTCTTCTGTGATTCTTTATTGCTTTCCAGGTTCTCACAGGTTTAAGAGCAGTTACCCACACTTCCCCCGAGGCCGTAAACTTTGCTGAATCCAGGAGAGACGGCTTGAAGGCCATTGCTAGGTGAGTCCCAGCGGTTCCTCCCTGAAGTCGTAAGTCTCTGAAAGGCCAGCAAATGAATGCTAAGGGGGATGTTTTTGCTTAGAGGCAGGATTTATGATTCTTCACTTCCTAGGTTTCCTCTCTTCCAGAGGATTGTCAGTGCCAGCTGCTGGAGGCGCTTTCAGTCTCTTGCTGTCATAGTCATAGTGAATGTTAAACTCTTTAGGAACACTGGGCCCCTTCGAGAATTGGGGAATGTGTCCTGGGCCAAGGTTGGCAAAGAGGAGGTGACCCTGCCAGCCAGTGTTTGGAATGATCTCTGCACTCGTTGACAGACACGCACCTGGGGCCATGCCATATGCCCTCTCCTCCCTGCAGGCACACGAGGAGCAGCCCCGCGGGGGCCACGCACGCCCCCTTCTCTCCTATGCCAGCATCCGTCCCCGCTAGTCAGGGTGGGAAGTGGGAGGGACCAGCCGCAGGGGGCGTCCCTGTCCACCTTTCAGCCAGAGAGACAGCAGAGCGTGACCTTGGGGAAGCATGTCCCACGTTCCGTACGTGTGGAAGGAGCTCTGGATTTCTGATCTACCCGAGGTTCCTGGACTGTTCCCAGCGTGTCTTCTCAGGATCAGGAACACACATCAGACCTCTGTGATGTGGAAGACGAGGCTCACAGATGTTTGTTCGTTAGCTCACACATTTCAAATTTCAGGATTTGCCAGACTGTCGGTGTGAAAGCAGGAGCCCCAGACGAAGCTGTGTGCAGAGAGAACGTTTCCCAGATTTACTGTGCGCTGCTGGGCTGCATGGACGACTACACCACAGACAGCAGAGGGGATGTGGGCGCCTGGTACGTGCGTAGCAGTGGGTGAGCGCTTCTTCTGAGAAGCCCGTCCATCCCATGGAAACGCGGAGGCCCTGGCCTCTTCTGCAGGGAGAAATCTTTGTAGAGTGCTGTATTTTGCGTTTTAAAGGCTCGGGAGGATGACCTGTTCTCTGCTCCCGGGTGAGCCTGCGTGGCTTTGCAGGTGCTTGTCCGGCCCGTCCTCAGGTGTTGGGCCTGCATCGTCCTCGTTGACAGGGTGTGAGGGAGGACGCGTCTTCAATGAAAGGCTCCTGGCTGCTTACATTGGGTTTGCCAACATTTCTTGCTGAAGTAGGGTTGATAATCCCCAAAACGCCTGTGTGTGTAGGATGCCTCGGGGCCCCGGTGTGTGTGGCTGTGGGTCTCTTCCCTGCACACGTTCCTATAGTGCACAGGGAACCTCTGAAACGCCCGTGTGTGTAGGATGCCTCGGGGCCCCGGTGTGTGTGGCTGTGGGTCTCTTCCCTGCACACGTTCCTATAGCGCACAGGGAACCTCTGAAACGCCCGTGTGTGTAGGATTCCTCGGGGCCCAGTGTGTGGCTGTGTGTCTTCTTTCCCTGCACACATTCCTGTAGTGCACAGGGAACCTCTGCAGGCCCCGTGACTTTTCTCCCTGGCAGCGTGCCTGGCCTCTGTGTGGGGTTAGTCACAGGTGTCGAATTCACACAGGCTGCCAGCATGGTTGGCAGAACCAGGGTTGGGAACCCCCTCTCAAGCTGGGTGTCTCTGCCTCTCCTTGTCCCATCAGGGTCCGCAAGGCCGCCATGACCAGTCTGATGGAGCTGACCCTTCTGCTGGCTCGGAGCCAGCCTGAGCTGATAGAGGCCCACATGTGAGTGTCGCGTTGCAGGCCTTCTGCACCCTAGAGGGCAGCCCCGAGCTTGGGGAGGCTGGCGGGGCGGGCGGTCCTGGTGCTCAGTGGCATTTGCACTGCTGGGCACACATCATCCTCCTAGAGAACCTCTCTGGTCCCTGACCCCAGGTTTGTGCAGGGCCCTCCTGCGCCCGTAGCCGTGGCTCGAGCTGGGGCTCCTCCTCCTCTGCCCAGTGCCCCCAGCACGAGGCTTTGCTCCCCAGCCTGGGCCTCCAACAGTGCTCTGGCCAGTTTGATGACAGCCAGCTTCCCGGGGTAGGGCTGGGCAGGAGGTGGGGACTTCTCAGCTTAGGACCCTGAACCTGGGGGTCCGCTCCTGCCAGGACCAGCTGAGCCATCATTCAGTTCCCTGCACCTGAGGCTGCCACTGGGGCCTCTGCCTTGCTGTGCATCTCTGTCGGGGGCACTGGGTTGTGGGTACCCCCAGGCCCTGCCCTTGCTGTCGGTCTCTCTGTCGGGGGCACTCGGTCGTGGGGATCCCGGGGCCTGATTTCCTTAGTTCTCACCTCTTTCTCCTTCCCCAGCCCCAGCTTCTCTGTCCCCATCACTCTTCTCCACCCGCTCCTGTAATCCTATTAGTTGTCCCTGCTTCAACCCTAAGACCTCATCAGCACGCTTGTAACACGTAGCACATGTGTAACATGTACATAGCATGTGTTTGCTGCTCACCTGTAGGGTTGGGCTCCTGGGATGTGAAGGTAACGGAGTGTGGTTCTTCCGAGCCAGTGTCCTGGTGTCAGCTGCCAACTCAGCCGCCATGTCCTGAGGAGCCTGCATGTCCTCATGGTGCTTGGGCTGGAGTCACGACTTGGACCACCTGCGCTCGGTTTACTGCCCGCTCTTGATTTACCGCCCGCCCTTGGTTTACCTCCCACTCTCGGTTTGCAGCTGTGAGCACATCATGTGCTGTGTGGCCCAGCAGGCCAGTGAGAAGATTGACTGTTTCCGTGCTCATGCCGCCAGCGTGTTCCTGACTCTCCTGCACTTTGACAGCCCTCCCATCCCCCACGTGCCCCACCGAGGAGAACTGGAAAAGCTCTTTCCCAGGTACCGTTGGGGCGTAGGCCCCCCGTGCTGGCTCCCAGATACTGTTGGGGCGTAGGCCCCCCGCGCTGGCTCCCAGGTACCGTTGGGGCATAGGCCCCCCGCGCTGGCTCACAGGTACTGTTGGGGCGTAGGCCCCCCGCGCTGGCCCCGCAGCCGTGGCAAGATCATCAGCAGCCTGGCCTTGTCTCACCCACTCTCTTGAAGGTCCGACGTGGCCTCCGTGAACTGGAATGCACCTTCCCAGGCCTTCCCACGCATCATCCAGCTCCTTGGGCTGCCCACCTACCGCTACCACGTCCTGCTGGGGCTAGTCGTGTCCCTGGGCGGCTTGACGGAGTCGACGGTGAGGAGGCGTCGGGCTGGCTGGGGCGGGAGGTGGTGGTTCCAGGGGTGCCTGGCGCTTCCCTGTCTCTTGGGAGCGTGTATGGAGCTGGGCCTTTTCTTCCATTGCTTTCTGTCTCTCTCGGGCATATTTGGTTAGGGGGTCAGGGGCCCAGTGTCTTCTTCATGACCCAGGAGGCTTAGGGCCTGTGGGATGGTTGAGTCTGATGAAGGTGGAACAGCACATTGAGTTGGGGGTCAGCAGCAGACTTTGAAGTGGGCCGGCGCCACTCTCTTCCCGCGGCCGCAGCCCTGGAGCTCCCAGCGTCCCCTCGGGGTTCAACCCTCCAGGACCTGTGTCTCATGCCTGCATGTGGGTACCTGGGCTCCATCAGGTTCTAGATCTGCCTCCGTCCTCCACTTCCAGGGCTCCAGGCCCAGCTTTCCATGTCTGTGGGGAGGGTCTCCAGAGCCTCAGTCTATGGCTGAGCTGTGGAACTTGAAGGCCTCTCTGCATCTTGTCACTCGTGGCCTCTGCACCTTGGGTCATGACCTGCTTCGTGTGGCGACACTGTGACAGCTGCTGCGTCCTAGAAAACACGTAACGGGACATGAGGTGCCCTCTGCGCCGTGCGGAGGCGTGCAGGGAGACCCAGGCCACAGGACGTTAGGTGCCCTCTGCGCCGTGCGGAGGCGTGCGGGGAGACCCAGGCCACAGGACGTTAGGTGCCCTCTGCACCGTGCGGAGGCGTGTGGGGAGACCTGGGCCACAGGCGAGCGGGGCCCCGAGACATTCTGCACACAGGGGAGTTGCGGGGATTATCAAATCCCGCTTCAGTGGGAAACGTGAGCGAAACCCAACGTGAGTGGCCGCAGCCTTTCGTCACGTGCGCTTCCCCCGTCCTAAGTGAGGGCTCAGGCTGAGCTGCCGCTGCCGAGGGCCGTGTGTCTGCTTTGGGTGTCTGCACCGTGGGTGGCTCCGTGCTGGCGTCCGCACCAGCCGCTGGCGGGCGAGACCTTTGCGTCTCTGCAGCTCGGAGCAGTTCTGCTCTAGCAGATGCTTGACCGGCTGTGGCCAAGCCTGAGGGGTGGCAGGCTCGGGGGTCCCACCGCCTTCTGAGGTGTCTCCGTGTTGCAGATCCGGCACTCCACCCAGAGCCTCTTTGAGTACATGAAGGGCATTCAGAGCGACCCACAGGCCCTGGGCATCTTCAGTGGGACCCTTCTGCAGATCTTTGAGGACAACCTTCTGAATGAGAGGTGAGTGGTGTCTCTTGGGGCCTCAGAGGTGTGAGTGGTGCTGGTGCCTCTCCCCAGGTTCCCACAGATCCCCGGGGTCTCGCAGGGTCTGAAGGGAGAAGTGAGACACACGCTTTACCAGTTGGTGGCTCAGCGAGGAGGATGTGCCTCAGCCCCTGCACCTCCTCTTCATCCTCCACGTGAGGCAGGGAAATGGCCGTTCTGTGTACACTGGACGTAAAGGTGATACGAGTAGAAGGTGGTGCCTGTGTGTAGGAAGGCGTCGTGGGGAGCCCCTCCAGCTTGGTGCTCCCGGGGAGGCGCTTGTGGACGCTCATCAGCCACCTGGCGAGTGAGAGCTCTGCGTTCCTGAGGATGGAATGTCAAGTGAGAAACATGGCTGCTTTCTAGAAGTTTCTGGCTTTACGTGGAGGTGGAGTGTAGACCCTGTGGGCCTTGACCTCAGAATTGGGAACATCCTATGGACGGGCTCTTTCCCGCATGTGTGAGGACGAGGACATGGGCCTCGTGTCCCCTCGGGCGGGGCCTCGGCAGCCTCTCCCGTGAGAGCACAGATGCCGCTCTCGGCAAACAGCAACTCGGCCCAGCCGGGTTTTCTCTTCTCCTTACGACTATAATCAGCTGCACATAAAGGGGCAGTTGGGTCGATTTTGACAGGTGTCCACCCTTAAAACCTTCCCCAGTCACGACGGTGGGCTCCAGCCAAGGTTTCCTCCCAGCCCTTCGAGTCCGTGCCCCCGGCCTGCGTCACCGTAGCCTCGGCACGTGGTCACTGGAGGCGTCTGGGCCGTGTGCCGGTCGCTCGTTCCTCCTTGCTGACCAGTCGTGTCCATTGGTGGAGGCACCACAGTGCGTCTGTCTGGGCGTTTTGGTGGTTTCCGCGTCGGGGCTGTTGCTGGTTCTGTGGAGCCCAGCTCTCCTGTGTGTTAGTCGGCCTGTGCTGAAGCTCTCCTGATGCTCCCGTCGCCCAGAGGGGACCTCCGAGGCTCCTTTTCTGTGGGGTAAATACCGAGGCGCCGCAGGCTGGCTCACACAGAGGCGAACGTCTAGCCTTGGAAAGCTGCTGGAGGGTTTCCGGAACGCCCACGTGTCCTGTCTTTCTGCCGATGCTGTCTGAGGTCACTGTCACCGGCGCGTTGCTGTTTTATATTCTCTTTGGAGAAGTGTCTTCATTTTTTTCTGTTCTCCTTCCCTGACTGTTGTGTTCTGATCCTCCCTCGTCACACACGTGCCGTGAGGGTGTTTTCTCCCTGCCTGTCCTTTCACGCACCGATCGGGGCCCTCACGCTTTCCTCATGCCCCAGCATCTCCCCTTGTTCTCTGAGGCACAGATTTTTCTGGTGTGTCGAAAACAGCTTGCCTAATCCATGGTGACCGAGATTTTCTGTTTTGTCCTAGAAGTTTTATAGTTTTGGGTTGTGTATTTAGACCTGGGGTGCGTCTTGAGTGAGGTTTCCTACATGGTATAGCATCGGCACAGGGACCTTGATGCCCAGCGGTGCCCACCCCAGTTGCTGGAAGGGCTCCCCTCATGCTGCCGTCGCAGCTTTGTAAGAAACCGTGGGTTTACTTTGGACTCTTCTGTGCCCGACGTGTTTGCTTCACGTGGCACCAGGGCCGTGCTGTTTCCATCCCTTCCACTTTACCATCATCTTCGAAGTTCAGTGTCGGCCTCCAGCCTTCTTTCTTCCTGCCACAGCCGTTTTGTCTTTTCCTGAAGCTTTGCGTTTCCACGTAAATTATAAAGGGGGCTTGTCGGTTTCCACCGCAGTGCTAGGGTTCCCACTGGGATCGTGCTGACTCTCAGCCATTCAGGGAGATGGGCTTCCTTGTTGCTGGTGTCCAGGGTCTCACAGCTCCTTCTCCCCTCAGGGTGTCCGTGCCGCTGCTGAAGACACTGGACCACGTGCTCACACACGGCTGCTTCGATATCTTCACCACGGAGGAGGAGTGAGGCTCTGCTTTTCATGGCTTCCTTTCTGATTAAACCTAAGTAGCTCACGTATTAAAAAGTCATCAGACACAGAGATCAGAATTTCCGGAAATGATCTTCCAGTGCGTTCAGGGTCAGTTATGATGACTGTAAATACCGTCATCACAACTGGCCCTCAAAATAATGGAATGATAGCGTATTTACATAATGACATATTACGACTGTAAGTGCAGTCAGCCCCATCTGGGGCTGAGCCGGGGGCCCTGCTGTGCACTCTCCCCCCAGGTATCCCACCGGGCCAGGGGTGGGCCTCAGGGTTGTGCTGGGAGCCGTGGGAGCCTGAAGGGGCCTCGGCTGTACGGGGATGAGACTCGCAGGGGAGAGGGCAGAGGCCGGTGACCTGGCGAGGACTTGCCCAGGAGATGGGAGCCCCTTGCTTCTGCGCCGTGCGGATGCCCCTGGCCGGTCTCAGCTGGGTCGTTGGCTCTGAGTGCTCATCTCGCTGTTGCCGTATTTTCTTGCTTCGTTGAATTTTACTGTGTTGGGCCAGTCTTTTTTTTTTTTCCTTGAGACAGGGTCTAGCTCTGTTGCCCAGGCTGGAGTGCAGTGGCACAGTCACAGCTCACTGCATCCTCTACCTCAGCCTCCCAAGTATCTGGGACTACAGGCATGTGCTGTAGTCTAATGTGTGGCTAATGTTTGTATTTTTAGTAGAGACGGGGTTTCACTATGTTTCCCAGGCTGGTCTTGAACTCCTGGCCTCAAGTGCCTGCCTTGGCCTCCTAAACTGCTGGGATTACAGGTGTGAGCCACTGCTCCTGGCCTGGATGTATTTGTATCTGGGGCACGTTGGGTCATCTGGAGACAGTGTGGTCTTTTTCTGGGGGCACTGCTTTTTTTGTTTGTTTGTTTTGAGGTGGAGTCTTGCTCTGTTGTCCAGGCTGGAGTACAGTGGCTCGATTTCAGCTCACTGCAACCTCCTCCCGGGTTCAAGCAGTTCTCTCTCAGCCTCCTGAGTAGCTGGGATTACAGGCATGCACCATCACAGCTGGCTAATTTTTTGTATTTTTAGTAGAGACAGGGTTTCACCACATTGGTCAGGCTGGTCTCGAACTCCTGACCTCAAGTGACCTGCCCACCTCGGTCTCCCAAAGTGCTGGGATTACAGGTGTGAGCCACTGAGCCTGGCTTGGGCGCTGCTCTTAAGCTGTCAGGTGGACCCAGAGCCGTGCTGGTCTCCGGGGTTTTCTGCCCCTTTAAGGTCTCTGCTCCCTGGCGCTTCCCTTCCCGCTGCTGCTGGGGCAGTGCCGGGGCTTCTGGCCATCTTTTGGGTGGTTGCTCCCCAGCCTTGGACAGCGTCCTCGTACTCAGGCACTGGCTGACCCAGGCCCAGGTGGGTCCTCAAGGGCCCCCAGGAAGCCCCCTCTGGTGCTGAGAACCTGAGCGAGCTCTGCAGTCTTGGGATTCCCCGCTTCTCACCACGGGCGTCCCGCTGGAGTCTGCCAGGACTTGGCTGGACTTGGCTCTGCGTTAACCTTTGGGCGGGAGGTGGATCTGGTCTCTGTTGCTCCATCTTTGCTGGACGCTGCACATGTGTTTTAATCTAACAGCATCGAAGGGTTTCCCCTTTTAATTTGTTAATGGGGCATCTACTTATACCTGCTGCTGCAACAACCTCCACGTTCACAGGTGCACCCAGCTCAGTTGTGGCGTATTATCCTTTAATACAATGCTAAATATTCCATTTAAATTTTATTTTTGAGATGGAGTTTTGCTGTTGCTGCCCAGACTGGAGTGAATTGGTGTGATCTCAGCTCACCGCAACCTCTGCCTCCTGGGTTCAAGTGATTCTCCTGCCTCAGCCTCCCTAGTAGCTGGGATTACAGGCATGCGCTACCACGCCCAGGTAATTTTGTATTTTTAGTAGAGATGGGGTTTCACCACGTTGGTCAGGCTGGTCTTGAACTCCTGACCTCAGGTGATCTGCCCACCTCTGCCTCCCAAAGTGCTGGGATTATAGGCATGAGCCACCATACCTGGCCTAAAATATTAACATATTTTTCTGGCTTAAAAATTTCAAAGTAAGTCTGGGCACCATGGCTCACGCCTGTAATCCCAGCACTTCGGGAGGCCAAGGCAGGTGGATCACTTGAGCTCTGGAGTTTGAGACCAGCCTGGCCAACATGGTGAAACCCCATCTCTACAAAAAATACAAAAACATTAGCTGGGTGTGGTGGTGCCTGTAGTCCCAATTACTTGGGAGGCCAAGGTGGGAGGATGGCTTGGGCCTGGGAGGCGAAGGCTGCCGTGAGCTGAGATTGAGCCACTGCACTCCAGCCTGGGCAACGTAGCCAGACTCTGTTTCAAAACAAAGTTTTTTTTTTTCCAAAATAGGGTGGTAGAGAAAATACCCTCCTGCCATGTCCTGCTACGAATACAGCTTCGTATTTCTCTCTACAGTTTTGTCAGTTTTGGCTTTTCAGATTTCGAAGCGTGTTTGTGGGCTGAATCCTTCTCAGCCATTTCTAGGATGCTTTTTGCTCCACTCATTCTTTGTCTTGCTTCACTTGACTTTGAACTACTTGTTTCCATCCTTCTACTTTCAGTATCTTCATACATGTATGTTTTTGTATGTCTCTCATACAACAGTGTATAGTTTTGTAAAAATTCAGCCTGTAGCTTTTACCTGCGTCCTTCATGACTTTATAATCCCCTTGGTTCTCAGTCTGCCATTCACAGGACTTTTCCCTGTGCTGTGTTCCCAGTGCCCCCTCCCTGCCCCCACCTGTGCTTTTTGTTGCATTAGTAGAATTGCTTTTGTCATTCCATTATTTTCATATATTTGTTTGGGACATTTTACTCTTTTTTCTGTTCTGTTAACGCTTACCCTAGAAATTAGAAATGACATCACATATTCTTAGTGAAGTCCAGTTTTCAGCATTTTGTCCTTATTGGACAACAGCAAGGATATTAGAACGTGTTGGTTCCGCGTGCTTCTGTCTTGAGTTATATGCTATTATTGTCGGATATTTTGTCTTAGATGTACGTAGTTTCCTGTTGATTGTGGTATTGTGTAATTTGCATTATTTTGGATTTTCCACGTTTTTTATTTCTTTGTCTCTCATCACTTACTGATTTTGGGACCCCCCCGAATCGGGGTTCGCATTTCCTCTCCCTAGAGCACACTCCCTTGGATTTCTCGAGTGGGGTCTGCTGCGGTGAAGCTCTCCCATTTTATGTGCAGATTATTTTCAGAGGGTATATGGAATTCAGGCAGCTGTTTTGTTTCAGCACATTAGAAATACTTCCCCACTTCCTCCTGGCTTCTGTTGTTGCCTTTGAGTGTCACCTCTGAGTCTGCCTGTGCTCCCTGGAACCGGCCTGGGTTTCCCACCTCCCGCCCTGGCTTTTCTGTCGTTATCAGGCTCACGTGTCTCCCTCAGTCACCCCCTCTGCAGTTTTCACACGTCTTTTCCCTCTCTCTCTGCTTCATTACCCTTGGCCCGCCTGCCAGCTGCTGATTCTCTCTGAAGATGTCCTTAAGTGACTTCTAGCTGTGATTTGTGGAATTCTTATTGTGGAGTTCTGCGTCTTTTCAGGTGCAGGTTTTTTGCCTCGCGTGTTTCCACGTCTGCTTGTCGCGCTTTCCGCTTCGCCGTTCCCTGCGGCCCTTCCTTCCGTGCCCGGTGTTCATCCTCTTGAACACTCTTTTCCTGCCTGTTTGGTTGGGTGTGTCTGAGCTGCAGCCTGAGTGGGTTTCTTTTTCTTAATCGTCTGGTATTGTGCACTCTCTGGATGTTGCATTTGAGGGGCTGCACCTCAGAGCAAGCCGAGGCCTGGGCTAAGCCTGCGCTTTGGCAGGCAGGACCCTAATTTGCCTTTTCTGGGCACCTGAGGGAGGGTAGCAGCAGCCTGGGGTCTCCTTGACCCACGGTCAGCAGTGAGGGTTTCCTGACCTGTCGGGTGGCTGGAGCTTGGCTGCATTCCCCACTGAGAGAGGCAGGTGCGTGCCTTCTCCTCCCTGGAGTGGCCTTCCGGGTGCCCTCTCAGAGCTGCTCATCAGGGCTGTGCCTTTATCAGCACCAAGCCTCGGTCCTTGTCCCTGCTGCCGCTGAAGGCTCAGAACAACACTGCACAGCCTTGTGTGTCCTCTGTGCGTCGGCAAATCCCCCCGGCTCTGCGGCAGCCCAAGCCGGGCCGCCTCTGGAGAGGGCGGTGGAGGAGCGCGGGCATCCTGGCTGCCACTGTGTTGGGGACAGACCCTGGGGCCTGGGAAGGGAGGTGGGGCCCCGTGGGGGCTGCTGCACCACAGGTGAGAGACAGCAGAGGCCGGCCAGGTGGTGGCACAGCCGCTAGGGACCAGGCCGGCCTGTGGAGGTATTGGGATGGGGACCAGTGGACTTGCTGGCAGAGGGGCCACAGGGCTGCCACAGGCTTCTTGGACTGAGCCACTGGGAGGACGGAGTTGACCTTCTTTGAGACAGAAAAAGTGTGCATCCTGGGGCTGCCTGTGAAAGCTCGTCTCTAAAGTGTGTGTTGTTCTTCCAGCCACCCCTTTGCTGTGAAGTTGCTTGCGCTTTGTAAGAAAGAAATCAAGAATTCAAAAGACGTCCAGAAACTCCTGTCAGGCATTGCAGTGTGAGTTTCAAGTGCTACTGGCCTTACACGGAATGGCAGGGCGCAGCCTCCCTTGGCTGAGGGCGGGAGTCCGCGGCTCCAGGCGGGAGAGGAGCAGTTAGTGTTACTCCTCAAGCTAAGCTAAGATCGTGCATTCCAATGTTGAAAGCAGTCGCAATGGGAGGCGAGGCAGCCCTGGTGCTGGTGGAGGGAGTTCCCGCTGGAACAGGCGAGCGCAGCCCCTGCTGCCCTCCCGCTCTGCCCTGGGGGGAGGGGAGGCCCGGGAAAGGAGGTGCGTGGTCAGGGGCTGCCTCCCCAATTCTCCTGTGTGCCCTGGGGGTCGCTGTTCCTCTGCAGTGCTTAGGTGGACACTGGGCAGGTGCGCCAGCCAGCGACAGGCACCTTGGCTGCTCTGTGGCTCCTTGAGGCGGGGGTCCTTATGGCAGGGGGAGCAGCCCTGCAGGAGACCCTCTGTGAGGCGTCCTCGCTTCCCACAGTGGCTTTCCCAGTGCGACACTCGCTTGTGGGCGCGCGCACGCGCGCACACACACACACACACACACACACACACACAACCTCGGCTCAGGGCTCCAGCCCTGCACTATGCTCACGGGTCTGCTCTCCCCAGGCCTCTGCATGGGACTTTGGGTCTGGGGTTTCCTGGGGTTGGCCTGCGCGGGGCAGGGCTCACCCGGAGCCGTGTGCTGCTCTCGGCAGGTTCTGCGGGATGGTGCAGTTCCCCGGCGACGTGAGGAGGAAGGCCCTCCTGCAGCTGTGTCTGCTCCTCTGCCACCGCTTTCCGCTGGTGAGTGCCTCCCCCTGCTCATGGGTGTTTGCCCTGTGGACTCAAGCCCCTTGGTGACAAGAAGGCCTTCGAAGGCACTGTTGTGTTGGTGTGCTCCGAGCCTCTCTCTTGTTAACACACCTGGGTGATGACACATCACAGGCACACAGCTGTCAAGGGGCTCTGGACGTCACTGTTCTGGCTTCAAGGACGGGGTGTCTGGCTGGTATTTCTATGGACATAAATTGAGGGGTGACCTGGTAGTGGGATCTGGCTCAGGAGCTTCCAGAAGGACCCAGGCTGAAGTGGTTCAGCCACACCTAGGGGCAGTACCCTTCATCCCCAGCACTCCCTGGCTGTTAGATTTCTAGGATTTCTTTTCTCCTGGCTGCAAAAAAACCTCAGATGATCCAAAGGTGACATTTTCCTAAAAGGCAAAAGTAACTTCACGTTATACGGTGGTTCTCGAAGTGGGGTGCTGGACCCTCAGCCTCGGCACCTCTGGGGCTTCAGCAGTGCAGTTCCTGGGCCCTGTCCCGCTGACTCAGGACCTCCAGGGGTGGGCCCGGGGCTCTGACCACCAGCGCAGTGAGACGTGATGACCAGGGCACCGCTAGAAAAGAGAGCAGGTGAGATTGCTTCTCTGGTGAGGGAGCAGGTTGGTTAATAAAGCATTTAAACAAGAATGATGTGACCTTCACTGCTGGGATCCTGCAGCTAGCTGTGTGTCTGGAGGGAGGAGGTGGTTAATGGGCCTGGAAGGTGCCTCCTCTTGGTTGCGGCCCTGCTGTGGCTGGGATGAGATACAGGGTCAGCGCCCTCCTCCTGACGTCTTCCACTGATGGAGCTCCCTGGTCTGGCTCCTGTCGTCTCTCCGGGGTGGGGCGGTGGCGCTTCCCTCCTGCAAATGCACTGCGTCCCTGTCCCAGATCCGGAAGACCACGGCCAGCCAGGTGTACGAGACATTGCTCACCTACGGTGACATCGTGGGCGCGGATGTGCTGGACGAGGTGGTGACTGTGCTCAGTGACACTGCGTGGTGAGTGAACGCCCTTCCTGCACGGCCACCTGCGCCTGGTACCGCCCCTCTTCCTGTCCCCACGGCGTCTACTCGTCTCTCCCAAAACCCTCTGATAGGAGGAGGAAAGAGGGTTCCCAGGCCTTGACAGCCTCTGCTTGGATTTTACGAGGCAGCAGTGGTGCTGTAGCCGAAACCTCTTCTCAACCGCCCTGTCCCCAAACACTGTCAGGTGTCAGAAACACAGCAAAGCCATCCATCCCACCAGGGGAGCGGGCACCTGTGCCACAAGGCTGTGTCTGGCGGCCCGTGGAGCAGAGGGCACTGAAGGCCTGGCAGGTACTGCTGCCCCAGACCAATCTAAAGTTTTCTTGGAACAGGCCGCGTGAGCACCTGTTGGAAATCAAGAGGCACAGGCGGAAACAAGAAAAGCTGTCCGCACGCCTCTGCTCTGATGTCTGCTCCCTTCCTCAGGGCCATGAGGCCCTCAGGAGGCCATAGCGCCACTCTCCACGTTTACAGTGGCAGGCACAGCTTCTGCAACATGGGCTGGCTTCTTTACCGTGGTGGGGTTTTGAAAGACGCGTGTATTGAGTGGGGAGTGGGAGGGTCTGAATGAGAGCAGAGTGGGGAAAGTGCAGGCTCAGGTGTCCTGGGCCAACCGGTGTGGTCTGGGAGCAGCAGTGATGGTGCCTTACCATGGGCATGGTCACCCATGCTGGCTCACACACATGCTCACTCACACACACACACACTTCTGAAAGGGGAGCAGTCTCGTCACCCCGTGTTGGAGATCAGGACTGTAGCAACCAGAGGCTGTGGGCGTCCACATGGTGTACCCGGGGTGGTGGAGTCCCAGGTGTCCTGCCTGTGGACGCTGTTCTGTTCAGAGCGCCGACTGTGAGGGCCTCCGTGCTGATCCCGGTGCGCTGCTACAGGTCTGTGGGGTCCGTGCCCCCGTTGAATCCAGCAAGGACGTAGGTGACGTTCCCTAGGTGTCTCCTTGGAACAGTGACCTTCCCACAGGGCTGGGTTCCCATAGAGCTCACGCGCCGGGCAGCCGCTGTGGCCTCTC
Organism: Hylobates moloch; assembly: GCF_009828535.3. Classification (NCBI taxonomy): domain Eukaryota; kingdom Metazoa; phylum Chordata; class Mammalia; order Primates; family Hylobatidae; genus Hylobates; species Hylobates moloch. Next base: position 284,330 of record NW_026652290.1, on the reverse strand, counting down.
CAGGGTTCCGCGAGGTTTTCTGGTTTGGGGAGGAGTGAGTGTCTCTGCTCCTAAACAAACACGTGGTCCCGGGAGAGGAACCAGGAGCAGCCGGGCTGTCTTGTCAACATCCATTGAGAGATCGGCCATCTTAACTACTGCTTTGGAGACACGTTTTTACAATGATGGTTTTTAAAAAAAACACCAAGGTGCATTCTGGATCAGATTCTAAAATAATTGGCTTTAGGACAGTGAAGAAGCCAGGTGTCCCGAGCGGGGCGAGGCCTCCTCCAGCGAGGCTGGGCCAGGGCGGCCTCCTTTCCTCACGTCAGGGAAGGAGGAACTAGCAGGGTGGGCCTGGGGGCTTCTCCTATCGTTTAATCCCCTGTTAAAAAAAAAAAAAATCCTTAGAATTTAAAGAGAATGTCTTTAATTACAAACAAACAAAAAACATGCCCCAGATATCTCCACAGCATTGCTAGAATTTTTATTTTGCATCAACAGCTAAATTAAAACCTTGAAAACCCCTGTCAGCCCCTCCTTGGCCTCGCTTGGTCCGTCCTCCTGCAGTCCCTGCGCTGAGCGTGGTCCTCCCCGAGGGCACCCCACGTTGGGAAGGAACCGTCCTCCTGCGATTCTGGGAAGGGTTCAGGCTCGAGGCTGTGCTGGAGAACGTGCTCCTGTGATGTCTTTTCTGCCCTCAGCCTGGCTGTGGATATCGGGGGCGAGGTCTCCTTTCCCTGATGACGGCCACGGAAGCTTGACGCGGGGCCTCCGCACACCTGAGGTTCTCAGGTGGGCACTCGAGAGACTCACGGCTCTCCCTCTCCTCACAGGGATGCGGAGCTTGCGGTGGTGAGACAGCAGCGCAACCGTCTGTGTGACCTCCTGGGTGTGCCCAGGCCCCAGCTGGTGCCTCAGGTAACCCCGTCACCTTCACAGCATGAGGTACCTGTGCTTCCCTGAGCTCTGGAATGTTCTGGGGCCAGTGGCTGTGCTCAGCTTCTGCCAGTGCGTGCACACGGCCCATTCCCTCGTCTCATGTCAGGACCCCTGGGATTACGGGACCAGCAGAGCTGCCTTCTCTGGCCACTGCCCACACCTGTGGACCCCCGTGGCATCCACGCCACTTGCTCTGGGGCGTGTTTGGGGGGCCGGGGAGTGGGTGGGGCTGGCACCAGCTTGATCCAGGCTCCTCATGCCTGGCCCTGGGGTCTGTTTGCGCTCCAAGTGCCAAGAGTGCCTCCCTACCCCTCCTCATCTGCCTCCCATGAGTGGGGCCGGGGCTGGGTGAGAGGCCCCCAGAAGCTGTCCCTGTGCACCTCGCCAGCCCGTCACTCTTCTTCTAAAGTAACAAAAACAAGTACCTCAATTCTCACGGAGGCTGGGGCCCAGGGTTGCTGTGCTGTCTCTCTAGTTACCAGGGTTGGCTCCTTCCTCTCAGCCTCCTTCCGGCAGGAGGTTATATCCTAGAGGGAGGAGGAGAACCATGTCCAGATACTTGGGGGCAGTGGGGACGGGCTGAGCATCAGGACACGCCCTCCCCCATTTCTGTGTGTGTACAGGCTGAACTCAACAGCAGACTTTTTGGAATTCAGTGTGCTTTTTACATTTTTATTAGGAAAAGTTTCAAACGTGTGAATGTGGGTTAAGAGCAGTGCAGTGAACCTCCCTTCCCGCTCCCTAGATGCAGCATCCCCAGATGGGGTGCCCTTCCGAGGACACGTCAGTCATGTGCACCTGTCAGCCACATAGCTTGGGCTCCTGGGTTTGCGGGGAACGGCACACACAGTTTCCTGCAGGAACGCAGTGTCAGTCCCCACACAGGGCCCAGGGGGCGAGGGTCCCCTGGCTGGGAATGGTGTGTGTTGGAGCTGACCAGCCTGAGCTTGTCTTACCTCTTCTTCAGCCTGCTGCCTGCTGAAGCCAGTCCTGGAGCCCATATCTCACCCCTGCCTGGTGAGGACGTCTTGTTCCTGAGGGAGGCCGGTGTGGAAAGCCTGAGCACCGTGGTGCCTCCAGCTGTGTAGCGCTGGCCCTTGGAGGCTGGCACCAGCTGACAGCTTTTCTTCTCTGCACCTGCACTCTAGTGACCTGGGGTGGATGCCTCTGCCTTCACTTGAACACAAATGTGCTTCCTATAAAATCATGCACCAAGAAGTTCTGCCTTTTGTCTCTGAGCCTGATGTGTGTAGGGGTGATGGGGAGGCTCACTGCCCAGGGGTCAGCCAGAGGGGAGGTGGCTCTACTCCTCCTGCCTGGAGACCAGGCCCCCTTCTTGCCTGGTGCTGTCCCTGCTGTGGCAGACGTCTGGCCGCAGGCGGTGCCCTGCCCAGTCTTGGAGAGAGATGAATGTTAAATCAGAGGTTCAAATGCCAGAGAACTGACAAGCCCTGGTGGCAGGCATGGTCTAGAGTGCTGGGCAGATGCTGTTTTTGGGCCCGTCTACCTGGTGGGGGTGCTGTCTTCCCACCTGTGCACATGTGAGCATTGTGCACGTGGCCCCTCTGCAGTGCAGGAGTCACTGATTGATGGGTGTGCAGACCAGCAGCTTCACAAATGTCTGCTGCAAGGGGAATCGTCAGAGTCCAATGTGTGCCTCTACAATAATGTGGGAAATACTATTCTTGAAATGATGACACTGTCTTAGGAGAGCCTGGCAGAGTCTACACTTGGGTTTTTAAGCAGAGGGCAGAAGGCTGCCCAGAGTCTACACTTGGGTTTTAAGCAGAGGACAGAAGGCTGCCCAGAGTCTACACTTGGGTTTTAAGCAGAGGACAGAAGGCTGCCTTTGTCTCCATGTCTGAGCTCCTGCTGATCCATCCCAAAGCCGGTGAGGGGAACGTGTATAAAAATTTCACTGTGGTAGCAACCCACACCCATGCTGGGACCTGTGCTGTGCTCACAGGGCTTGAGGTGCAGAACCACGGCCAGCAGCACCAAAGCAGCCCCAGGTGTGGCCACTTGGAGGCCCAAGGGCTTGGGTGAGCAGCCCTTTCCCTGTGTGAAGAGCCCAGGGGTGCCGTGTGCGTGGTGTAGATTGGGGTGGCTCCCCGGCCTGCTCTCAGGAACATGGACAGGCCCAGAACTGGGAGGTGCCACCTGCATCTGTGAGGCAAGGCTCAGTCGTGGTTCTCACTTGTGAGGTCACCAGGACCACAAGGCCAGGACTGTGTCCATGCTGTGTGTTTAGCAGACAGCTCTTCACGGGACGTGTGTGGTGACCTGACCACACAGGAGTGTGGGGTTAACACACTACCATTCTTGTGTTTGACCTGGTGGCCAATAGTCTTTATCCCTTAAAAGAGCCTTGGGTTACATTTTTACAAGATTTAAAGAAACATTTTATTCCAACCTGTGTAATAGGGGTCTCCTCCTCCTCGAACTGTCCCCTCGATTGGCTGGGGTCACGTGGTGAGGGTCCTGGGTGACCAGGCCCAGCCTTGGCCACATGTGTCCACACGGTGGAAAAGGCTCGGCTCCTGTGGTCAGCACACACAAGACTCTGGTTGCATCTGCTGGGTGTGGAACTGAGGCGCACCATCGTCTTGCCTGCAGCTCACGAAGCTCCTGCTGGCCTGGGATGCACCGAGGATGGAGGGAACAAGTGGCTTCTGAGAAAAACATGATGAACTGTTCTTAGTGCAATTAAAAGATTCCAGATAAATGGCATTTTAAGACATGGAGGCAGGTCAATTACCCACCCAGACCCATCAGTGACACTATGTGGCAAAGCAGTTCTTCTTTCAATGTCGGTCTAACTTAGCAACCTGAGGAAAGTGGATCACTCCACTGGCCACTGCCTCTTTCCCACTGGATCCCATCCATCACTGGGGAACTTGTGCTCACCAGACACCTGGTGGCCTGGAAAGCCCTTTTTCATTCAGTCGCCGTTTCTGGAGCCCACCAGGGTCCAGGTGATGGAGTTTGGTGAGGAACCCCTTGCGCACATGATAGCTGGGGCAGACAATAGCAAATGAACAAGCAAGCACCATCAAGGCAGGCAATACTGAGCGCTATGAGCAAAGATAAAGTGGGCAATGGAACGGTGTGTTGGGTGTTGACTCCAAGAAGAGGTGTTCAGAAAACCTCTCTGAAGGGGCAGCATTTGGGCAGAAGTCCAAACTGTGCCCAATGGCAGAAAAGAGAATGCTTGCGGTCCCAGAAGTGGAGCAAGCTTTGTGAGTTTAGAGAGCAGCAAGAAGCCAGTATCCCTGGGACTGGGGAGCTGATGTGGGATTTGTGCACTCCCAAACATGTTCTAGGCACAAACCAGAAACCCTCCATGTGAGAGCACAGACCTTGGAGATCCTGAGGGTTTCTGCTGAGCCCTGGAGTCTAGTCATGCTATTTTGATAGCAGAATGGATAAGAGAATGTAAGGCCCAGGGCCAGATCTAGTAGACTGCTATAAAAAGCTGGGACCCTAAATAAATCTTTTTCAAAGGAACAGCAGCAGGACTCTTATCTCAATCTCCCCTGAAGTGGCCTGAATTAATACTACCTGTATGATCCCCAAAACTCCTATAGTGGAAAATTTGATTGACCTGGCCCTGACCAGTGGTATTCCCAGACAAGGGGCAGAAGATGCAAATACAAAATCTCTCTGGAAGAATGTAGTCTATGAGTACATTTTTGAAAAGGGCTAGAAATTATCAAGAAGAGATTAGAAAAAAACAGAACCCCTAGAAATGTAAGAAGTGAAATTAAAAGCTCAATGGATAGCTTAGACACAGCTGAAGAGAGAATTAGAAAACTGGAAGATCTGAAAAAATTATCCAGAGAACTGGAAAATACGAAAGCAACATCAAGAGACATTGAAGAATGTCTAACCTTTGGGTAATTGGGGTCTCAGAATGAAATGAAGTGATGCAGATATTCAATCCTGACATGCAACAGTCCCCAGATACAGAAGCCTAACAGTCTCACACATTTAGACCTGCCACAGTGAAACTGCAGAACTGTAAGAAGGACAGGGTGATATAAACGACTACCAATTTCCCAGCAGCAGCACTGGAGTTGAGCAGTGAGTAGACCAAGATCTTCATTATGCTGAGAGAAAATAGCTTTCAAGTTGCTTGAACTGTGTCCACAGCATAACATTAAAGAAGAGAACAAAATTCAGTCATTTAGATAAAAATATGCCATTCTAATGCATGTTTGGTTTTTTTATCTTGGCTTAATATTTGGGGTTGAGTCATTTGTTTTGAGAGCTGTCCTGTGCATTGCAGGGTGTTCAACATCCCAGATGGCAGCAGCATCCCCCTACCCAGCTGTGACAAAAAGAAAAAAAAAAATGTCTCCAGACATTGCCAAATATCTTCTAGGGGTGCCCCTGGTTGAGAACCACTGCTTTAGTGGATAAACTTTAGGCAGGAGGGAAATGATCGCAGTTGGATAGCTGGAGGAATGTGGAGCAAGGAGAACAATAAACTGTGACCATAAAAACCTAGAAAGATGGCTTATATGTGGATTTTTTTTTAAAGCACGTAAAATGGACAACAGCAGCATACAAATCAGTGGCAGAGTTGGTGGCTGAATTTAGAGCATCTTAAGTCTGTATGTTCTCCTGGAACAAAGTGCAGATAATTCAGTTATCAGCTTGGCTAAGTGCATGTTGAAGTATTTAGTCACACACAAACAGTTAATATATGGGGAAGATAACTTCTATACTAGTAGGAGAGAAATGGAACAAGAATAAAAAATACACTATCAAAATACGCAAGAATGGCAAGACGAAAAGGCAGAACAAGCTGCAAAACACACACACACAATTAGAAATAAATATTTCAGGACAGAATACATGTAAATGGATTAAAACCTCTATGTTAATGACAAAGTTCTCCAGTTAAAGGAAGGCAAATCGTGTTATTAGGAATAGATTACTATAGGATGATTAAAGGCTCAGTTCAACAGGAAGATGATAGAGCTTTCCTACATTTGTAACACAGTCTTAGAAGACATTAAAGCAAACATTCAAGAAGAAATTGATCACCTACTACCAGTGTATTTTATTGAATTGGTACATTTCAATAGTGTCATAAGGCACAGTTGAAGGAGAAAAGCTTGACCCAATGGGCAGTTACAGAACCCAAGTGTGTGTGTGTGTGTGTGTGTGTGTGTGTACACACAAATTTTAAAAAGATGTTTTTAAAAACATCTCTTTAAAAGAAATAATGAAAGATAAAAGTTAATCACAACAGATGGAATTCATCTAAAGTGGTGCTTAGGCGATTCTGAAGTCGTGAATTATACATTAGAGAAGAAAGGCTGGAAATTAATGAGCTGAACATAAGCAGAAGACTAACTGTAAAGAAAATTAGAGCAGAATGAAAAGGAAATGAGGCATAATAAAGGAACAAACCCAGATGGTGCTTCGGTGAAAAGACCCACCTGGGAGCAGCTGCCATGGGTCCGTCAGCTGAAGTGAAGGAAGTCCTGGCCCTCCTGCAAGTGCAGCGACCTCAGGTTGTCCTCAAAGGCACCCCCTGTGAGGTCCTGTCGGGAGCAGCAGATTCAGCTCAGTCTGGTCTCTCCTGGCTCTAGGAGGCCACTGTGGAGCTGCCTCCAGGGCCAGGGGTTGGGGGTGGCCTGTGTCCACCTGTCAAGTGGTCGGCTATGAACCTCTGCTCCTCTGCTAATAGCAGAGAGGCTGGAAGGAGACAAAGGCCAGAGAGGGCAGCAGCCAGCACTGCTTGTACCATAGGCCTGTTGGTCACCAGAGGGGAGCCCCCCCGCCCCGGCCTCTCTACATTAGGTGGCTGACTCTCCCTGGGGGCACTCGGAATGGAATGAGACTAACAGGCAATGCCTCTGCTGTTCAACCAGGGCAGACCCACCTTCCCTCCACACACCCACCCCTCTGCAGAGGCCAGGAGTGGGAGGAGGCCCCTCAGACAGAAACTGCATCTCAGAACCATCAACAGCTGCCCCGTCAGATCCCCTCTGGCCTCTCATCCCCACCCCTGCAATGGAGTGAGGGCTGTGACCCCGGGTCCCTGGATGCTTAATCTTGTCCCGTGTGCTGGCCTTGGCCAGGTCACCTACTCTCCTGTATGAGGCCACAGCAGGTGTCCAGAAATGCCTTTCAGACGTGCCCTGCACCCCGGCACCTCCCGAACACGTTCCTGAAGATAGCCCGGCAGAGTGGTGGACACAAGTCTCTGGCCTCTGGCAGGACACAGGAGGGACTATGCATTCCCGTCACAGTCCTTGGTCCTTGAATCGGAGCCTGGCTGTACCCCCTACCCCCACCACATCAGAATCCATTACACCACCTACCACTGCTGTCACTCAAATGATGCTGTCACTCAAATGAAAGCCATCCTTCCTGGAAAACATTTCCACACGCTCTGCCGCTATCTGTCCTTCCTCCCTTGTCTCTCTGCTCTAGAGTTTGCAAAAGAAACACACCTGAGTTCAGGGACCAGGCCAGCCCAGTGCGTGTTGACACCGTCTTACACAAGACTCTATTAAAACTAGATGCTTCTGGAGAGCAACATGTTCCATTAGGAGAATGAAAAGGCAAACCACAAAATGGAGGAAAACATTTGCAAAACATTAAACCAACAAAGGTGAGCAGCCAGAGGCATAGAGGACTCCTACAGGTCAGGAGAGACGCAGTGTGCAGTAGGCCGGTGGGGAACCCTGATGAGAAACCGTCAGAGAGGAAAGAACTCCAGTGTCCACGGACACGGGGTTGGTGCTCAGACTCACACCTGAAACCACCATGAGAACACATTCCCCAAACTGCTGGTGACCAAGTGCCCAGCCCAGTGTGAGGGACCCGTGCAGCTGGGCCCTCTGGCTCTGGGCATGTTCCTGGGCCAGCCTCTTTGTGGGTATCATCCAGAGAAGCTGAGGACGCAGCCACACCCACGACCTGCCTTCCACTCCCAGGATTAGACCCGAGGCAGGGACGCTCACGCAGGAGGACGCAGCAAACCGGGAACCACTGCCCACAGGCCTGGGTCCTGGCGTGGCCTCTGGGTGGGGTGGCATTTGCACATGGGACGTGGAGAAAGTCCACACCACATACAGCGATATGCACGCACCGCAAACACGTGGAGTGAAAGCCAGATGCAAGAACACAGACACTGGATTCTGCTCACATGAGCTACAAAAATAGGATAAATTAGACTGTGGTTTAGGGATGTGTTCATGCACACGCCATGAGGGTTGGCCCTGCCAGGTGCCAAATACACGTTCACAACCAACATAGACGGCATTTCGTTCCTGGAAAAGCAGTGATGTGAACGATGTTGGGACAAGTCGTTATCCAAATAGAAAAACTTGCATCTGTAATCAAAAGAAATTCCAGTTGTATCAAAGATGTAATTAGAAACTAGAAATCCCAGAAGCAAAATTGGACAATGTTGTTTTTTAAATTTCACAACCAGGAGTGATTGTCTTAGAAAGAATCAGACTCCATAAATGAAAGTCACTTACTTTGATCATATCACAATGGCAAAAATATAAAAATATCAAATGGCAGGAAAATTTGCAGCATGGCAGAGGTTTTCCTTATGAAAATACTGACCAATAGAAAAATGGGCTAATGAAAAGAATAATTTACTAAAAGGGAAATAAAGCAGTTCATAAATATGTGAGAAGATGCTTTCCCTCCCCGTAAGGGCACAAGGCAGGTGCTCCATTACTGGTGGGTTGGGTTGGCACAGCAGCTGCAGGTGGTGAACAGCCAGATTGGGACTGAATATGTGTGCTCTTTGACCCAGAAGTTTTTAGAATTTATTCCACATAGAGCCACTTGAGCGAAATTATGTATATATACAAATACTCACTGCAGCAGCATTTTAAACAGCAAATGATTAAAAATGGCCAAAAGGCACGTCAGTAAGTAACTGTATCACAAATGCATGAAACATCTGTATAATCGAAGAGCGGGTGTTTTAGTGATGAACGTGAACCCTGGGTTTCTCTTTACTCTTCCAGCTAACAGTAGAGGAAGGCACAACAGCGCCACTGAGGTGCCCTGAGACCCGCGAGGTGCTCCTGCCAAACGGAATCGCAGGGGAGCCTGATGTGGCCTTGGTGTGACCACCTCTCAGTAGGATGGAGCAGAACACGCAAAACCACAGGGAAGCGGTTGGCAGAGTGCAGGATACACAAGCCCCTTCTTCAGCTGAGCTAAGAAAAGAGCGTTGGCATCGGGGAGACAGAAAGGTCATGTCGTAAAGGTCACACGGATGCTGCCCGATTCCAGCAAGCAAACTGAAAACATGAAGCAACTTATAAGGCAATTAGGAAGATTTGAACACTGATGGGGTATTTGGAATTCTGTGGTGGGATGGTGGTTTTACGGTCCTTTTAACAGTTTTTTTTTTTTTTTTTTTTTTTTTTGAGACGGAGTCTCGCTCTGTCACCCAGGCTGGAGTGCAGTGGCTCAGTCTCGGCTCACTGCAAGCTCCGCCTCCCGGGTTCACGCCATTCTCCTGCCTCAGCCTCTCCGAGTAGCTGGGACTACAGGCGCCCGCCACCACGCCCGGCTAATTTTTTGTATTTTTAGTAGAGACGGGGTTTCACCGTGGTCTCGATCTCCTGACCTCGTGATCCGCCCGCCTCGGCCTCCCAAAGTGCTGGGATTACAAGCGTGAGCCACCGCGCCCGGCCTAACAGTTTTTATCTCCTTGAGATATATCAGGGAAACAATAATGGATGAAATTAGGCTGGAATGAGTGTCACAACACCAGTGTGGGGAGTGGAGGACACATAAGGCGGACACGCTGGCTCCAGGGATGGATACATAGGGCTGGTTTCCTGTCACTTTGCTAATATGGTTCAAATAAGCCGGAAATTTCCCTGAATAGAAAGGTCACAACAACAGTAGAGCTCGGGGGCTCCAGCGGCTTCACACGGAATAACCTCCAATCTGCATTACGTGGAAAGAGCAGGACATGGAACAAGCATGTGCTGTGAGGCCACACTGCCAGCTGCCCCTGGAAGAACACGTAAGAGACAGGTGACCGTGGGGGCCCTGGGCCCTCCAAGGACACGGCGTGTGCAGGACAAGGAGGAACCTCCTTTCCCATGCTAAGCCCGCTCCCTGGGAAGGGTTTTCACCAAGTGCCTTGGGGTTCATATGAGCGCCCCAAGATAGTAGTGACACCACAGGTCACCATAACACATAAAGTAACAGTTTGACGTATTGCGAGAATTACCACAAGGAGACGTGGAGTGGGCGTGCTGCTGGAAGAGCGGCACTGACAGGGTTGGAGAGGCGTCCCTGAGAAGTAGATCGTGAAAAGGCTGTTTCTGAAAAACTAAACCAGATATGTGTAGAATTTGCATTTTATAACTGCTGCTCGGAGCCTCCCATTTACTCATCTAAATGTCCCCGGTAACTTGGACAATGATTATTCAAAGTTTTTCATTTACTCAGATCCATGAGAGCAATCACTATCTTCGGCGGCTACAGCCTTGGAAAATGTCTTTCTTCAATAAGACTTGAAAGTTGGAATGACTTCTGGACCCATGGGCTGCAGAACGGATGCTGTGTCAGCACGAAAACACGAACCCCTTGTACATCGGCCTCAGAGCTCCTGGATGACCAGGTGCACCGTCAATGAGCAGTCGTATTTTGAAAGGAATCTCCTTTTCTGAGCACTGGGCCTAACAGTGGGTTTACGCTATTCCATAAACCATGCTGTGCACAGACGTGCTGCCACCTGGGCCATGCCGTCCATTTCTAGAGCCACAGGCAGAGCAGATTTAGCCTCATTCCTAAGAATCCTAGGATTCTCAGAATGGTGAGCACTGCCTTCAGCTTAACCCATTTATGCCTGAGGTTGCAATTTTTTGAATTTTTGCAATCAGACCTTGGCAGTGACCTTAAGCAGAATATAAACTCGCACATGCTTAGCGTTCCAATAATTGAACGCTAGGCATAAGTGGGTTTTAAAGTCGCGGCAGCATTAGCCTGTAATAGAAGAGTCAGACTGTCTTTTGAAGCTCTGAAGCCAGGCATTGACTTCTCCCTACCTATGAAAGGCCTGCATGGTGTCTTCTTCCAGTTCAGGGTTGCTTCCTCTACACTGAAGATGTGTGGTTGAGTGCGGCCACCTCCATCGTGACCGTAGCAGGGTCCTCTGGAGAGCCTGCTGCCTCACCTCACACTCATATTACGGAGACGACTTCTTTCCTTAAGCCTTGTGGACCAACCTCTGCTAGCTTCAAACTTTTGTTCACAGCTTCCTCACATCATTCAGCCTTCACAGAATTGAAGCGAGTCAGGACCTCGCTCTGTATTAGGCTTTGGCTTAAGTGAATGTTGTGGCTGGTTTGGTCTGTCAGACCACGGACACTTTCTCCCTATCTGCAAAAGGCTGTTTCACTATCATTTGTGTGTTCACTGAGGACCACTTTTCCTTTGCATTCACACTCGGCTGTTAGGCTGAAAGCTGGGCCTCTCCTGCCAGTCTTGGCTTTTGACACGCCTTCCTCACTAAGCTTAAATGTTTCTAGCTTTTGATTTAAAGCGAGAGACATGCGAGTCTTCCTTTCACTTGAACACTTAGAGGCCACTGTGGGGTTATTAGTTGACCTAATTTCAATGTTGTGCCTCAGGGAAGAGGGAGGCCTGAGGAGTGGTGGGGTGGAGGGGAGCGGGGAGGGGACAGCCGACCAGCAGAGCCATCAGAACATTCACATTTATCAAGTTCACTGTTTCATATGGGCACCCTGAGATAGTAGTGACACCACAGGTCACCGTAACACATACAATTAACAGTTTGACATATTGCGAGAATTAACACATGGAGATGGGGAGACGTGGAGTGGGCCTGCTGCTGGAAGAGGGGCACTGATGGGGTTGCTCTAGTGGGGCTGCCACACGCCTGTAATGTATAAAACGCACAATGAAGTGCAATAAAATGAGATGTGCCAGTAATTGCCAGAAAGCTGTGCCCACGAGGCTCTGCTCACGTCGTCCTGCCTGGACTTGCCTTCGTTGTGTGACAGCTCACCGCGGGCCGGGCAGTGTAGACCAACACACGCTGGCCTCACGGCTTCTGCGGGGCAAGAACCGTGACCCGCCCTGGTGTGGCGTGCTTCTAGCTGTCACAAGTGCCTGTGTCTGTGTGTCCCTCACAACCCCCCAACAGTACTGCTCAGGGCCTGGCTCGCTCTATCAACCACTCACCCGTGGTTATTTACCAAGAAAATGCAAAGCAAAAAAAGCAGGGGTTGCAATCCTACTCTCTGATAAAACAGACTTTAAACCAATGAAGATTAAAAAAGACAAGGACATTACCTAATGGTAAGGGGATCAATGCAACAAGAAGAGCTAACTATCCTAAATATACATGCACCTAATACAGGAGCACCAGATTCATAAAACAAGTTCCTAGAGACCTACAGAGAGACTTAGACTCCCACACAATAATAATGGGAGACTTTAACACCCCACTGTCGATACTAGATTGAGACAGAAAATTAACAAGGATATTCAGGACTTGAACTCAGCTCTGGACCAAGCGGACCTAATAGACATCTACAGAACTCTCCACCCTAAATCAACAGAATATACATTCTTCTCAGCACCACACAGCACTTACTCTAAAATTGACCACATCATTGGAAGTGAGACACGCCTCAGCAAATGCAAAAGAACGGAAACCCTAACAGTCTCAGAACACAGCGCAATCAAATTAGGACTCAGGATTAAGAAACCCAAAATCGCAGCACTACATGGAAACTGAACAACCTGCTCCTGAGTGACTGCTGGGTAAATAACAAAATTAAGGCAGAAATAACGAAGTTCTTTGAAACCAATGAGAACAGAGAGACAATGTACCAGAATCCCTGGGACACAGCTAAAGCAGTGTTAAGAGGGAAATTTATAGCACTAAATGCCCACATCAGAAAGCAGGAAAGATCTAAAATTGACACTCTAACATCATAATTAAAAGAACTAGAGAAGCAAGAGCAAACACATTCAAAAGCCAGCAGAAGGCAAGAAATAACTAAGATCAGAGCAGAACTGGAGGAAATAGACACACAAAAAACCCTTCAAAAAAATCAATGACTCCAGGGGCTGGTTTTTCGAAAAGATTAACAAAATAGACTGCTAGCCAGGCAAAGAAAAGAAGAATCAAGTAGACACAATAAAAAATGATAAAGGGGCTATCACCACTGATCCCACAGAGATACAAACTACCATCAGAGAATACTATAAACACCTCTACGCAAATGAACTAGAAAATCTAGACGAAATGGATAAATTCCTGGACACACACACCCTCCCAAGACTAAACCAGGAAGACGTTGAATCCCTGAAAAGACCAATAACAAGTTCTGAAATTGAGGCAGTAATTAATACCCTACCAACCAAGAAAAGCCCAGGACCAGATGGAGTCAGCCGAATTCTACCAGAGGTACAAAGAGGAGCTGGTACCATTCATTCTGAAACTTCCAAACAATAAAGAGGGACTCCTCTCTAACTCATTTTATGAGGCCAGCATCATCCTGATTCCAAAACCTGGCAGAGATACAACAAAAAAAATTTCAGGCCAATACCCCTAACGAACACTGATGTGAAAATCATCAATAAAATACTGGCAAACTGAATCCAGCAGCACATCAAAAAGCTTATCCACCATGATCAAGTCAGCTTCATCCCTGGGATGCAAGGCTGGTTCAACATACTACACAAATCAATAAACGTAATCCATCACATAAACAGAACCAAAGACAAAAACCACATGATTATCTCAAAAGATACAGAAAAGGCCTTCAATAAAATTCAACACCCCTTAGTGCTAAAAACTCCCAATACACTAGGTCCTGATGGAATGTATCTCAAAATAGTAGCTATTTATGACAAACCCATAGCCAGTATCATACTGAATGGGCAAAAGCTAGAAGCATTCCCTTTGAAAACTGGCACAAGACAAGGATGCCCTCTCTCACCACTCCTATTCAACATAGTATTGGAAGTTCTGGCTAGGGCAGTCAGGCAAGAGAAAGAAATAAAGAGTATTCAGATAGGAAGAGAGGAAGTCAAATTGTCTCTGCAGATGACATGATTGGATATTTAGAAAACCCCATTGTCTCAGCCCAAAAACTCCTTAAGCTGACAGGCAACTCCAGCAAAGTCTCAGGATACAAAATCAATGTGCAAAAATCATGAGCATTCCTATATACCAATAATAGACAAGCAGAGAGCAAAATCATGAGTGAACTCTCACAAATGCTACAAAGAAAATAAAATACCTGGGAATACAACTTACGGGGGATGTGAAGTACCTCTTCAAGGAAAACTACAAACCACTGCTCAAGGAAATAGGACACAAACAAATGGAAAAAAAAATTCCATGCTTGTGGCTAGGAAGAATCAATATCATGAAAATGGCCATAAAATAATTTATTGATTCAATCCCATTCCCATCAAGCTACCATTGACTTTCTTCACAGAACCAGAAAAAACTAAATTTCCTATGAAAACAAAAAAAGAGTCCGTATAGCGAAGACAATCCTAGGCAAAAAGAACAAAGCTGGAGGCATCACACTACCTGACTTCAAACTATACTCCAAGTCTACAGTAACCGAAACAGCATGGTACTGGTAGTGAAACAGATACATAGATCAGTGGAACAGAACAGAGCCCTCAGAAATAACACCACACATCTACAACCATCTGATCGTCGACAAACCTAACAAAAACAAACAATGGGGAAAGGATTCCCTATTTAATAAATGGTGCTTGGAAAACTGGCTAGCCATATGCAGAAAACAGAAACTAGACCCCTTCCTCACACCTTAGGCAAAAATTAACTCAAGATGGATTAAAGACTTAAACCTAAAACCATAAATACCCTACATGAAAACCTAGGCAATACCATTCAGGACATAGGCATGGGCAAGGACTTCATGACTAAAACACCAAAAGCAATTGCAACAAAAGCCAAAATTGACAAATGGGATCTAATTAAGAAGCTTCTGCTCAGCAAAAGAAACTATCATCAGAGTGAACAGGCAACCTCTGGAATGGGAGAAAATTTCTGCAATCTGTCCATCTGACAAAGGTCTAATATAGAGAATCTACAAGGAACTTAAATTTACAAGAAAAAAACAATCTCATCAAAAAGTAGGTGAAGGACATGAACAGACACTTTTCAAAAGAACACATGCGGCCAAGAAACATGAAAAAAAGCTCATCACTGGTCGTTAGAGAAATGCAAATCAAAACCACGATGAGATACCATCTCACGCCAGTCAGAATGGCGATTTTTAAAAAATCAAGAAACAACAGATACTGGCAAGGCTGTGGAGAAGTACGGATGCTTTTACACTGTTGTTGGGAATGTAGATTAGTTCAACCATTGTGGAAGACAGTGTGGCGATTCCTCAAGGATCTAGAGCCAGAAATGCCATTTGACCCAGCAATACCATTATTGGTATACACCCAAAAGATTATAAATCATTCTATTATAAAGTTACATGCATGCGTATGTTTACTGCAGCATTATTCACAATAGCAAAGACGGAATCAACCCAAATGCCCATCAATGATAGACTGGATAAAGAAAATATGGCACATATACACCATGGAATACTATGCAGCCATAAAAAGGAATGAGTTCATGTCCTTTGCAGGGACATGGATGAAGCTGGAAACCATCATCCTCAGCAAACTAACACAGGAACAGAAAACCAAACACCGCATGTTCTCACTCGTAAGTGGGAGTTGAACAATGAGAACATATGGGCACAGGGAGGAGAACATCACACATGGGACCTGTTGGTGGGTGGGGGGCAAGGGGAGGGAGAGCATTAGGACAAACACCTAATGCATGTGGGGCTTAAAACCTACATGGCGGGTTGATAGGTGCAGCAAACCACCATGGCACATGTAAACCTATGTAACAAACCTTCCTGTTCAGCACATGTATCCCAGAACTTAAATTAAAAAAAAAAACTACTCAGCTCAGCCCCCCACAGCCAGCCAAGGCTGCATTTGGAACCCGAGGTGCCCGTCACCTGCCCACCCTGGGCAAGGCTCGTTCACACTCGGGCTGAGGACATCCCCGGTGCAGCCACCTCCGTCCATGGAGCTGGAGGTCCTGGCCTTGGCCCCTCAGACATGGCACCGTAGGGCCTCGTGCTTTGCAAGTTTCTAACAAATGTTGGCTTTACGGGTATTTAAAGACAGAAGAGAGACCGGAACCCATCCCCCCCCCACACCCATGCAGGCCACCCTCCAGCTGCCTCCTGCCCCCAGAGCAGCGGCCATCACCCCACAGCTCGGTCTGTGGTGCCGTTGTGGACGGCTGTGGCACCTGTCCCCATGCCCACCATCGGCTGGGGTCTCATCCCAGGCCACACAGTCATTGCACAGCAGGGTGGGCTGTCCATGTGGCAGAGCCCAAGACCCCCAAGGCCCCCCATGGCCAAGGGCCCCACACTCACCAGCTTCACGCAGATGACGAAGGGTGGCCGGGCGGCTCGGAAGTGCAGGATGGGGATTCGGGGCTTGGGTCTTTCCTGAGAGAGAGAGAGGCCGTCAGTCCTGCCTGAGCCTGGAGCTCATCCCCGGAGAGACGCCCTCGGGGTGCACACAGCCACCGAGTTGGCTCACACGGGAGCCAGGGCTTGGGCGGCAGATAATGTGCCAGGGTCAGGGACTGTGGCAGCTGTTCAGGGCAGGACCCCGGCTCTGGCCACCCCCGCCTGACACCCAACTGCAGAACTGACCAGGGTGGGCTACCCCAAGGCCCAGAACCACGAGGGACAGTGGGGTTCTCCCCCCAAAGGACGGGGGCTGGGCTCCCTGGAGGCCCTGAGGAGCTGACGCGACCCAGGTGGACTCTGCCAAGGGGGAAGGCTCTGGGCAGCTGTCCCTCAGCCCTAGAGCAGGTGGGTGACCCCAAGGGTGACCCCATGCGGCCCTGCACACCTGAGAGTCCTCGTGGCAGTAGAAGCCTTTCCTGATCTTGTTCTCGTCCACGTCACAGAATGCCACCACCTGGGGACAAGCACAGAAGGGCAGCTCTGGATAGGCCGGGGCCAGGGCCTGTGCTGTGGGGCAGTATGGGGGTGGGACAGGCAGTGTTGGAGGGTGGCAGGGTGCCCACCTTGCGCTGGCTGGTGGCGGTCAAGCTGCGGTACAGCCGGCGCCCCTGCTTGCCCGCGTTCCAGATGGTGAAGGCCGCCCAGTGGGGCAGGGCCCGCTCTTCCAGGAAGCGGACGCGGTGGGTCCAGATGGTCGTCCTGCGGTGGAGAAGAGGGTGACAGGCAGGCCGGAGGCCCCACAGATGCACACAGATGCCGACATACAGGGACATGATGTGTCCTCAGCTCACGTTGCCAGTGGAGTGGACACCTAGCCCAATGCCTAAGAGAGACTGGCTGTCCTACAGTCAGACCACCTGCCCCAGCTGGATGTAGCCACATGCCTAGGTGGGGACCCGCCCCTTCCATCAGACCCCAACAGGTGGGGACAGATGAGAAGCTGTCACTTGAGAATCTAGAAGGTTCTGGAAGGCAGAATTTCTGTAGGACGCAGAGGACTGGACTGGACCCCAGTCTTTTCCCAGAGAAACCTTTGTCCGTAAGGGCACATGCGACCATCCCATAAAATCACAGCGTTCACACTTGGGCACAACCTTCTGCCTCAGGGTCGCTGCCCCGAGCCCTTCCACTCCCCTGGGAACCTGGTCTCTGTTCTTTCTGCCTCTGCTGTGACAAGCCGACCCCAGGTTGCTGCCCCGGGAGCAGGCTCCTTCCTATGACCTGCTGCTTTGCCCCATCGCTGCCTGGGCCCTTCCCAGCCCCACCCTCTCTCCTCCCGCCCCAGCCCCTCCCCACGTGCCCCATCGCTGTCGGCTGCCTGCCTGTGGGCGCCTCTCCCTGGACCCTGCTCCTGGGGCTGCCCGGACTGACCCCGTCTCAAAGCCCCAGGAGCCGGAGGGGCCAGAAGCTCGAGGGGCAGGGGATGCAGAGGCCAACGGGGCCAGAACAGCCTGGGATGTGTACCAGATGCTGTCTTCCCCAACTGCTGCGATGCAGCCACGCTGAATCCCTGTGCCTGGCAGACCCTGCCCTGGCTGAGTCCTGGGATGCCCTCCGCTCTGTCAAGCAAGAGCTGTGTCCACGGGAGCCTCCTCCGGGGTGGGGTCTGGGTCAGACACAACAATGCTGGCTGGTGACGGGCCTGCCCTGAGCAGGGCCCTCATGGGTTTCACCTCGGGATTGGGGCAGGATTTGGATGCTCTACGATTCTGCTGCTGCCTCCGCCTCCCGGGATAAACTTGTGACTCTCCCCCAACCCTGTGGCACCCCGTTTGCAGCAAAACCCCCACAGGCAATGGGATGGGGGGACATGGGGTCCCCTCTGTCAGCTCAGGGAGCTGCAGGGCTTAGGCACTGTCAGGGAGGTCCTGCCTGGAGTCTACCTTTTCCTCCCCCACCCTCTGCAGCCACCGCAGTAGTCCCCACCCCGCCTGGGACACACGGAGATGCCCATCCCAGTCAGTGACTTGACACTGAAGCATGCGTGTGTGTGCACACTGTGTGGGGGTGTATGTGTGCACAGTGTGCATGTGTGTAGTGAGGGCATGAGGGCATGTATGTGTGTACATGAGCACGTGTACAGTGCATGCAGGTGTTCAGAGTACATGCCTGTATGTACTGTGTGGATGTGTGTACATGCATGTGCACACGTGTGTGCAGTGAGGGCCTGTGTATGCAGTGAGCGCACATGCCTGCATGTAATGTGCGGATGTGTGTGCGTGAACTGTGTATGCATGTGTATGAGTGCATGTGTGCAGTGAGCGTGTGTGCAGTGAGTACATGCATGTGTATACTTTCATGCACGCATGTGTGCATGCTGTACGTGTGGTCTGTGTGCATGTGCAGTGTGTGTGTGTGTGTGTGTGAATCTGGGTGAGGACAGCTCTTTGTGGTGTGCATGTGGTGTGTGCACGTGCAGAGTGTGTATGTGAGTGTGTGTGAATCTGGGTGAGGACAGCTCCTTTTGTGTGTGCTCTGTGTGCATGTGCAGTGTGTGTGTGTGTGTGTGTGTGTGTGAACCTGGGTGAGGACAGCTCCTTGTGTATGTGTGGTCTGTGTGCATGTGCAGTGTGGAGGACAGCTCCTTGTGTATGTGTGGTCTGTGTGCATGTGCAGTGTGGGTGTATGTGTGTGTGTGTGAACCTGGGCGAGGACAGCTGTGTGTGAACCTGGGCGGGGACGGCTCCTGCAGACGGCTGTGGGGACTTCCCCACCAGGTGACGCAGCCTCGCCGGGTTTTGCCATCTTGTCCTTAGCAGCCCGGGTCTGTTGGGTGTCTCGAGGGGCGGGGGACAAGCCTGATCCTCCTCATCCACTGACATCAGCTCAGGGGCCCCATGGGGTTCACGTGAGAGGAAAGCAGTCAGGCTCCAGAAGAAAGCAGGCAGCCTGTGTGGCCGCGGGTGACACGCGAGGTTTGGGGAACCTCTGACGCCGGCCTCCTTGCGGCCCCTTGTCTCCTGGGCTTTCCTAGGGGTCTCTGGTCTGAAAATGTTGGCCCGTCGTAGGAAGATAAAATTTAGAAGCAGCCATGATGTCTGTATTTGGTTCATCTTCATTTTTCACATTTTAAAAAGTTCTTATTAGAGAGAACAGGCTCCCCAGGGCCCCCTATGCCTTTCTTTTTATATCCTCAGACGAAGCCGTGGCCCTGCCTTAGCACTGGGAAAGGTGGAAACCCAGTTTTTCCCAAAAGTACAAGTCAGCATTTCTGGAAATGTTGCAAAGATGCTGAAGTGCCAGGGACACGTCACCACATGAGGCAGCAGCCAAGGTGCTGGTGGGCATGAGAAGGGAGAGGAGCGTGGACGGGGGAGAAGGGAGGGGAGCGTGGACGGGGGAGAAGGGAGGGGAGCGTGGACGGGGGAGAAGGGAGGAGAGCGTGGCCGGGGGAGAAGGGAGGGGAGCGTGGACGGGGGAGAAGGGAGGGGAGCGGGTGGGAAGGGCGTGGGTGGGGGGGAAGGAGGGGAGCGTGGACGGGGGAGGGGGAGAAGGGAGGGGAGCGTGGACGCGGGAGGCCCCAGCATGCAGGAGTGAGGATGATGCCCCCAATGGGGAAGCGCGTGGCCCTCCTGCCAACCCCCCGGCCCCACCCTGTGACCTTGGACCTTAGACCCCCTGGGGACCTGGGATCTTGCCGAGTCTCAACCCTGTCACGGCAGGCCCGGAACCATCACGGCTCCCACACCCACACGTGACCCTAGTTGGGGTCTTGAGACTCCAGGGGCCCTGAGTACCCGTAGGGGCCGAGACGCAAGCCCCGGACAGTGGCCTGTGTTCCAACTTAACGCTGCGGCACGCGGCAGGCAGGTGGCCGAGACCTCTGTGTCCTCACAGTTCTAAGGAGGGTACTGTCTGCCTGGACCTAAGGAGGGAATTGTCCTCACAGTTCTAAGGAAGGAATCGTCCCGCTCGGATCTAAGGAGGGAATTCCAGATGCACATTGTTTCAGCCCAACTCGCCTCACCCCTGCCATGGCTCCAACGCAGCCACACGGCACCCCCAGACCCAGGCCCACGTGGCCACGCCTGACAGTGACATGGAAGAGGGAGGTGGGCCCTGCAGCACTGGGCACGTCCTCACTGGGTGCTGCGATTTCTTGGCCGTGCCTCTGCCACCCTCCACGGCAGCTGCGCGCCCCAGGCCTGTGGTCCCAGCCAGACCCCACTCATGAGACTCCCGTTGGGTTAAAGGGAGCACAGGGTTTCAAAAGGACCCAGCACGTGGTCATTTTACCTCTCGGAACTAGGGAAGGACGTTTGGCCTTCACCCTGGTGGAAACGCCGCTTCGTGGACACTGAACGCTGCCCCCCCAGGATGAGCTGTTTCCCCGTGTCCCATGTCCCACCAGACCCTGGGGCTCAAGGCAGAGCCTGACCACAGCCTCCGGGGTCGGCCCCACCAACCCTGGCCCTGACCTCGGGCGCCTCCCGCGTTCCTGGCCTCTCGGGCGTCCCGGGGCCGGGCGGGGCTGACTCACTCGAGGACGGCGTGCGTGGCCGCCTGCGGGTGGTAGCGATAGAGCAGGAGACTCTGGTCCACGCGGATGACGCTGCCGCCCTTCCTGAGGTGCTCGTAGAAGAACAGCAGGTCCTCCGGGACGCCCTGCAGGGCGGGAAAAGCAGAGGCATCACTGGGGGCCCGGAAACGCGTGCTGCCCCGGATGCACTGCACCTGCGCTCAGCCGGCCAACCGGGAACCGGTGGAAAGGCTTTTGTGGCAAAGAAACCAGTTTAGAGGCTCAACAGGGAGGTGGGGCGGCGGCCACAACAGATGTGAGCAACTGAGCTTCTCAACACGGGGGAAAGGGGAAGGGAGCGGGGGCTGGTTCTTGGTTCTCCCCCAGATTCCATTTTGGGCAGCAAAGGTCTCAGGGCAAAGAGGAAGACAGGCAGCCGAGGAAAGGGGCTGGGCTGGGTCAGGGTCTCGCAGCCACGGCTCCTGGACGGCTGGTCCGGTCTCTGTCCCCGTCCTTTCCTGCCAGTGGCCGCAGCCCCACAAGCTCAAGGGACTCAAAGTGCCGACTGAGGGCAGAGGACACTGGTGCTGGGTGGGTGCGTGGGGCTGCGGGCAGGGGAGCCCAGCAGTGGGGAGGCAGCCCCAGGCCTGTGCCAGCCCTGCTCACTTGTCCAAGCTCAGAAACGTGAACCTCAGCCCACGGGGCTGATCCGCGAACACTCCCTCCATGTCAGTGGGGACTCTGTTCCGGAACATTCTGCAGGCATTCCCACCAGACTTTTCTGTCCTGTGAGAACCTGGGCCCTCCTTCCCCCGGCCCATGATCCCAGTGGCCCCTGCCCTCTGCTTGCTCCTCTCCTGGGTGACCCCAGTCCTCAGCCCAGGGCTGTGGCCGAGCCGTAGGTCCGTCTGGGGCCGGCGCTGGGCCTTGTGCGGAGCTGGGCCCCTGTTGCTTTCTTAAATTCAAACATAAAACTGGGGGAGGAGCAGGGCGTGGAGTCTGCTCTCCTCGTGGTTTTCTGCTGTGGCTCACCTGGGTCGGCTGCCCGGAGACACCTTTGCTCCAGGAAAGGGCGGGTTTTCCGAGAACCTAGCAGCAGGGCCAGTCTATCACCAAGACCAGCCTCTTCTCTCCTTGGCTGGCACACAAACTTCAAGTGCAGGTCAGTAAAGTCCCCAGACTATCACGGCCCGACCACTGGCCTGTTTGCTCCAGGACAGACAGGCAGTGCTGTGGTTCCGCGTCCAACAAAAAGGCACTATTTAACCTCCGCCTCCCCAGGGCAATCCCTTTTACAAAAACCACGATGACATGGAAAGATTTGTAAGAAGATGCTGAGTCAAAGAACAGACCTCAAAATCATGTGTACAGCCCTGCTGAAAGTTTATCCACCATAAGATAAAGACGAAGGAATCACAGAAGCCCACGTGCTGTCTCACACGGGTGATTTAGGGTGGAGGCTCCCGTGGGTGCTGGTGGACACGGACCCTCACACGGGTGATTTAGGGTGGAGGTTCTCGAGGTGCTGGTGGTCACGGACCTTCACACGGGTGATTTAGGTATTTTCTCTAATTTTGTGTGTTTTTCAAAGGCAGTTCTAAAGAGCATTGGAACTCTCAACACGTTATAGGTTTAAGAAGAGAAAAAAGGTTTCTCTCTTCCTATCACCAGGAATAGCCCAACCCTTGGGCTTTTGTTATTTTCTGGCAGTAAAGTGAGAATTTAGGCAACAGCCTCTCCTGGGTGGTGCCTCTGCCCCAGGAGGAGGGAGGCGCCTTCAGAGGGTCTGTCCCATTTTTCTCTGCCCTCCCTGATTGCTGCTGCTGAGACCTGAGAGGCCTGAAATAGCCTCACTCCTTCCCCAGGCTTTTCCCAATCAGCCTCCAGGTGCCTGGACTGCCCTGTGGTGTGCAGGGCCCCTGGCGGGGCGCAGGGAGAGGGGGAGGGGTCACAACCCAGAAAGGCATCAGGGAAGATGCCGAGCGGAGGAAGTGTGGTCGCCCAGCCCCAATCTGCTCACAGAACCATCCTCGGGCAGCCTTTGGGGATGGAGCACCCGGAACTGCCTGGAGGAAAAAAGCACGAGCTAAAGCCACTCCCAGGAAGGCCGGGCCGGAGGCTCTGGAGACTCGGATCCTGAGAGGCAAAAGGGAGCCGAATCAGGGACGCGCTTCCTTCCCCAGGGCCCGTCCCCAGTGCCACCCACCCTTCCCCAGGGCTTGTCCCCAGCGCCACCCGCCCTCCTCCAGGGCCCTGTCCCCAGCGCCACCCGCCCTTCTCCAGACCCCCGTCCCCAGCACCACCCGCCCTTCTCCAGAGCCCCGTCCCCAGCGCCACCCACCCTTCTCCAGAGCCCCGTCCCCAGCGCCACCCGCCCTTCCCTAGGGCCCGTCCCCAGCGCGAACCTCCAGGAGGAAGCAGCAGTCACCCGGCGGGGACAGAAGGGGGAGAGCTCGAGCCAGGGCCCAGCGATCGGAGCCCGCGGAACGCAGGGACGTGAAGTCCAGCAGAGAAAACTAAAAACTGGAAACACTTCCATGGATAAAAATTCAGCCTGTCCCTCTACAATAGCAACAAACCCCAAACCAGGAAACAGAGACCCCTGTAAATAACCCACCAAGATAAATTCCACACCCTCCACCAGTGTTTCAGGCTACGGGGTGGGATGTGCGGGGAGGTGGCGGAGACTCATCTTGAATCAGAAATTCAAGGACTAAGTGCAAAACTGGACCCTAATGGGGTGGGTCTAAATAGAGCATTGAAGAAAGTGCATTAGTGCTTGGCTAGGGCTGGCAGGTGGCAGATGAGGTGCGCCCCTGGGTGCAGGAAGTGTTTTTTAGGGGATGACAACGTTCTAACGTTAGATGGTAGTGGTGATTGGTGATTGTACAGCCCTATAAATTTGCTAAAAAAAAAAACAACATTGAATTGCACATTTTAACAGGTGAATTGTATGGCATGTGAATTATACCTCAAAGCTTTTATATAAAATTGGGTCGATTAAACTAAAAAAAGAAATTTTAAGAAGAGACAAAATTGGTTGGGTGTGGTGGCTCATGCCTTTAATCTCAGCACTTTGGAAGGCTGAGGTGGGGGGTGGATTGCTTGAGCCCAGGAGTTCGAGACCAGCCTGGGCAACATGTCAAAACCAGTCTCTACCAATAATAGGAAAAAAGTAGCCAGGCGTGGTGGTGTGCACCTGTAGTCTCAGCTACTTGGGAAGCTCAGGTACAAGGATTGCTTGAACCTGGGAGGCAGAGGTTGTAGTGAGCTGAGTTGAGCCACTGCACTCCAGCCTCAGCAGCAGGAAAAAAAAAAAGGAACAAAATATATGAAAAATGAAGACTAAATTACAAAATCCTTAAGAGAAAACAGATTTCAATTAAAAATGTAATAAGGGACACGGAAGAAAGGGAAATAGAAATTATATAATGAAGGAAGTGAGAAGGGTTACGAAGACTAAGAAAATCTAACCGACATAGAACTGGAGTCTTTAAAACACACAAAACAATAGACATAGCTAGTATTTAAAACTGCAATCCAAGAAAAATGTCCAGAAATGAAAGCAGATCTGTTTCTACACATTGAAAAGTGCCATCAGGTCAACTGAAGGCAGATCCTGGTGAAACTATTAGACTTCAGCAATAAAAAATCATTCTCAGAGTCTCCAGGCAAAAAGGTCACATAACTTAAAAAGGCAAGATTCATCACACACCGGGCTTCTCAACACGATCACACGAAGTGGCGGCGGAACAGCGCGTGAACCAAGAACCTCCCGCACGGCCAGAGGCTTCCTCCAGCCTCAGGCTCCAGGAACACAGTTCTGACGAGCGCGGCCTCACGGAGATCTGTGGCTCCAGCCACACGGGGACCAGACGCCCCTGGCCAGAGCCGCGATGGTGGACGCCGGATGCGATTGCAGGTGGGAGAATACAGAGATCGGGACAAGGGGGAAAGACTAGTATATGAATGTTCATCCAACCTAAGTAGAGACAGTGTAACAAAAAATGGGAGGAGGGGCCGGGCGGTGGCTCACGCCTGTAATCTCAGCTACTCAGGAGGCTGAGGCGGGTGGATCACCTGAGGTCAGGAGTTCGAGACCAGCCTGGCCAACGTGGTGAAACCCCGTCTCTACTAAAAATACAAAAATTAGCCAGGCGTGGTGATGGGCGCCTGTAATCCCAGCTACTCAGGAGGCTGAGGCAGGAGAATCGCTTGAACCCGAGAGGCAGAGGCTGCAGTGAACCGAAATCGCGCCATTGCACTCCAGCCTGGGAGACAAGAGTGAAACTCCGTCTCAAAGAAAAAAAAAAAAGAAAAAAGTCGACAACACCAAGGTCTGGCGAGGGGCTGGTGAGGAGTTCGAGGGACGGGAGCTTCTCATGCAGACAGCGGGGGCGGGTGGGGGCCCAATGGCGGCACCCAGGACCTGTCCTCGCTTGTGCCCAACCCTGGGAACGTGCCCCACGGACGGGAAAACATCTGAAGTGTGGCTTCCTGTGGCAATGATAAGCTTCCTTCAGGCCAGACCTGCCCTCAGAAACCTGTTTTTACTTTGTTTTGTTTTGTTAGAAACAGGGTTTCCCGGTGCTGCCCAGGTTGGTCCTGAGCTCCTGGCCTCAACCGATCCTCCTGCCTTTGCCTCTTGAGCTCGTGGGACTACAGGCATGAGCCACTGTGTCTGGCTATAAACCTGTTTTGAACCAAGAAAACATCAGGTTTGTTTCTTCTTCAAGGGCCTGTGATGGTTGCCCACAGGGGACCCCCCTACCTACCAAAGCTGGGTGTCTTCAGGCGCCGCCACGCCCACCTCCAGATCTCAGACTCGCCTGCACCCCTCCCACCCTGCCTCTGCGAATGCAGAAGTGGATGCGCTTTCTGGTCAAGACTCTCCCCATCTTGCGTGTTTCAGCTCGTGGTGACTGTTTCTGCAGCCCCCTGGGCCCTGGCTTGGCCTCTGGGTCTGGCTGCCTCAGGGTCTGCACCACCCACGTCCACCCTATTGGTCCCCTGCTGTTCTGGTCACCTGCCCTTCAGCTGCTCCACCCCGAGGCCCACAGGGAGATGGCTGAGGATCAGCCCCAAACAGAGCTTCTGGCTCTCAGGGGGACTTGTGACTTCTGCTTGACTCATTTCTCTGGGGAAGACTTGGCAGAAGCCAAGGAAACACTATCCATCCCCGTCTCGGTGGCCGACACTGCTGTCGTCCCTGTCACCCGAGGCCTCCTCAGGCCCCAAAGCCCTCACTTGCTCCAGCCGTGGCCCCATCACAGCTCTAATCCCTGAGCCCCAGGCCCTGATCCCTGATCCCTGATCCCTGACCCCTGGCCCCGACCCTGATCCCTGGCCCCTGGCCCTGATCCCTGATCCCTGGCCCTGACCCCTGACCCCTGGCCCCTGACCCTGACCCCTGGCCCCTGGCCCTGATCTCTGGTCTCAGGACAGAGGGAGGGATGGGCTTTTCCTTTCCTCTAGGAGCGCCTCCTCCAGGCCGAGACCTGATGCACTCCTGCATCCTGAAGCTGCTCAGCCACGGTTTAAGGATGATAAGATCCTTAAATCAGGCTGGACGCGGTGGCTCCTGCCTGTGATCCCAGTGCTTTGGGAGGCTGAGGTGAGCGGATCACTTGAGGTCAGGAGTTTGAGACCAGCTGGCCAACATGGTGAAACCCTGTCTCTACTAAAAATACAAAAATTAGCCGGCGTGGTGGCGCACTCAGAGCCTGAGGCAGGAGGAATGCTTGAACCCAGGAGGCGGAGGCTGCAGTGAGCTAACACCACTGCACTCCAGCCTGGGAGACAGAGCGAGACTCCGTCTCAAAAAAATATATATATATACACACACACACACACTTAAATCAATCAGTGTTTCCCATGAAACATCTTCTGTTAACCATTTCCCACACGGCTTCCTGCAGAATAGGAACAGAGGGTTCTTGGGCTTGGACCCAGCGATGGCCACGCTTCCTGGCAGCTCCCACTTGGAGCTATACCCACCACTGTCAGTGTCCCAGAGATTAATTATGGGGGAGCTGCAGGCTGAGAGGCTGCGCCACCCTGGAAAACACAGCTCTGCCCCATCTCCGCCCCAGAGGCCTGGACCACGAGGAACCACCCAGGCCAGGGTCCGATGTGGTGGGGCAGTGGGGACCCTGGTGTGGCCAGGCCCGCGTGAGGCTCCACGTCGCCCCTGTGAGCTGCTGAATGCCTGACCCTGTTGTCCCAATGAGGACGCCGAGGCTCAGAGTGGGACGGACAAACTTGGTCCCCCGGTCACAAGAGTAGGAGGTGGAGGCTAGAATTTAGCCACTGACCTGGGGTCTCTTGACCCCCAGGAACACTGTGACGGACCCTCCAGCGGTCTCTGTGTGCCCAAGCATGGCCGGCTCTCTGTGGGTGACACCCCAGCCCTGGGCTCCTCAGTCCCTGCAGGGAGGCAGAAGCTAGAGCCGGCCCCATCTGGACATGGATGCTTTCAGGCTCACCCCCGACGGGGAGGACGGGGACACAGACGCCTGCAGGTGCACCCCCAGAGGGAGGATGGTGACACAGATGCCTGCAGGTGCACCCTGATGGGGAGGACGGTCACACAGACGCCTGCAGGTGCACCCCCACAGGGAGGATGGCGACACAGATGCCTGCAGGTGCACCCTGATGGGGAGGACGGGGACGTGGACCCCTGCAGGCACACCCCGGAGGGGAGGATGGGGACACAGATGCCTGCAGGTGCATCCCCATGGGGGGGAGGGACGGGGACACGGACGCCTGCAGGTGCACCCCCACAGGGGGGATGGGCTCCCCTTCTCCCTCTGTTGTCCCAGAGACAGCTCCGCCAACAGCTTCTGTGTCCTGTGCTTTCCCACACACAGCTTTTAAACCAGGATGCAGTAACCTGGAGCCGGTGTAGGTCAGGTGCAGATGCCTGGGGCACCCACAGCCTTCACGTAGAAACCCCATGCTTTCAGCAAAACAACTAAGATGCTGGCGGGTGCCAGGCGGGGCACCAGGAGGACCCTCAGGCAGGGGTTTCCTCAATCTCCAGAGCCCCGGAGGCACGGCGGGGCAGAGGGTGGCCAGTGTGCGGGGCCCACACACACAGGACAGGGCCCCAAGCCTGGGGGAGGGACCCGATTCCCGCCTTCGGCCCTTACCTGACCTCCCTCGTCAAAGGGGCCCACGTGGGAGAACC
This sequence comes from Hylobates moloch, assembly GCF_009828535.3. NCBI lineage: Eukaryota > Metazoa > Chordata > Mammalia > Primates > Hylobatidae > Hylobates > Hylobates moloch. The sequence goes on along the minus strand of NW_026652290.1, from coordinate 256,177 downwards.
AGGCTCGCGAGCAGAACCAGGTGGGCATGATCACCGTGGGGCCGTTCGAGGTGAACACCTAGAGGCAATTAACGTTGACAGAGTTAGCTTGTCACAAACAACCTGCAGTTTATTTCCACAAAGTGTCACGAGAAAGTGACAGACGAATCCGTGTCCCTTCTCCACAGGGTCAGGGCCTCAAGGGGCTTCATGATGGGGCCGACGTGTCCCTTCTCCATGCTGCAATCATCCCTCACTGTAGCCTTGACCTCCTCAAGCAATCCTCCTATCTCAGCCTCCCAGGTAGCTGAGACCACAGGTGTGTGCCACCACACCTGGCTAATTTTTACTTTTTTTTTTTTTGGGGGGAGATGGGGTCTCACTCTGTTGCTCAGGCTGATCTCAAACTCCCGGCCTCAAGTGATCCTCCCAAGCAGCTAGGACTATAGGCGCAGACCACCATGCCTGGCTATTTTCTTACATTTACTTTGTAGAGATGGGTCTCACTATGCTGCTCAGCCTGTTCTTAAACTCTCGGCCTCAAGCGATCCTCCCAGCTCAGCCCCAAAGTGCTGGGATTAAGGTGTGAGCCATCATGCCTGGCTCAACAGCAGATTCTAAAACGTATATAGAAACACAAAGGACCTAGAAGAGCCAAAACAATTTCGAAAACCATGAACAAAGTTGGAGAAGTTTCATGACCATATTTCAAGATTTCCTACAAAGCTATGGTAATCAAGGTTGATTGGTATCAGCTTATGGGCAGACACAGACAAACGGAACAGAACAGAGACCAGAAGCAGAGCCGCCTGGCTGGGGTTTGATGTTTGCTGAAGACGTCAGGGGCGTCAGTGGTGGAAATGAGAGACGGCACTCATGTCCTTACAAACAATGGCTCTCAACCCTCGCCTCAGGCAGAGCTTGCAGTGAGCCAAGATTGTCACTGCACTCCAGCCTGGGTAACAAAGCGAGACTCCGTCTCAGAAAACAAAAAAAAAGAAAAGAAAATTTATTTTGTTTTGTTTTGTTTTGAGACAGAGTCTCGCTCTGTCACCCAGGCTGGAGTGCAGTGGCTCGATCTCGGCTCACTGCAACCTCTGCCTCCCGCAGTCAAGCGATTCTTGTGCCTCAGCCTCCCGAGTAGCTGGGACTACAGGTATGCACCACCACGCCTGGCTGATTTTTGTATTTTTAGTAGAGACAGGGTTTCGCTATGTTGCCCAGGCTGATCTTGAACTTCTGGCCTCAAGTGACCCACATGCCTCAGCCTCCCAAAGTGCTGGAATTACAGGCGTGAGCTGCTGCCCCAGCCTAAATAAAAATTTTAAAGCCCAGTGTGGTGGTGCATGCGCCAGTGGTCCCAGCATGGAGGCTGAGGTGGGAATTTGAGCCTCGCCAGGAGTTTGAGGCTACAGTGTGCTTACACCTGTCAACAGCCACTGCACCCCAGCCGGGGCAACACAGCAAGACCCCATCTTTTAAATTTTTTTTTTTGATACAGAGTCTTGCTGTTACCCAGGCTGGAGTACAGTGGCGTGATCACAGCTCACTGCAGCCTCAACCTCCGCTGCTCAAGCGCTCCTCCTGCCTCAGCCTCCCGAGAAGATGGGACTACAGGTGTGGACCAGCACACCTTGCTAATTTTTGTATTTTTTGTTGAGATGGAGTTTCACCATATCACCCAGGCTGGTCTTGAACTCCTGAGCTCAAGTGATCCACCCACCTCGGCCTCCCAAAGTTGTGGGACTTTGGGCGTGAGTCACCCACCGTGCCTAGCCAAAAATTTTTTTAAAAAATCTTTGCTACCACCAAGGAAACTCTCGGAATGAACGTTTTAAAGTGAAATAACGCAGTTCTATGGGATAATTTTGAGCATCCTACGTTTTGCACATGAAAGCTTTGGTGCTTCTGCGTTGTGACGGGAGGGTGCCTGCCACGCAGGGTGTCCCCTAGGACATCAGGAAAAGCCCCGAGGGGGTCCTGGAAGCCAGGCCAGCCAAGGCCACAGCACCTGGTGCCAGTTCCAGGCAGGGGGCTTGGCACACCCGTGAATACCACACGGGCCCCGAGGCCCCGAGAGGCTGCAGTTTCCAGCAAATGTGAAACATCTGCCCGGACAAATACAGCCTTCCCTCAACCATCAGAAAAACAGATTTCACGATGACAAAGCAACCATTTAGCTTCCTGTTTTCAACTTTTGCTTTTGCTGAAAAATCCAGAGGCATTTTCTGGCAGGTTTACTCTGCAGCCAGACACCTGGAGCTTCCGCCGTCTGCACGGTGGTGAGGCTGACCTGAGAAAACAAACGCAGGTCCGCCGCACCCAGTGTGGCCGCGACGCGAGGCCTCTGCACACTGTGGCTGTTCCCTGGTCACATGTGGCCAAAGCCCCTGAGCTGTGGCAGGTCCTCCGAGGTGGGCTGTGAGTGTGAAATACACATGGCATTCTGGAGACTTGGTATAGAAAAAAGAATGTAAAATGTCACTGATAGGACATGTGGCTCACGGTTCTGGCTGGGGGAATGTCCAAGACTGGGCAGCTGCCTTTGTGGGGGGCCTTGGGCTGCTTTAACCCAGGGGGGAGAGCGGAAGGGCAGTGGTGTATGCAGAGGGCATGTGGCAAGGGAGGACGCAGAAGAGAAACCGAGGCAGCCGGGTCTGTTCCCCAGCTTGGCGTCGTGGGACGCAGTGCGTTCCTGTGAGGGCTCACTCAGTGTGGCAGGAGGCATTCATCTGTGCACAAGGGGTCCCCTCGAGACCCCAGCCCCTCCCACACGGCCACGCTGGGGGTCAAATTTCAATGTTTCATGGGGACAAACCATATCCAAACCACGGCAATTATATCCAGGCCAAACTGTGCTCACGGTACGTTTCTATCGGACAGAACTACGCGTCTGTCTGCAAAACAGCTCAATGCATTCTTTAGTGACAACGGCCCAGAAACGAGCATAAGGACGTGCACAGACGCCGTGAGGACGGAGCAGGGACACGGGCTCCGCCGGCTCCAGGGAGGGGCTCAGTCAGCAGAGAGCACTAGGGGCGCAACTGAACCGCCAGGCGCCCAGCGAGTCCTCCAAGCACGGGCAAGTGCTGGGGTGGGGGCAGCTCCGTGGCAGCGACTGGGGCCAGCCATGCACCGTCTCCTCTCTGGGGCCTCTGAGTGGAAAACCAAGGCGGGGACCAGCAGAAACAAAGACTGGGAAGGAGGCGTGGGGGCTACTGTGCCGACCACACCACACCACAGGGGCCAGAAGGACCCGGGGCTGTGGGCGGGAGGAAGGGGCTGGAGAGTTCTGGAACGCTTCCCTGAAGGAGGGGGCCCTTGTGTCATGCACAGCACGGAGCTCTGATGCCTTCGTGTGCTCCCGCAGCTGCCAGCTTGGGCAGGGCCATGTGCACAGCCTTGGGGCCACCGCCCACTCACAAGCCCAGGCCTGGGGCTCACACGGGACAGAAAATGGAAGCACAGACACTGTACTGAGACCAAAGGAACCGAAAGGAGAAAAGGGCAAATCCACAATGAAAGCTGGAGACGCCCTGGTGGTCTGTTAACAGCAGGACAAGTAGACACAAAGCAAATAATGACCCTGAAGATTTAAAACACCTGTGACCATCTGTGGGGGGGTTTTTTTTTTTTTTTTTTTGAGACAGAGTCTCGCTCTGTTGCCCAGG
>NW_026652290.1:164065-252427 GCF_009828535.3 Hylobates moloch | reverse complement strand
GGGGTTTCACATTGTTGGTCAGGCTGGTCTCGATCTCCTGACCTCGTGATCCGCCCGCCTCGGCCTCCCAAAGTGCTGGGATTACAAGCGTGAGCCACCGCGCCCGGCCATCTGTGGGGTTTTCAATTTCATGATTGATAATTGATTAGAACGAGGTAAAATCGCTGAGCTACGAAGGACAAACTTTTAAGGAAAAGAAACACTGAGATACGGAACTGATGACATTTCAGTCTTTCGTATAGACCAGGTCGGTTTTCACGGTCTTCCCAGGCAGCCGTGCTCCTGGGAATGGAAAAGGAAATGAAAGCTTTTTCCAGCAGCAGCACGTGAGGCGGGCAGGACTGGAGGCCGGCTCTCACCTGGCACCTGGTCCTTGGGTGTCGCCGAGGCGGGCGGGGCGGGGCGGGGCGGGGTGGACTCAGCCTCTTCCTGCTCCTGGGACACAGGAGGGAACCTGGTGGAACCGAAGCGTACACCACAGGAACCACACGCTGAGTTCGGAGCCGGCTAAGAAGTTACCTGTGTGTCGTCGTGCCACGCCTCAAACGAGTGGGCACAGAGCAGCCAGCACCCTTGAATCTTACCAACAGTCGGACTGGGAACCAGAGAGGTGGCCCGAAGGGGACAGAGCGCAGGGGCCCTCAGGCAGCGGCCCCACAATGGCGCTGGGGCCGCTAAGAGATGCCTCAGGATTCAACTTCTCTCCCGTGTGGACAGGAGAGAGTGGCAGAGACCCAGGTGGGTCCCGCGTACCTGTGTGTTCCCACCCCGCCTGCCACTGACCAGCAAGCAGCCCAGCCCCTTGCCCCGTGGGGCGCGTTCCCCGTGGGTCAGGGGGCGTCGTGGACCAGCACTCCACGCTCCGTGGGCGACTGCCACTGCAGTGCTGTTTCTGCCCCTCGAGGTGCCTGGTTCTCCTGCCCCTTGGGCCTCCCTGCCTCCAGTCTCAGCTGGTTCCAGACTGTCCTCTACGGAGCTGGCAGAAGGTCCCACTTCCACTCTCCTGGTCCTCCCTGGGTCCTCATCAACCCTCAGCACCAAGCGTGGGGCCCCACAGGTTTGGGGAACGCAGTGCTGACTGAGGTCGCCCGGGTGGCCAGCGCTGGCAAGCTGATCCTGGGCACTGTGCGTGACAACCACACAGGCCCCCTGAGGTGAAGGACGAGCTCGGCTGAACCCTGGCCACCCCGCGCAGAGGCCCAGGGCCCAGAGGTGGCTCCGTCTCAGCAGAACACAGCTGCCCTCAGGAGCTGCCCGCAAAGGAGCCGGCAGATTCAGGTGTGGTGGAGTCAGGGCAGACTTGGTGCCTTCCCCAGCGGTCAGGCAGAGCTGCGTCCCCTCGTGAGGGACAGGAGTGAGGCAGGAGGCTGCCAGCTGCCCGTTCCCATCCTGATCGTATTTGCGGAGTGAGCTCAGGCTGTAAATGACCCTCTGACTGCTTGTGTGTGTGGATCCACCCAGGGTCTAAACCGCACATTCACACCCCACAGCGGTGTTGACCCACATCAAGGCTGAGGGTGTGGGGGCCACGTTCCCTTCTAGTCTGAACTGGACCCTGGGGGTGAGCTGGGTTCCCCCACAGCTTGGAACAGCGGCAGGAGGCACAGGCAGGCTGGAAACCAGTGTCTGCACGGCGCAGACAGGCACAGGGGGAAGCAGGCAAAGAACGTGGGGCTGGGACAGAGCCTGACTCCATCCTCCCAGGGACCAGAGGCCACTTACGGGGAACCAGGGCCCAGGAACAGAGCCTGACTCCATCCTCCCAGGGGCCGGAGGCCACCGTCAGGGAGCCGTGGCCCCAGGCAGGGAGGCCGGAAGACAGTCCTGCTGACCCGCAGTGCCCACCTCGAAGGCCACGGCAGGGGAGAAACTTAACGTAAGCCAAACGCTGGCCCCCTGAGCAAAGGGAGCCAGATGAACACGTGGAAACATGTTCTCTGTTAGAACGAAAGATCGAGGACACCCATGAACAGAGGCCTGAAAGCCGGAGGAAAGGGGCTTACGGCCGCGAGTCGGAACCTGCGTGAATAAGGACAGACGTGGCGCCGCCCGACGCAGACCGTGTTTGCACCCGTGACTTTAAAATGGCTTGAGGATGGAACCCCATGAAAAGTAACACGCCCCACCCACCGGAGTATTCAGGAGTGGCTGAGGTCGGGTCTGGGGTGGCTTCGAAAGACTCCGGGGTGTCTGGAGGGGGGTGAGTGCCGTTATGTGACAGTGGTCTCTACCCCTCGGTGTACTTAGCATTTTCAATCATACAGAACTTTTCTTTGTTTAAAAGCACTCACGGGTATGTGGAACGCAGCTACAGTGGGGATTGAGCAACGCCCCAACCCTCAGGCTCTCCGGGGCCTCTGGGGTGCAACTTGAAACCCACCGCTGGTGACTCCCACTTCTGGTCACCGTGAAAGAGCTGGACCACGCTCCCTCCTCAGACAGCTAGAAAATCAGACAGAATCTGTGAAATGGCGATGTTCAGGCACTGGACGCCGGGCTGGACGGTGACCCCTGAGAGGAGAGGCCGGCTGATTCCAGCCTGGGGCCGAGTGGGGTGGAGGGAGCTAGGCCTCAGAACAGCCTCGTTTTCACGCTGCCCGTGTCACACACGAGAACGGAAACGTACGCTCTGGTAATTCCTGCAGTTTCTGTCTTCTCGTCACTGGGGTTCGGTGCCCAGCGTTTCTGCTCCATCCCGACTGACGTGCGCTCCTGTTTCTCCATTTCCCAAGCTCCTCCTGCCCCAGGGCCTGGCTGGAGGTTCCCACAGGTGGTGGCAGTGGGCAGTCATCACGCGACCCGGGCCACCTCTGGTTACGTGGACGGGCGGCCACCTCTGGTTACGTGGACGGGCAGTCATCACGCGACCTGGGCCACCTCTGGTTACGTGGAGGGCATCAGGTGTTTTCCGTTGCTCCCTGAGTAATTCCGTAATTTTAAAAAAGCACGTGCTGTTTGTACCTAAAATCCTTTATTTCTGTAAAAACAAGCCATGCGTGGCCTTTCCTTTCCTGGCTCCCAGGACTCCCCTGAACTCCCGCCTCCTCCTGGGGTAGCGTCTGCTTCTCCCCCAGGCTGCAAGTCTGTGAGTCCCATCTCACACCTTCCTCAATTTGCTTCCTAATTTTAGGCACTGGCTCCAGCAAATCCCTGAGGAAGGTCTTATCGGAGAAGGATATGTCGAATCTGAATATGAAAAGGTTCTTACATCTCTGCACGTGATTGACACTTTGGTGAGGCACAGAATTCTTAGTTCAAAATCCTTACTAGTGTCCTCGTGTCTCCTGGATTCCGCTGCTGTGAGTGAGGAATTCCGGGCTCTTCGATTCCTGCTCCTTGGTGTTCCTCCCTCTGACTGTGCCTGGGCTCTGAAGCATCCTGGCTGTGAACCTGGATGCGGGTCTCATTTCCTGCACGCAACACCAGGTGAGCCCTTCTAATCAGGTCACTCGTACTTTTTGGTTCTAGGAAATTTTTCTGTGTTATTCTTAGTTAATTTACTTCCTTCTATTTTTTAAAAAATCTGATTTTGCTGTGTCGGACCAGCTGAAGCTGGGAGTGAAGTTTCTCAGAATGCCCTTCTCAGTACGAATCCAGCTGAGTCTGGAGACAAGGAGGAAGACGCCATTGCTCCCACATGTCAAGGGCCTGGTGAGTCTTCTCCGCGACCCCAACAATCAGCAGCAGCCCTCCACTTCCCAATAATCCATGGGCCAAAGAGGAAGTCTCAAGAGAAATCTAAAATGTATTGACCAAAACGAAAATGGAAGTACGCTGAAAACCTGTACAATGCGGCTAATGTAGTATGTCAAGGGAAGTTTGTGGCTCTACATTAAAAGAGCAGAGAGGTCTGAGGACAAAAAACTCAGCTTCCACATTAAAAAGCCACAAAGGAAGAGCAAAATGACACCCCAAAGCAAGCAGAAAAAAGAAATAATAAAGGCAGAAATGAGTGAAATTGAAAACAGAAAAACAATAGAGAAAAGTCAAACCAAAAGCTGGCTCTTTGAAGAGATTAATAAAATTGATAATAAACCAAGACTGATAAAAAAGTGAGAGGACCCAAATAACTAATACCTAAAATGAAAGGGGATATTACTACAGACCTCACAGATACTAAACGCATCATAGAGAATACTATCAAATAACTCTCAACACACAAACTGGACAATTTAGAGGAAGTGGATCAATTCCTCAAAAATCACAAGCTGCCAAAGCTGTAAGTGTCATTATACCAAGATGAAACAGAGTCTGAACAGTCCCGTAACTTTTAGGTGTATGTTTCTGTAAGTTAGCAGTGGACAATTAGAAACCAAAATTAAACACACAGTAGCATGTATAATTGCCTAAAACAACAAACCCAGAAATACTTAGGTATAAATCTAACAAATGTGCAGGACTTGCACAGTAAAAACTACAACATGCGAAGGAAGGAACTCAAGGAAAATTTCAATAAGGGAGGAAGGGACAAATTGTGAACTGGAAAACTTTAAAGATGTCAATTCTATACAAACGGATTTATAAGTTTAACTCACTTGCTATCAAAATCTCAGCTAGATTCTTTGTAAATATAGGCAAGCTGATTCTAAAATTTATATAGAGGCAAAAATACTACAATAGCCAAAAACAATGTTGAAAAACAAGAATAAAGTTAGAGGAACCACATTAACCAGTTTTAAGACTTGGTCATCAAGACGATGGTACTGGTAGAGGGACAGACACATAGGTCAATGGACTAGAACAAAGTCCAGGAACAGACAGACCCACACTCTGTGGTCAGATGGTTTTTTGACAAAGGCCCAAAAGCAGCCAGTGGAAGAAGGATTTTCAGCAAAATCAGTGTAGAAACATGTGGGCATTCATAAGCCAAAACAAACAAACAAACAAACAAACAAAACCCTTGACTTAAAACCTCACACTAACTCAGCCTACAAGGACATAGCTCTAAATGTAAAATGTAAAACTGTAAAACTTTTAGAAGAAAATCCTTATGTCCTAGGGTTAGGTGAAGTAGCCTTGGGTGTTGACACTCAAAGCACATTAAAAAAAATACATAAAAAAATATCAATTAATTGGACTTCATCAAAATTAAAAACTTTGTTCTGTGAAAGATTCTACGTGGATGAAAAGAGAAGCCACATGTAGAAAAAGCCTGTTTTTCCTCTGCTGTCCCACCACAATGTGTGAGTCTGTTCTCCAGAGACCAAGCAAGTCATCAATTCTGCAGTAGGTACCAGTCAGGCATCCTCTAACTCAATCCCAACACCATCTACCCGGAGACAGCCTCAGAGCCCCCAGGGTGAGGGCTCAGTCCCCGTGACCCCTTCTCTTCAACTTCCAATGCCAGCTGAAGTCCCAGGCTGTGTGACCCTCCAGCTATAAATCAGGGTTCCCACGACCTCTTCCTTGGATTCAGTTAATTTTCTAGAGGGACCCACAGAACTCAGGGAAACATTACACCTACCAGTTTATTAAAAAGAACGTTACTCAAGGATACAGATGAAGAGATGGCGGGGAAAGGTATGGGGGAAGTGGGGTAGACGGTCTAGGTCCTCTCGGGGCCTGGCCCAACACCCTCCGGGACCCTCCATGTGTTCAGCCACTTGGAAGTGCCTGAGGCTCGTCCCTTTGGGTTACTGTAGGAGTTTATGATGTAGGTGTCGTTGCTTAGATGGTGGGCCATTGCTGATCACCCTAAGCCTCAGCCCCTTTCCCTCCCCAGAGGTTTGGGGGTGGGGCTCAAAGTTCCAACCCTCTGAGCACATGGCTGGTTCCCTGGCAACCAGCCCCCCTCATCCTGCCGTATCTAGGGGTGTTCCAAAAATGCCTCGTTAACATAAACTCAGGTGTGTTTGAAGGGACTTGTAAACAAAAGACTTTTCCAGCCGTATCTTTCAGAAGTTACTTCAGAAACCAAGGACAAAAGGCCCAATACTTTAAAAGATATTCTTATTGCTCTAGTTACGTAGGAAATAATTACAGGGGGTCAGAGTCAGGGATCCTGGACAAAACGCCAAATCCATGATCCTAGTTCCAGCCACAGATCAGGAGAAAATGAAGTTGGCCCTTTAGCAATACAGGGTTTAGGGTCACCAACTCCCCATGCAGCCGAAAATCCACGTAAAATCTTTGACTCCCCCAAAACTTAACCACTGAGAAAGAAAAGTGGCTCAGGGCAGCTCAGCACCATGCGAGGTATTCACCAGCCCCAGCGGAGCTGCGAGGGTGAGACCTGCATCATGCCTCCCCCGCCGCACCCATGCGGGGCCGACTGTTTAAAGGCATTTGTCTTCCTTTCCTTCCCTGTCTTTTCCAGGCTGGCTGAAAAATCACAAAAAATGCTACACAAGTTACACAATGTGACCTTCACCCTTATCTTCATGTTCCTGGAATCTGTGACACAAAGAACCATCTATAGCCAGTCAATAGCTTATGTTATTTCAATGAACCCATGAGGGAACTGCCCCTTCTTTTTTTCTTTCAAACCCACTGTAACTGCTGCTAACTGGAGCATATGTTCAGAGCCACCTGAATCTACGTCCCCCAGGGTGCAGTCCGCAAACGTGGCCCAAATAAACCCTCCACATGTACTAACTTTGCCTCGGCACCTTTCTTTAGGTTGACATGGCTGAGAGCCTACTGTTGACCGGATGCCTTACCAATAACATAAACAGATGATCAACACGTTTCTGTACGTTTTGTGTATTACATACCGTTTTCTTTCGATAAAGTAAGCTGGAGAAAAGAAAGTGTTACTAAGAAAAGCATAAGGAAGAGAAAACGCATCGACTATTCATTAAATGGAAGTGGATCGTCACACAGGCCTCCATCCTTCTCACCTCCGGGCGAGTGGGCCGAGCGGAGAAGCCTCCATCCTTCTCACCTCCGAGGCGAAGCCTCCATCCTTCTCACCTCCGAGGCGAAGCCTCCATCCTTCTCACCTCCGAGGCGAAGCCTCCATCCTTCTCACCTCCGAGGCGAGCGGGCTGAGCGGAGAAGCCTCCATCCTTCTCACCTCCGAGGCGAAGCCTCCATCCTTCTCACCTCCGAGGCGAAGCCTCCTTCCTTCTCACCTCCGAGGCGAGCGGGCCGAGCGGGCGGAGGAAGGAGGGTTCTTGCTGTCCTGGGTGTCAGTTCATCAGCGAGTTTTTTCAAATTGTCATACATCTCCAAAACGTTTTCCAATATATTTATTTTTAAAAATCGTGTGTAAGTGGACTCCCAGTTCACACTCGTGTTATTCAAGGATCAAATGTACTGGCCAGTTTTATATCCAACGGAGGTCTTATGTCCAGAAGAAAACGCTCAAATTCAACAACAACAAAACCAGTAATGTTTTGGAAATGAGCAAAACAGCCAGGCATGGTGGCGCATGCTGAAGCCCAGGGGTTTGAGGGTGCAGTGTGCTATGATCAGGCCTGTGAATAGTCACTGTGCTCTGGCCCGACAACATAGTGAGACCCTGTCTCCAAAAAACAAGGAGGAAGAAAATGGGCAAAAGATTTGAATAGACTTTTGACCAAAGAGAATACATGGCTGGCAAATAAGCACGTGGAAAGACACCCAACGTTATCAGTCAGTAGGGAAAGTCAAACTAAAGCAACAACGAGATACCACACAACCACTAGGATGGCTCAAGCTAAAAATACGGGTAACACCAAGTGCTGGGGAGGACGACGGAGCCGGAGGACTCATTCACTGCTGGTGGGAATGTGAAACGGTACAGCCACTCGGGCAAACAATTTGGCTATTTCTTATGAAACGTAAAAGTGTAAAACATACACTTACCATGCAACCCGGCAATTCTACGCCCAAGTATTTATCCCACAGACATGAAAACTGATGTTCACACAAAGACTACACAAATGCTCACAGCAGCTTTATTAGTTACAGTTCAGATATGGAAACACCTCAGATGTCCTTCAACAGATGCGTCATTTAGAAACGGTGGTTCATCCACACAATAGAACACTACGTGGCAATAAAGAGGAATTAGTTACTGATGGGTGCCAGAACACAGATGGACCTCGGAGGCCGTGCTGAGTGAAGAAAGCGATGCCGTATGGTTCCATTTCTATAACTTTCTCAAGTGACACAATTACATGAAGAGAAATAGATAAGTCACTGCCAGGGGTTAGATTAGTACCCCCAAATTCAGACCACAACACAGCTCTAACTCCCAAGGTCAAGGGGTCACTGTCTAATCCCCAAGGTGACAGTGTTAAGTGGTGGGGCCTTTCGGTGGTGATGAGGTCAGCAGGGCTCACCCCACATGAATGGGATCAGAGCCCACGAAAGGCCCCACGGAGATCCTCATCCCTCCCACCATGTGAGGACACCGTGAGAACCAGGAATCGGGCCTCGCCGAGACCAAATCTGCTGGTGCCTTGATCTGGGACTCCAGCTTCCAAAACGGTGGAAACAGATGTTTCTAGTTTATAAGCCGCCCAGTTTATGGTACTTTTGTCCTAGCAGCCTGAACAGACTAGGGAAGGTCAGGAGAAAATGTGACTCTAAAGGCAGTTTCTCCAGGTGATGGGACCCTCGATGTCCTGATTGTCGTGTTGATCTGGAAACATGGGGACGTCTCACAGAACTCCCTCCACCAAGAATAAGTGAACTGCATGGGGCCTGTGGCTGCCACATCGTACCCACGTGGAGTTTCTGGTGGGTCCTTGTTCTCTGGTTATATAAGATGTTAGGAGCTGGTGGGGAGCAGATGGGGGATACACAGGAACTCTCTGTGCTATTAATATTTCTGCAATTTATTGGCCGGGCGCAGTGGCTCACACCTGTAATCCCAGCACTTTGGGAGACCGAGGCAGATGGATCACCTGAGGCCAGGAGTTTGAGACCAGCCTGGCCAACACGCTGAAAATGGTCTCTACAAAAACACAAAAATTAGCCAGGCATGATGGCACGTGGCTGTAATCCCAGCTACTCGGGAGGCCGGGGCGGGAGAATTGCTTGAACCCAGAAGGCAGAGGTGGCAGTGAGCCGAGATCACGCCATTGCACTCCAGTCTGGGCGACAGAGCAAGACTCCATCTCAAAATATATATATGTTTTAGTTCTGCAATTTTTATGTGAGTCTAAAATTATTTCAAAATACAACATTTTTTAATTGGGTAGACTTTGTCAAAACGACTGTACCATCCTGGGGGGAGGCGGTTTTTCACGCAGACTTTGCCAGAAGCCTGAGGTGGACTCAGCGTGACACATTCTCAGAGTCCATTTAAAACACTCAGGCACACGTTAGAGACACACATTCCCAGCCCCACCCAGAACCACGAGATCAGAAACTACGAAGAGTGGGTCTCATTTTTCACACTTCTCGTTCCTGCTGACCTGTGGCAGGTGCCGTTCAGATGCTGGGGAAGGAAAGGAGCAGCTCAGCAATGGTGCCAGGATGGGCACCGCCAGGAACAGTCGCAGATGCCCCCTGGGGGCGGCGGCTCCCGTTGTGCAGCCCCAGAGATGGCAGGGCAGGGGCACCAGGGGCGGAGGAGGGTGTGCGAGTGCTGAGGACTGAACTGTGTGCCTCAGATTAGCGGGTTGAAGCCCTAAGTCCCAATGTGACTGTATTTGGAGACGGGCTTTTAAGGAGGTAGCTAAGGTTATGTGAGTCCCAAAGGTGGGGCCCTGGACTGCGGTCCTCATAAGAGGAAGAGACACCAGGAGTGAACACACAGGGGAGAGGCCACGTGAGCACATGGGGGAGAGGCCACGAGGACGCAGTGGGGAGAGGCCACATGAGGACGCGGGGGGCGGGGGAGAGGCCACGTGATTATGCAGGGGAGAGGCCATGTGAGCACACAGGGAGAGGCTACATGAGCGCATAGGGAGAGGGCGCCATCTGCAAGCCACAGAGAGGCCTGAGGAGGAACCCACCCTGCCAGCAGCCTGAGCTTGGACCTCCAGACCCCAGAACTTTAAGAACACAAATGTCTGTTGTTTCAGCCGCCCTGTCTGTCGTGTTCCTTTATGGGGGCCTGAGCTGGGACGGTGGGGAAGCAGGGACCCCCCAGGAGATGTGCAGGGCAGCAGGGGTCCACGTCGCACCACTGTCTGCCTTCCCTTCTTGGTGAGAGAGGCCCACTCCGTGCAGCCAGAGCAGGGGCATGCGTCTCAGCCCTGTCCACTTCCTTCAAGCTGCCAGGACCTCTGAGTCCCCTTCGTGGGCCTGCTGGGACCCCCTCCCTCGAGTTTCCAGAAGGGCCCAAGGCAACCTGGGAAGCCGGGCGGGGGTTCTGCGCATGCCTCCCCTTTGGACCTCCCTGGATCAGGAGATGCAGCCCCCTGGGGAAGGGACAGAAGGTACGAAGGGGCCTGTCTCAGACAGCGGCGTTCTCAGGGAGGTGCCACTCCAGGACATTGGCATGACAACTTTCTACCTTTCGGTTTGTTTGGAATTAACGGAGTGTTAACGTTACGCGGCTCTGATTTAACGTTGTACGTGGTGACTATCCCATCAGGCATGTCAAGGGGACACATCAAAAGTCAAATCAAAATACGCCACTTCCCACATCACAAATGTGACTCAGACAATGAACATAAAACCCTGACTTGGTAGCTGAGTTACTGTATTAAAATAGTTGGAAGTGATTTCTGTTAATGTAACAGCTGAGAAATGGTTTAAATGAGATCTCTTCTTTGAGCTTCACACATTAATTCCCACTAACTTGCTAAAGGAAAATTCTATCTAAGAGGACCCCGTCTGATTTATTTGTTATGACTGGGTCTTCCTGTTACCCCTCGATTCGGAACATGAATTTCTGGTTGAAAGTGTGCCTGCTCCACTTCAATTACATCCTTGGCGTTTAGTAGCACCGTTTTCACGTGACTCCTTCTACCCGAGAATCAAAAGCAGCAGAAGTCCGTGCTCAGCAGGTCCTGACGCCGCGGCGACCCCACGCCTCCCACTGCTCTGATACGCGGGACTGAATCTCCGAAGACGAAAACCAAAATCAGTAGCCCAGGGTTGATCGGAGGCCAAACGCTTCCACGATGAATATGGAATTTTTACTTCCTAGTTAAGAAGAAGAGAGGCCTTATGAGGTGTTCCATTTCCCTGCCCCGTGAGACAGCTGGCATTCTTTAAGAAAAGCATTAAAAATCATCATGTATTCCAGGAAAGGGTGTGTCCCTGAAGAAGTGGCCCATCCCAGAATCTCTGAACTCTGGTGATGGGAGGACCCAGGAGGGCTCCTCGGGAAGGTCCGGGCCTGTTCTCTGTGCACTCCAAGTGCCGAGTGCCTGGCATCAAAGCCCACACGCTGTGCCTTCAGGTGCCCTGCTCAGAAACCTGACACCGGGCCAGGGGCTCAGGGCGAAGGACTGTGCACACCCTTTCAACGTGGGGAACCCTCTCCGCTTCCCAGCCAGGAAGCTGCACCAGACACTCACAAAGGTGACTTTGTGCCCGTGAACTCGGCTGCAGCCCACAGTTTGGGCTTGCTGCCGCTGGTGCAGACAGGAAATAGCTGCTCTGCGGCAGCCCGACCCCGTGGCCACAGAGCAGCCTCTGTTCCTCGGTAATCGTCAACATCTGGCGGGCACCTCCACGCCTCTCCACCCCCACCACACGCTGCTGGCTGGAGGCTCCCGTGCAATGCCAGGTGTGTTGGGAGAGGCCAGGTTAGACCCACAAGCTGTGCTGGAAGTAAGGAAATCACTTTAAAAGCAGGAAAACAAATTCGCTTCCCCACACTTTAACCACTCGTACCTGTGAAAGGCCATCGATGGAATATTCATCTTCTCCAAATGTAAAAAGTAAATCTAAACGGAAGAAGGTCTTTTTCTTCCCCCGCTTTTCCGTGTGACACAGGATGTTATGGAATAGAACTGGAAAGCTGGTGAAGCGGATCTGATGCGCAAAGCAAAGCTCATCAAGGAACCACGTTCGCTGTGAAATCACTTAATGGAATAGTTGATGCCATCATCATAAACAACACCAACTTTAGAAGCCAATAATCCTTATACCAAGGTTTCAGTTTTACTGCAGATCAAAACTACGTTTTCAAAATTCAGAAAGCATTTCATTACATGGTGCGATCACAAGAAATTCGTAATGTTGGGGCGTATTACTCCTGCAACCACGGTATTAGAGGTGGTCGTCCTGGCACCTCTCGGGGTGGAGAGCACCTTTCTCCTCCTGGACTGAGGTGTGCAGCTGGCTGCCCCCGCTCCTCCCTGTCCCACTAACCTGACCACACCCCCACAAGGCAGAGTGCCTTTCTCCCGCCCTGGGGTGGGGCTGACACAGTCCCGAAAACCATAATCCAGGATGTTGAAATCCTGAAAGATCGAAATCCCTAAAGTCTAAAGTCCCCCAAATCACAATCCTGAAAAATGTAGTTCTTGAAAAAATAATTTTAAAAATTCTTTACCCCATTCACCCTAATATAGGTATTATACTTTGCATGCCTTTATCAAAATATCTCATGTACTCCATAATTATATACACCTACTATGCGTCCATAAAAATTTAAAACATTCTTTATCTCAAATGTTAGGGAGAAAAAGGAAAAAATAAATAATGATTTGAAAGACATTTGCTTACAATTTTAAAAAGAAGACTTATTTGAGAAATGTATAAAAACATGACAGAATGCTTCATAGGCCACTTTACACAATAAAACAGACAATACTAACACACACATTTTTGCAAGCATAAACACTCAAGTATACTAATGACAGTCACATGGGTATAACAGTTAATGAGCAGATGAACCATATTCATAAAGAAATAGCTCCTGTCATCTGAAATATTGTGTTGGACAACCTAAGTCTTTGGACAAGAGCCATCAAAAACTATGATGATTGTATATGTGTGGTCTTATTTCTGAGACCTCTATTCTGTTCTGTTGGCCTATGTGTCTGTTTTGGTACCAGTACCATGCTGTTTTGGTTACTGTAGCCTTGTAGTATAGTTTGAAGTCAGGGAGTGTGATGTCTCCAGCTTTGTTCTTTTTTGCTTAGGACTGTCTTGGCTATACAGGCTCTTTTTCAGTTCTACACGAATTTTAAAGTAGTTTTTTTCTAATTCTGTGAGGAATGTCACTGGTAATTTAATGGGAATAGCATTGAATCTATAAGTTACTTTGGGTAGTACAGCCATTTTCACGATATTGATTCTTCCTATCCATGAGCATGGAATATTTTTCCATTTGTTTGTGTCCTCTCATTTCCTTGAGCAGTGGTTTGTAGTTCTCCTTGAAGAGGTCCTTCACCTCCCTTGTTAGCTGTATTCCTAGGTATTTTATTCTCTTTGTAGCAATTGTGAATGGAAGTTCATTCATGATTTGGCTCTCTGCTTGTCTACTGTTGGTGTATAGGAATGCTTGTGATTTTTGCACATTGATTTTGTATCCTGAGACTTTGCTGAAGTTGCTTACCAGCTTAAGGAGCTTTTGGGCTAAGATGATGAAGTTTTCTAAATATAGGATCATGTTGTCTGCAAACAGAGCTTCGACAAACCTGACAAAAACAAGTAATGGGGAAAGGATTCCCTGTTTAATAAATGGTGCAGGGAAAACTGGCTAGCCATATGCAGAAAACTGAAACTGAAGCCCTTCATTATACCTTATACAAAAATTAACTCAAGATGGATTAAAGACTTAAATGTAAAACCCAAAACTACAAAAACCCTACAAGAAAATCTAGGCAATACCATTCGGGACATAGGCATGGGAAAAGATTACATGACAAAAACATCAAAAGCAATTACAACAAAAGCAAAAATTGACAAATGGGACCTAATTAAACTAAAGAGCTTCTGCTCAGCAAAAGAAACTACCACCAGAGGGAACAGACAAGCTACGGAATGGGGAAAAATTTTTGCAATCTGTCCAACTGACAAAGGTCTAATATCTGGAATCTACAAGAAACTTAACTTTACAAGGAAAAACAAACAACCCATCAAAAAGTGGGCAAAGGACATGAACAGACACTTCTCAAAAGAAGACATTTAGGCAGCAACAAACATACGAAAAAAAGCTCAACATCACTATCATCAGTGAAATGAAAATCAAAACCACCATGAGATACCATCTCAAGCCAGTCAGAATGGCGATTTTTTAAAAATCAAGAAACAACAGATGCTGACGAGGCTGTGGAGAAGTAGAGATGCTTTTACACTGTTGGTGGGAATGTAAATTAGTCCAACCATTGTGTAAGACAGTGTGGTGATTCCTCGAGGATCTACAACCAGAAATGCCATTTGACCCAGCAATCCTACTACTGGTATACACCCAAAGGAATACAAATCATTCTATTATAAAGGTACATGCATGCATATGTTCATTGCAGCAGTATTCACAATAGCAAAGACATGTAATCAACCCAAATGCCCATCAATGATAGACTGGATAAAGAAAATGTGGTGTGTGTATATATATACACATTCACACATACATACATACATACCATGGAATACTATGTAGTCATAAAAATGAATGAGATCATGCACCTTGCAGGGACATGGAAGGAACTGGAAGGCATTATCCTCAGAAAACCAAAACAGAAACAGAAACCCAAACACTGCATGTTCTCACTCATAAGTGGGAGCTGAACAATGAGAATACATGGACACGGCGGGAACAACACACACCGGGGCCTGTTGTGGAGGTGGGGGAAGGGAGGGCGTCAGGAAAAATAGCTAATGCATGCAGGGCTTAATACCTAGGTGATGGGTTGATGGGTGCAGCAAACCACCACGGCACAGATTTGCCTATGTAACAAATGTACCCCCTATCCTGCACATGTATCCTGGAACTAAAAAAAAAGCAAACAAAAAAAAACGATGGTTACCACCACATACACATTCACCCCAAAAGCCAAGATCTCAAGAAATTTCATCTTTCATAAATGCAGACGTACAAAAAGGACATCTCTTCATTTACTGAGGAAGTTTCGACATTTTTACAGACACACACAATGCTTACAAAGTCAACATTGTTGACAGTGCACCTTTGTGAAGTCGAATTTGCAAAAAGATGCATAAATGAATTAGAGCTCCGTAAAAGAAATGACGCAAAGGTGAAACACAAGCATAGTGATTGTAAAACATAATGCTGACAATTTAAAATAGTGAGAAAAAGCAAACAAAAATAGAAAAAATTACAAACAATAAAAAACTAAACAGAAAATCTGATTTATGAAAAAAGTATACCACAGGCGTATATCACGGGCGATTGCACAGAAACAGTCCCTAAGAGCTGGCTGACCTTCACAGTCATTAAGTGCATTTTGAAGGTTTGCATCACAATGGATAACTGCTTTTTTTCTTTTAAGACATGGCTTCCTTGGAGAATGAGCTCACATTCATCTTCTCTGCGGCACTGCTCTTTATTTTTATTTATTTATTTATTTATTTTGAGACGCAGTCTCGCTCTGTCACCCAGGCTGGAGTGCAGTGGCGCAATCTCGGCTCACTGCAAGCTCCGCCTCCCGGGTTCGCGCCATTCTCCTGCCTCAGCCTCTCCGAGTAGCTGGGACTACAGGCGCCCGTCAACACGCCCGGCTAATTTTTTTGTATTTTTAGTAGAGACGGGGTTTCACCGTGGTATCGATCTCCTGACCTTGTGATCTGCCCGCCTCGGCCTCCCAACGTGCTGGGATTACAAGCGTGAGCCACCGCGCCCGGCTGGCACTGCTCTTTTTGAAACTCCTCTGTGATTTCACGCACACCAGGATAAGCATTCTCCTTATATTTTCCCATTTTCCATGCTGTGCTTCTGTGTTGTTTGGGGTACGTGGATATGCATTCTGCATGCCCTCTTGTACAGACCACAGGTTTAATACAAACAATACTGGTGACGGAACAGAATACTGTTGTGTAAGTGTCTTCTTATCCTACTATACACACAATTATTTTGAAGCAGTCAGTAACTTTGCTGGTTTCTTTGGGCAAATGTGGCCATGATTCCCTAAAAGCTCCCAGTGTGTGATCAGCTGGGAGGAACACCAACGCAGGCAAGAGACTCAACTCATTTTTAAACGGAAGTTTCTGTCACTGTCATATCACGTGGCCAAGCCACTCATCTGAATTTTCCATCAAATGCATTGGACTGAATGGAAAAAACAAACTTTATTGGTAACAACTTGAAATTCACTTATAGAAGACTTGATGGCACCTAATTCCAAATCCATCATTATAGTTTGAGGATTCCATTAGATGTTAGGAATTTTAGACTCAGGGATTTTGATCTTTAGGGGTTTCAAATTTCAGAATTACAGCATTGGAGATTCTGTCTTCCAGGACTGTGACAGGCACTAGTTGAAGCCCTAACCCCCTATTTGAGGTATTGTGGAAATGGGGCTCTACTGGGATCAGTGTCTTTATAATAAGAGACACCAGAGAGCCTGCTGTCTCTCCCTCTGTCTCTGCCATATCAGGGTCCAGAGAAAAGGTGGGCGTCTGCAAGCCAGGAAGAGCCACAGCAGAAAGCAAGCCCTGCCAGGTCTTGATCTAAGACTTTCCAGCCTCCAGAATTGTGAGAAAGTAAGTTTCTGTTGTTTAAGCCACCTAGCCTCTGGCATTTTGTTATGGCAGCCTGAGCTGATTAAGATAATAACCCAGATAGACGAAAATTAACTAAAAAATGGACTGTAGATCTGTAGGTAAAAACCAAAACTATACACTTTTTAGAAGAAAACGGGAGGAAAACTTTTGTGAACTGGGTTAGCCAAGATTTCTTAGATACAACATCAAAACCACATCCATGGGTGGGGAGTGGGGAGCAAGGTGGCTGATATGGTTTGGCTGTGTCCCCACCCAAATCTCATCTTGAATTGTACGCCCGTAATTCCCACGTGTTGCGGGGAGGACCCAGTGGGAGATAATTGAATCATGGGGGCAGTTTCCCCCATACTGTTCTCCTGGTAGTGAATAAGTCTCACATGATCTGATGGTTTTATATGGGGTTTCCGATTTTGCTTCTCTCTCATTCTCTCTTTGCCTGTCGCCATCCACGTAAGCTTGGTCCTCCTTGCCTTCTGCCATGATTGTGAGGCCTCCCCAGCCAAGTGGAATGCAGATGCAGCTTAGATCACAACGCTCAAGTCCTATTGATTACCTGGAAAGCCTTCCCAAGAAGGACAGGTATGAACAAATACAGACTGCAAAGACTATGACAAATACCCATCTCTTCAATGCCCAGACACAGATGAACATCCATAAGCATCAAGACCATCCCGGAAAACATGACCTCACCAAACGAACGAAACGAGGCACCAGGGAGCAATCCTGGAGAAACAGAGATATGTGACCTTTCAGTCAGAGAATTCAAAATAGTTGCTCTGAGGAAACTCAGAGAAATTCAAGATAACACAGAAGGTATTCGGAATTCTATTTAAAAAAATTAACAAAGAGATTAAAATAATTAAAAAGAAGCAGAAATTCTGGAGCTGAAAAATGCAGTTGACATACTAAAGAATGAATCAGAACTTTTTAATAGCAGAATTGATCAAGCAGAAGAATTAGTGAGCTTGAAGACAGGCTATTTGAAAATATACAGTCAGAGAAGACAAAAGAGAAAAGAATAAACAATAATGAAGCATGCCTACAATTATCTAGAAAATCACCTCAAAAGGGCAAATCTAAGAGTTATTGGCCCTAAAAAGGAGGTAGAGAGATAGGGGTAGAAAATGTATTCAAAGGGATCATAACTTCCCAAACCTAGAGAAAGCTATCAGTATCCAAGAATAAAGAGGTTATAGAACACCAAGCAGATTTAACCCAAAGACGACTACCTCAAGGCATTTAATAATCAAACTGATACTGGAGAAATTAAAAGAAATTAGTGGCTAGTGTGAGCAACTATACACCAATAAATTGGGAAATCTAGGGGAAAAATCTAGAAGTAAATCTAGGGGAAGAGATCTAGAAAATCTAGGAAAAAAAATAAAAATTCCTAGACACATACAGCCTACCAAGACTGAACCATGAAAAAATCCAAAACCTAAATAGATCAATAACAAGTAATAGGATCAAAGTCATAATAAAAAGTCTCCTAGCAAAGAAAAGCCTGGGACCCAATGGCTTCGCTGCTGAAATCTACCAAACATTTAAAGAACTAATACCAATCCCACCCAAATTATTCCAAAAAATAGAAGAGGAAGGAATACTTCCAAACTCACTCTACAAGACCAATTTTACCCTGATACCAAAACCAGACAAAGACACATAAAAAAATGAAAACTATAGGCCAATATCACTGAAACCACTGAAATCCTCAACAAAGTACTAGCAAAAATCCTCAACAAAATACGAGCAAACCGAATTCAACACATTAAAAAGATCATTCATCATGACCAAGTGGGATTTATTCCAGGGATGCAAGGATAGTTCAACATACGCAAATCAATTAATGTGATACATCATGTCAACAGAATGGACACAAAAAACATATGATCATTTCAACTGATGCTGAAAAAGCATTTGATAACATTCAACATCTCTTCATGATTAAAAATCCTAAAAAACTAGGTATAGAAGGAACATCCCTCAACATAATAAAAGCCATATACAAAAGATCCACAATTAGCATCATAATGAATGGAGAAAAACTGAAAGCCTTTCCTCTGAGATTGGGAACATGACAAGCATGCCTACTGTCACCACTGTTATTCAACATTGTACTGAAAGTCCTAGCTAAAGCAATCAGGCAAGAGAAATAAAGGGCATCCAAACTGGAAAGGAAGAAGTCAAATTCTCCATGTTTGCAGATGATATAATCTTATATTTTAAAAAAACCTAAAGACTCCCCCAAACAACTATTAGGCCTGATAAACAAACTCAGCAAAGTTTCAGGATACAAAATCAACATAAAAAATCGGTAACATTTCTTTTTTTTTTTTTTTTTTTTTGAGATGGAGTCTCACCCTGTCACCCAGGCTGGAGTGCAGTGGCACAATCTTGGCTCACTGCAACCTCTGCTTCCTGGGTTCAAGCAATTCTCCTGCCTCAGCCTCCCAAGTAGCTGGGATTACAGGCATGTGCCACCATGCCTGGCTAATTTTGTATATTTTAAGTAGAGATGGGGTTTCGCTATGTTAACCAGGATGGGTCTTGATCTCCTGACCTCATGATCCACCCACCTCGGCCTCCCAAAGTGCTGGGATTATAGGCGTGAGCCACTGTGCCCAGCCATCAGTAGCATTTCTATATGCCAACACTGAACAATCTGAAAAAGAAATCAAGAAAGTAATCTCATTTACAACAGCGATAACTAAAATAAAATACCTAGGAATTAACTCAACCAAAGGAGTGAAAGATCTCTATGATGAAAACTATAAAACACTGATGCAAGAAATTAAAGAAGGCACCAAAAAAATGAAAGGTATTCCACGTTCACAAATTGGAAGAACGACTATTGTTAAAATATCTATACTACCCAAAGCAATCTATAGATTTAATGCAATCCCTATCAAAATACCAATGGCATTCTTCACAAAAACAGAAAACACAGGCCGGGTGCAGTGGCTCATGCCTGTAATCCCAGAACTTTGGGAGGCCGAGGCAGGTGGATCATGAGGTCAGGAGTTCAAGACCAGCCCTGGCTAATATGGTGAAACCCCGTCTCCATTAAAAATACAAAATTAGCTGGGTGTGGTGGTGCACACCTGTAGTCCCAGCTGCTCGGCAAGCTGAGGCAGAAGAATCGCTCGAACCCGGGAGGCAGAGGTTTCAGTGAGCCAAGATCGCATGACTGCACTCCAGCCTGGGTGACAGAGCGAGACTCCACCTCAAAAAAAAAAAAAAAAAAAAAAAAAAAATAGAAAATACAATCTTAAAATTTATATGAAACCACAAAAGACCCAGAATAGCCCCAGCTATCCTAAGCAAGAGGAACAAAATTGGAGGAATCACATTACCTGACTTAGACTACAGAGCTATAGCAATCAAAACAGCATGGTACTTGCATAAAAACAGACACATAGATCAGTGGAAAAGAACAGAGAACCCACAGTAAATCAAATACATCTACAGTGAACTCATTTTTGACAAACATGCCAAGAACTTACATTGGGGAAGAGATGGTCTCTTCAATAAATGGTGCTGGGAAAACTGGATATCCATATGCAAAAGAATGAAACTAGACCCCTCTTTCACCACATACAAAAGTCAAATCAAACTGGATTAAAGACTTACATTTAAGACTTCAAACCATGAAACTACTGAAAGAAAACATTGGGGAAATTCTCCAGGACATTGGATTAGGCAACAATTTCTTGAGTAAGACCCCACAAGCACAGGCAACCAAAGCAAAAATGGGCAGATGGGATCACATCAAGTTAAAAAGCTTCTGTACAGCAAAGGAAACTATCAACAAAGTGAAGAGACAATCCACGGAATGGGAGAAAATATCTGTAAACTACCCATCTGACAAGGGATTAATAACCAGAATATATACGGAGCTCAAACAACTCTAGGAAAAATAGAGTAATCCGATTAAATGTGGGCAAAAGATCTGAACAGACACTTCTCAAAAGAAGACAAACAGCAAACAGGCATATGAAAAGGTACTCAACATCGCTGATCATCAGAGAAATGCAAATAAAACATACAATGAGGTATTTTCTCACTGCAGTTAAAATGGCTTTTGTCCAAACATCAGGCAATAACAAATGCTGGTGAAGATGTGAAGAAAAGGGAACCCTGGTACACTGTTGGTGGGAACGTAAATTAGTACAACCACTACACAGAACAGTTTGGAGGTTCCTCAAAAAACTAAAAATAGAGCTACTGTACGATCCAGCAATCCCTCTCCTGGGTATATGCTCAGAAGAAAGGAAATCAGTATATCAAAGAGATGCCTGCGGTCACGTATTCACTGCAGCACTATTCGCAATAGCCAAGATCTGGACACAACCTAAATGTCCATCATCATATGAATGAATAAAGAAATGTGGTGCATACACACAGTGAAGTGTAGGAATGAGATTCTGGCATTTGCAACAATGGCACTGGGGGGTCATTATGTTAAGTGAAATAAGCCAGGCACAGAAAGATAAACTTCACATGTTCTCGCTTATTTGTGGGAGCCAAACATTCAAACAATTGACCTCATGGAGATAGAGAATAAAAGGATGGTTACCAGAGGCTGGGAAGAGTAGTGGGTGGTGGGAGGAAGTAGGGAAGGTTAATGGTAAAAATAGATATAAAAATATATTATATAGATATAAAATAATTTATATATATATAATAATTTAAATATGTAATAAAATTTAAATATATAACAATTTATTATATATATTATATATATAGTTTTGACTATAGTCAAAATTAGTTTAACTATACACTTAAAAATAACTGAAAGAATACAATTGTATTGTTTGTAACACAAAGGATAAATGCTTGAGGTGAAGTGATGGATACCCCATTTACCCTGATGTGATTATCATGCACTGCATGCCTATATACAAACAGCTCACATAACCCGTAAATATACGTACTTACTATGTACTCACAATAATTTAAAAAATTTTTAAATCTAAAAAAGCACATCCATAAAAGGAAAACAGATAAATTGAATTTCATCAAAAATTACAACTTTGTTTGTTTTGTTTTGTTTTGTTTTGAGACAGAGTTTCACTCTACCTCCCAGGCTGCAGTGCAGTGGCACAATCTCGGCTCACTGCAAGCTCCGCCTCCCGGGTTCATGCCATTCTCCTGCCTCAGCCTCCTGAGTAGCTGGGACTACAGGTGCCCACCACTACGCCCGGCTAATTTTTTGTATTTTTAGTAGAGATGGGGTGTCACTGTGTCAGCCAGGATAGTCTCGATCACCTGACCTCGTGATCTGCCTGCCTCGGCCTCCCAAAGTGCTGGGATTACAGGCGTGAGCCACCGTGCCTGGTCCAAAAATTACAACTTCTACTCTTTGAAAGACATTGTTAAAAGAATGAAAAGACAAGCCACTGACTCAGAAAACATATTTACAAAGTCTGACAATGGACTTGTGTCCGGAATATATAAACAACTCTTAAAATTCAACAATAAGAATGCAAACAATTCAACACAAAAATGGGCAAAGGAGGTGAACAGACACTTTACCAAAGAAGATAGATGGATGGCAAATACATCTATGAAAAGATGTTTCACATTATTACCCATTTGGGAAATGCAAATTAAAACCACCACAAGATACCACTACACACCTGCTAGATTAGCTAAAATAAAAAAAAGATCATATCAAGAGTTGGCAAAGGCACGGAGGAACTGAATTCTCATACACAGCTTAAGAATGTAAAACGGTGCAACCAATTTGGAAAACACTTCGGCAGTTTCTTTAAAAGTGAAACATATCCCTACCATATGAACCAGCCCTTCCACTTCTAAATATTTTCCCAAGAGAAAAGGCAGGATATATGTTCACTGTCATGCACACACAAAGACTTGTACACAAATGTGCAGCTTTACTTATCACAGCAAGGAACTGGAACAACTCAAGTGTCCATCTACAGCTAAGTGGGTAAACAAATTGTACATCCACACCACAGAACACAGCTGACCTCTGAACAACGCGGGGGTTAGGGGTGTTGACCTCCTGCACAGCTGAAAATCCATGTATAAGTTTTAACTCCCTGAAAACTTAACCACTAATACCTTCCTGTTGATGGGAAGCCGTACCGATAACATAAACAGCCGGTTAACACATATTTTGTATGTTATATGTACTATATGCTGTATTTTTACAATAAAGTAAGCTAGAGGCAAGAAAAGGTTATTAAGAAAATCACAAGGAAGAGAAGATACATTTATAGGACTGTCCTGTACTTATCGATACCCTAAGTTCACGTCGTCTGTTTACAAGAAGAATCATCTGTCTGAAATGACTGCAGCTGCAGCCCTCAGTCTACAGTACATAGCAAGGAATTCAGCTTTTTCTTGTAATGTCACGACTTTTCTCTGCTTTTTGGGAGCACCTCCAGCATCACCAGTGGCACTGGGTATGGGTCCTAGGGTATCAGTCAAGGTTTATAGGATCGCCTTAAACATGATTAAAACTGTGTGAGAACGGTGAGAGGTCACTGGTTTTTTTTTTTGTTGTTGGTTTTTGTTTTGTTTTGTTTGAGACGGAGTCTCACTCTGTCGCCCAGGCTAGAGTGCAGTGGCGTGATCTCAGCTCACTGGTACCTCTTTCTCCTGGGTTCAAGCGATTCTCCTGCCTCAGCCTCCCACATCGCTGGGATTACAGGCACCTGTCACTGTGCCTGGCTAATTTTTGTATTTTTAGTAGAGACGGGGTTTCACCATCTTGGCCAGGCTGGTCTCAAACTCCTGACCTCGTGATCGACCTGCCTTGGCCTCCCAAAGTGCTGGGATTCCAGGTGTGAGCCACCGCGCCTGGCCGAGAGATTACTTTTTACTGTGATTTGTGATTTACTGGAGGGACGAGCTGTGCTTGCCGAGATGATCAGCCTCACCCAGCGTTTTAAGCACTCACAGCACCTGAGCTCGTGGCTGTGCCTGCAGGAGGGGTTTGTAAAATATCAGTCATGCAGTACGCACCGCAGGGAGTTTTGTGCAGTTGTGATTCATTTCTGCATCCCTACATTTGTTTAATTTCTCTAAACTGTGAAAGACCCCATATATGGTCTATAAGTGTCTGTATGCACATAAGTTTTGATAAATTTTAGCTTTTTATAATAGATTTGTGTATAATTTTTGGTATTACATGATTTAAAAACACTATCATCAGTATATATTTTATGTATTCATGACACATCTTTTCGTTAGTGTTTTCAGTATTCCTAGGCCATGCTGTTTGTCTGAAAGCTTTTTCAAATTGTTACACATCTCCAAAAACCTCTCCAATACACTTGCTGAGAAAAACCCACGTGTACATGGGCTATGCAGTTCCAACACGTTGTTCGAGGGTCACCACTGCTGCTGTGAGCGAGCCACGTGTCTGGACCCACGGTAATTATGCTGAGTGAAGGCGGCCAGACCAGTGAAGCACAGAGCATGTGACTGCATTTACCTGAACCTCCACCAAATGTAAAACTGCTGTGCAGGCAGAAAGTGGGTCATGGCTGCATGGTGTGGGGAGGGCTCCGGGATGGACAGGAGGAAACTTGGGGTGTTGGATATATATGTTCACTGTGTTGACTGTGGTGGGTCATTGGGGTACAGATGCATGTCGAAACTGATCAAACTGTACATTTGAAATAGGGGCCATTTGCTATATGTCAGTTATACATCATCAAAGCTATATATCAACAAAGTTATACATCAACAAGACAAATGGACAAATCACTGTAAATCCCATAAAGCCTCTAGCTCTAAGTACTACTTTGCAGGAACTCCAGGGACAGAGGAATCTGTTAAATGAGACTAGGGAGACGCAATCAGCAGAAGCCGGACTGCGGAAAGCACCGATGGCAAATCATTCAACATCGTCCACAACACAGTCAAGGAAAAGGATGACGGAGGAATCTGGATATTTAAAGGGATTTATCAACAACTGCAATGTATAGACCTTCTTTGGATCTCAATTCAAACCAGAAACTGTAAAGAAAAAAGGAAGAAGATGAGAAAGTGGACAAGGAGGAGAAAAACAGAACTTTATGAAACAGAAAGTCCTAGGACGGAACACTTTGGCATCCTTCAAGTTAACACAGGGTGTAGGACTCCATTTACATAAAATTCCAGAAAACATAAACCAGTCTATGGTCACGGAAAGCAGAGGGGCAGGCAGGGTGTGGGACGGGAGCCCCTCTAGGTGCTGGTGTGTGACCTGCATGCAGAGACATCTGAGAGGAACAAGGGGTGGGTTTGCAGTAACATCGTTTTTTCTTTGTAATTTTTTATATTGCTTGACTTTATAAAACAGTGAAGCATAACTTTGACAAATGCAATAAAGTTTTTCTTTTTCGTTTTTTGAGACAGGGTCTGTTACCCAAGCTGGAGGGCAGCGGCACAATCATGGCTCACGGTGGCCTTGACCTCCTGGGCTCAGGCGATCCTCCCACCTCAGCCTCCCGAGTTACTGGGACTAAAGGTGTGAAGCACCACACTCAGATAATTTTTCGTAGAGACAGGGTCTCACTCTATTGCCCAGACTGGTCTTAAATCCCTGGGCTCAAGTGATCCTCCTGCCTCAGCCTCTCAAAGTGCTGGGATTACAGGCGTGAGACACTACACCTAGCCTTTTTTTTTTTTTTTAAATTTCCCACACTACACTGGCATAAAGGTCTATTTTAAAATTGTTTTAAGTGAATACAGTATGTAACTGATAAAGGAACATTCATTTTCTTTAATTAAACAACATGAGAATAAAAAAAAAATCTTCCATGGGCATCAAAGCTAACACTCAGGAGAAAGCCTGCCCCCACGTGGCAGCTCAGCCGTGGCCTCCGGGGAACCTGCCCTCGTGAACAGCGCTCTGACCGCGGTCTGGAGCTGGGCTGAAACTCAACATGTGTCCAGATTCCTGCAGTTCAGAACCAGCTTGGCAATGCCGAGCCGCATTCCTGTTTGCACGAGGTGCACGTTACTTAGAAAAGTAGCCACAGTCTGCCTGAGTTCCTGTTTTAAGTATTTTCACAACTTCACTGAAAAGCCCATCAACTCATTCACGGTGGGCAGCCTAGTAACCAGGACACCCGCACTCGGCCGCTAGCTCGTACAGGGAAGGGCTGTCAGGACAAGACCACAAGATGGTCTCTGCCTCCCCCAGGGGCAGCCAAGGGCTTCAGAGGATGGCAGGGACAAGCCACCCACGTGGCAACGGCCACCACCCCTCTCTCAGACGGCAGCCGCTCATACCCGAGGCAGCACCGCGGGCGGCCCCGTGTCCAGTCTCACACCAGCACAGTCCACTGCCGAGGACACCCTGTTGTCCACATCGCATGCAGCAGCCTGGCTCTTGGAATGTGCTGGGGGCACACAGGACACGGAGACTCTGAAACACTAGCTGTGGGATTTCTGAGCTCGTCCTCCCGCCCTCCCACCCTCCGCGTGTGGGATTCCTGACCTCACCCTCCCGCCCTCTGCGTGTGGGATTTCTGAGCTCGCCCTCCCACCCTCCGCGTATAAGCGGACCTGTGCCGTCGGGTTTCCCAGCTCAGAACTTGAACCAGCCTGAGACCAGCCTAGCGTGTGTGTCCGCTCGGGCCACCCTCATCTTCCACTCTGTGCGATTGACAGCATGTGAGTGAAGGCGACGACAGAAGGACCACGGCCCACGACGACGCAGACACAGGAGGCCACAGCATAATGCAGGACACGGCGCCCAGAGGCGATCTGCGCACCTGCCCCAGACAAGGCGTCAGGCGAGGTACCTGGGTCAGGAGCTGCTCGGGCGTCAGCTGGTTGATCCAACGTGTGTATCGTTCGGTGGAGTTAGGGGGATCTCTCCTCACTCGGCAGCCAATGATCTGTGAAAAACAACAGCAGAGCTCAAAACAAAGTCAGGTACGCAGGTGCATGCGCACTCCGGTGTGTATTCATCTCACGTGTCTCAGGCAGAGATGTCCAGACAGGAAACTGAAATGCCGCAAATCTGGGTCAGGCAAACGCCGGGAGTCGAAGGCAAGGAGGAGGAGGGATGCCTGCTCTTGCCCTGGACACGCATCTCGGCAGTGAACCGCAGAGCTGCACTGGGCTGGATTGAGAATATGTCGCAGATGACATGTCCCCTTAATGAACTCAAATCGAATGGCCCGTATGCAAGGTGAGTTATTTCTAAAAACTCACTTCTTGAATCACATGCAAAGTGGGTGTGAGGAAACCGCTGCCTGTCCACAGGCCTCCTGTCTGAACCTGCTCCATTCAGCTCAGAAAAGCAGCGTCCCTAAGTGGAGAAGAGTCTTGCCACCAGCCGGCTTCCTCCAGGGCCGACGACCCTCTCCCCGGGGAATCCAGGCCAGCACCCCTGCCTCACGTGACATCCTGTCAGTAGCCCTGACCCCTTTCCTGGGCCCTGCAGAGCCTCAGAGCATCACCTGCCTCAGCCTTTCTCAACCCTCCCGCCGCCCTCCACCCCGCCCGGCCCCCTCTGGCCTGACCTCTGCCCCAGAGTGGGCTCCCAGCACTCAGCCCTGGCTCTGTTCTGCTCCTGAGATCCAGAGGTAGGAGGGCAGGTCCTTCAGGGCTCACGCTCACCTTGCAGCGGGAGGAGCTGGCTGGAGAGAGGACACCTGGGCGCGTCCACAGGAAATAGCACCCACCCCAAGTGAGGGCCCAGGGCCAGCAGAGCCGCCCCAGTGGACATTCTCACAGCACAGGGCCCAGGCCACAAGTCTCAGCGGACGCGGCTGATTCCGCCTCACCCAAGACCAACAAGGAGACAACAGTGAAAATGTAACCATGGTCCAAAGAGCAGTATCCGTGAGCCAGTCTCCTAACTCGGAAGTGATAAAGCTGCACTGAGGCATCTGAGGCCCCTGGGTCTGGCTCCAACTCGTGTAGCATTTACATGTAGTGAGTGATCAGTTTCTACCAATGCAGTTAATGAAGCGCTTGGGGGAGGCTTCTGTTTGCATTTGTTGTTGTTTTTTTTCTAATTAAACTTACTTTGAGAAAACTGTGAATTCACACTGCAGCTGTAAGAAATAACTGCAGAGAGACCCTCTGTGCCCTTCACCGCTTCCTCTGGTGATAACGTCACGAGGACCCAAGGTCAACGCCACACCAGGAAGGGGACACGATGGAGTCCAGATCCAGACGTCCCAGGGCACGAGGACCCGAGGCGCCCCTTACAGCCACTGGCAGCCCCTCAACGGCAGCCGCTGTGCTGTCCTGACGCCGTGGCTGTGCTGTCCTGACGCCGTGGCTGTGCTGTCCTGACGCCGTGGCTGTGCTGTCCTGACGCGTGGCTGTGCTATCCTGACGCCGTGGCTGTGCTCTCCAGAGCATGATCCGGGAACGTGCAGGAGGCGGCCTTCCATGCCCGGCTTTCGTGCTGCTCCTCAGCTCCCAGGACAGGCTTCCAGTCGCCGCATATAACAGTAGTCAGGTCCTGTACTGACGATTCCAAACATTCAAGTTCAGGTTTTCTGTGAACAGCGTCTTCAATCCACTGGGATAAATGCCCAGGAGAGCAACTGCTGGGTCACAGAACAGTTACATGTTTAGTTTTTACGGAAACTTCCAAACGGTCTCCAGAGCGGCTGCACCATCTCTCACCCTCAGTGATGCATGAGGATCCAGCTTCTCTGCCTCTCGCCAGCATTGGGTGTCTTGGTTTTCATTCTGTTCTGATGACACCGTGCTTTAACACAGGCTCCCTGAAGGCTGGCGAGGAGCACCTTTTCGCGTGGTTCTTGGCCGTCTGTACACCCTCCTTAGTGAAATGTCTTTTCATGTATTTTGCTCATTTTCTAATTGGAACAGAACGCGCTCGGCCATGGCCGTGTAATTCTTTTCATATGATGCTGAATTCTATCTGTGAACCTTTCATGTCTCTCTCCTAAAGCATATGCTAAAAACAGTTGTGAATTAGGACAGCTCTGGAGCTGCCGCCCTGCCCAGCAAGGTTTCCCCACACCCAATCTGACCAAGATGCATTTCTAAACTGTTCGGTGTGTCTGTTTCTGTCCATCCTGCACAGCATCGACCTATGTACCATTGCATCTGTTTCCTGGTTTTGTCTATACTGTCTCACGTTTGACTGCTGAACAGAAAAGATTTTGAGGCGAGACAAAGGAAAATGCTGATCAAAAGCTGGAGGTAGAAGTCCTCTGTTCCAAAACGTGAAGACAGAGAGGCTCAGCGTCTACACACAAACAGCGAGACCCTGAGGCCAGCACTCCCGGGTCCTGGGAGGCAGCCGTGGGTGACAGGTGGTGTGAGTACACGCCAGCCCACTCCTGAGAGCCTGGCTCCCGCCGGGGCATGAGAGGCACCTGTCAGACGGGGGCTGATTGACGCCTGCTTCCACCGTGCATGCCCGACCCCTCCCCACGACTCCCCCAGCTTCATGCTTCCCAGGGAAGGTAGAGCCACACTGGGTCTGTCACCAAGAGTGAGGACGGGGTGGGGGATCCTGTGAAACTAGAGGCCCGAGGCTGGCAATTCCTGTGGCTTTAATTAACCACGAGCCACAAGCATTGGTCTACAAACGGAGGAGGTGAGAGGATCTTTTTTGGCCTCAACATTTTTTAACCTTGGAAGAAGGCAGCAAATTCTCTCCCATGCAACTGCATCTAAACAGCAGTAGGAAGGCGTGGATTCCAGAGAGACCAACCACTCCCTCCTGTGCACCACAGCGCCCAGCCGCGATGCTGCTGGCAGTTCCTCTGCAGGAGACCTCGCGCTCTCAAGAGGAGGTGCAGGGAAGAGGCGCGCTCTGCGTTTAATCCTGCACCGAGACGTCAGATTCTCAGGACAGGAGCTTCTGTGGGCGCCGCGCCTAGCACAGGGCCTGGACCCAGTGAGCAGATGTGAATGAGAGGGCTGTGCGCTGGCCCGAGAGGCTGGCTAACTTCCTCCAGGTTCCTAGAAGAAGCCACTTTCAAGACTCTCGAGAAGCATTGTGAGCTAATTCATTTGAAAGCCTCTGTGCCAACAGGCGGAGCAGAAGGTGCAGGTCGCTGGAGTCGATCCCAACAAGCAATCCTGGAACTCTCTAAATTTATACGGGGACCACCAGGATCTGGCAATTCCACTGAAAAAAAGAGTCAGAACGTTGAAAGGATAGGATAGTGACAGAAGGGAGGTGTGGGGAACACGGGGGGCTGTGTTCCCTGAGTTGCCCACCACAGTCCCTCCCTGCCTGCCCTCCTCACATGGCCATTGACCTTCAAGCACTGAGAGGTGAGGTCTGCGCTCCCTCCCCTCAAATCTGGGGTCAGGGTGACACCACGTGACACGGTGCTCTGGGGCTACATCGTCAAAGGCAACGCAGCTTCCGGCAGGCTTTCCTGGACACTTGTTCTTGCAGCCACCATGCTGTGAGGAAGCCCGAGCAGCTGCGTGGAGAGAAGGCGCCCAGCCCAGATCCCTGCCGCCGAGCGAGTGCGCAGGCTCCAGACGACCCCAGCCCGGCAGTGCAGAGGTGAGGACGCCTGCGAATGGAGACAAGCTGCCCCTCCTGACCCACAAAGACAGAAACTCAGACCTGCAAGGTGAACCCATCACATAGAAGGAAACTCACACCCTCGAGGTAAATCCCCCATCATAAAACGTAACTCAGGGCTGGGACGTAACTCAGGGCCGGGCGCGGTGGCTCAGGCCTGTAATCCCAGCACTTTGGGAGGCAGAGGCGGGTGGATCACAAGGTCAGGAGTTTGAGACCAGCCTGGCCAACATGGTGAAACCCCATCTCTACTAAAAATACAAAAAAAATTAGCCGGGCGTGGTGGTGCACACCTGTAATCCCAGCTACTCAGGAGGCTGAGGCAGGAGAATCACTTGGACCTTGGAGGCGGAGGTTGCAGTGAGCCGAGACCGTACCCCTGCACTCCAGCCTGGGCAACAGAGCAAGACTCCGTCTCAAAAAAAAAAAAAAAAGGTACTCAGATTCACGAGGTGAGTCCCCCACACAGAAAGGAACTCAGACCCACGAGGTGAGTCCCCCCACTGCACGGCCTGGCACAGTTTACACGGCACTTGGCTCTAAAGACGGTGGCAAGAAGGTCAGGGCTGCTGGGGCCGCAGCTCAGGCTCCCTGTGGATTCGCCACGGAGGCTGAGTCCTGAAGACAGCAAAGGGGCGAGACCTTCGATGGGCAGCACAGGAGGGTCAAGTGTGTCTGGGTGAACCCGGGAGAGGCACCCTCAGTGCACGGTGCTGGGTGCGAGGGAGGAAGGAGGGGCCGGGCTGAGGCGGGGGGCAAAGTGTTACGAACGCAGCAAGAGCTCAGAAGGGTTCCTTCCCAGAAACACACGTTTCTGGAATGGACTCAAGAAGTCAGCTTCTAAATTATACTGAAGGAAAGAAAAGAAAACAGTTGCATTTTTGACACTAACATCAACTCCCTGGGGCCACTGCTTTGGAGTGAATGACTTGCTGTCCGCTGCTGCGTGGGAGGGGGACTGCGGGGGCCCCTGGTGTGGGGCGCTGTGGGCAGCTGGGGGTGCATGGGGAGCTCGTCCAACCACCAGGCAGGCGGCTCTCCCCCTGCACTGCTGCTGCTGAGCCACGCCCCAGGGTCCAGAGTCGCCAGCACTGGGGGCTTCGGCCGCCACTCCTGAGCAGCGATGGTGAAGGCGAAGGTGAAGGAGGAGCACCCAGGGCCGACAGCCCGAACTACAGCCCAGCAGAGCCTGGAGGTACCCGTCCAATGTGACCCTGTCACTCCCTGCCCCCGGAGCGAAGGGCACTGTCAGAGGAGAGCCCACAAGCACTCCAAGCCTTCAAGAGCTAAGAGTCAGTCGCTGCAACAGCTTCTGCCTCTCCAAGGCCCTGTCTGGCATGTTCTGACCCCTTCCAGCTTGGGAAGTCACCCACCAGCCTGGGCACAGGCTCACAGGGCCGGGGGCTGTGGCCCTCCCAGGCTGCATGTGCAGAGGGGATGATGCCCCAGCCCTGTGCTCTGGGACTTCCTTAGACAAAGGCTGCAGAGTGCAACACGGACTTCATTTAAACAGAACACCTGGAAGTCCTGTTTGTTTAAGTTAACAGGAAGCTTCTTTTGGGGGCAGAAGTGGAAGCAGGGAGAGTCGGCTGCCGTGCCGTCTGGAGGATTATGGCTTGGCATAGGCAGGGGGCGGGGAACAGCGCCCAGGATGCAGGGCATGGCGGCTCCACCCATTCCTGTGACAGGCAAGCTGTGGCTCAGCCTGCTTCACAGGAACCCTCCTGTCTTTGTTCCTTCACTTCGCTTCCCTAAACCTTCCTGCATGCTCCATCCCAGTAGACGAGGGTGGGTGGGGCTGTACCCTAAGATGGTGCACCTGCCCTCACGGGGTTGTACCCTGAGGACTGGCTTGAACACTGGGAACAGAGATCAGTTCTGGAAAGGAGCTGGGTGGAGCCAGGGCAACCTTTGTGTTTGGTCTGGGGTGGTCTACAGGTGACCAAGAATGCAGGCTTTCCTCTCCAAGGTCTCCTGAGCACAGGCACAGAGGCGGGAAACCACAGGATGCACAGTGTCAGGAATCCAAGGGTCAGCCGGGGCAAAAGGAGGAGGAAGGACGGGGGTCGGCTGGTCCTCAGGGGCAGGGGCAAGTTACAGGGCACAATGCGGGTTCCCTGTTCTTGCTAACCTTGCGTAACAATGCCCTACATGCAGATTCCTAAAGTTCTGCAGTGATTTATTTACATGCAAATGAACGGTTTATGAAAGCTGCCATCAAAGGTCCTTCCTAATTAGCTGGTTTCTTGTAAAAGATCTTAAGAAAACAACAACCAAGTACAAGTATCTCAGCGTTTATTTCATTCTCTCAGGACAAACTGTAATTCACGTAACCATTAACCAGCAACTGCAAATTAAGATTTTTGTAGGTCATGATTTCTAAAAAATCCAGCCACGCAATAACAGCCTTTCTAAAGCTGACTTTGTTTTAGTGAAACAAAACTGTGATGACATCCCTAAGTTTCCTCCAGAAGAGCTTCGACATGGAGAAACGGTGCGGACGCTCCACCTTACCACGCCATTGGGAGAAGAGGAGGCACCTGGAGTAGAAGCTTCTCTCCCAAGTGCACAACAGAGCATCAGCGAAGGCAGTGAGAAGAGCAGCGAGAAAAAGGTTTAAAATCATCGATGAAAATGGAAATCAAGGTTGTCTTGTTACAATTAAGACAAACTGACCATGTGCATTTTCCCCACATTCCTGTGTATCCCTAAGTATCCCAGCTCATTTGAACACATGCCACGAAGAACTGCCAAAGGCAACTCCATTAATGAAGCCATCAGTGTGGAAATGAAAACATATCTGAAAGTATCTCCTCCACTAAAATGTCAACACTTATTACAAAATTCCTTAGACATTTGTAGGATCGATTCTAAACAGCTGGCAACTATCGTTTCTAGCTGTGTAAAAATCGCTGTGGCACCTCAAGTACGGACGGTTCAGTCCAGCCACGGTTTCCAGATCACGGGCCACGGTTTCCAGCTCAGAGGCCACAGTTTCCAGATCACGGGCCACAGGTTCCAGCTGAGAGGCCACGGTTTCCAGCTCCCGGGCCACGGTTTCCAGCTCAGAGGCCACGGTTTCCAGATCACAGGCCACAGTTTCCAGATCACAGGCCACGGTTTCCAGCTCCCGGGCCATGGTTTCCAGCTCCCGGGCCATGGTTTCCAGCTCCCAGGCCACAGTTTCCAGATCATGGGCCACAGTTTCCAGATCACAGGCCACAGGTTCCAGCTCAGACGCCACGGTTTCCAGATCACGGGCCACAGTTTCCAGCTCAGAGGCCACAGTTTCCAGCTCACAGGCCGGCACAGGGTCTGTGCCACCTTTCAGTCCACAGGACCACATAGCTGCAAGAGCAGCGACGCAAAGGGAGCCGTCGGGCAGCTAATGTGGCAGGGACACCCCTTTCCAGCCTCCACGTGTGAGATCTCACACCTCTCCATGAAAGGCCCTCCTGGAAACCCCAGACTCTGCACTTTCCTCACATAAATTGTCCACAGAAGTCCCTCCCAAAGGACATTTCCCCCCATTTTTCCCCTATTCCCCACAAAGGAACCGGACTGGAAAAACCATCTGTGATCACTCTCTGTTTCCACACGACTGAAACCCCACAGCACCTGTGGCTGGGGTAGAAATCTCCCCTAATCCCTAGATCCCTGGACCCCCTGTCCCGCCCGACATGCAGACACTCTCGGACATCTCTCCCAGGTAATCCATGCCTGTAAACTTCCAGAAACCGACTTCTATAGCCTGTGGCCCCGAGTGCCACGGATATGCTGTCACATACTCACACATATTTGTGGTTGCTACGGAGAAACATTCAGACATATTTGTGGTTCCTAAACTTTGCAAACATGTGACCCTTTTAAGAATCTGCTACAAGCCACAGAGCTCTCTCCTGTCCTCACAGAAAATGTGCCCCCACAGAAGGCCCTGCAGCCACGCTGGGGCCACTGAGCCCCAGGACCCGACACACCCCCAAAGGAGGCAACTGTGTGGGTCCCTCTGCACCCGAGAAGGTGGCCTGTGTCTCAGTCTGTCTCCTGCCTCACGTGAGACGCAAACCTCCGTGCAGCCGGCTGCACCCCCAGCACCGCCCACACCCAGCGCACCAGCCCTGCCCTATCCCAACCCCCCTCCCCCTCAATGCTGCCTCCCAAACCCCAATACCCTTCCCCCCTCCAAACCCCCTCTGGTTCCCCCAACACCCAGGCCCTCCCCTTCAGACGCCCCCAGCACACCAGTCCTGCCCTTGCCCCCCTGCCCCTGACCCCCCACAGGGTGAACTGTCACGAGCACCTGCTCTGTGGGGAGCCAGGCTCCCAGCGCCGTGTGGGCCAGACCCTGCCGTGACCAGGCCCACCTGTGACCTGACCGGGATGTGACCAGAGCCGGCCGTGACTGAACCGTGTGGTGGCCCAACCGCACATGTGCCCACGACGCACAGCCCCGGGGAGGGGAAGGCAGAGGGGCCTGTCCAGGGTGAGCACCAAACTGCCCAGGGGACGGACACTGTGGGCGCTGGACAGTTATGGATCCCTCGGTGTTAAAACCCAAGTGATCACTGTTGTGATTCAATGTCTTCTAAAACTTGAGCGAGATCTGAGGACTCAGTCACCTTCCTGGAAGCCAGCAGGAGCCTCGCAGTGGCTGAGACACCAGCTCCAAGGATCCCTGGGCCATGTGTCCCCACCATCTGCAGAGCCCATGGGGCACTGCTGGGCTCAGGAGGGGCCCAAGGAAGCCTGGCTTTGGAGGGGCAACCGAGAAGCTGTTCTAAAGATAAAAACCATAATTTAAGGTCGTCTAAGTAAGAAAAACGTTTAGCTGACAACACGGTATAGCTCTCAGCCTGTGTTTTCCTGTCGAAGGTGCTCAGCTTCTAAAACGCTGATTAAAAACAAACAACACAACCACCTTTGCACCCTATGAAAATAACAGGAGAAAAAATCAGGGGCATGTTTTTCTCCAAAGGAAAACACCCTCCAGGGCTGAGAGACACGCTGGCCGCAGATCCCTTTCCGTGACTTGGCAGTCTCACCATGGCCTGATTCTTTCCACCCCTAGGAAAACTCCTTATTTAACAAGCCACGGTGGTAATTTCACTGAAGGTAGTAACGACACTGAGGAGGCCAGTACTTACGCTCGACGGGTGCTGAACGGCAGCCTCGTGTTGGAGCCTCACGCGCTGGGGCATCATGACGTCGTCCTGCAGTAAAGAACACGCTTTCCGTTTGTTTGTTTGCATTGATTGATGGATGGACTAATACGGTCCCGCTTTATTGTCCAGGCTGGAGTGCAGTGGCACGATCATAGCTCACCGCAGCCTCAAACTCCCGGCCTCCACTGATCCTCTCGCCTCAGCCTCCCAAAGAGTTGGGATTACAGGCTTCAGCCACCATGCCCAGCCCCAAGGACATAGTTAAACTCACATAAAGCAATTCCTGCTAGTAAGAAAGAAAACGATAGACAATCCAACAGCAAAACAGACAAGGGCCTTGAACAGGCCATTCAGACAAGGGGGTTTCCAGTGGACCAACAACCTCATCGGCCATCAGAGAAATGCAATTAGTTATGCAACAGGGAGGGGAAAATAAAAACTGCTGACAATTCCAAGTGATTAGGCAGAACAAGAGCTCCCGTGCACTGCTGCGGTGAGGACCTGTCACCATGTGGAGGGGACTGTCTGCGGTGAGGACCTGTCACCATGTGGAGGGACCGTCTGAGGTGAGGACCTGTCACCATGTGGAGGCAAAGCTGAAGAAGTGCCTCCCTGAGACCCTGACGTCTGACTACTTGGGTAGGAAAAGCCCTACTCACATGCACAGACGTGCTCATGGCAGCTCGTTCAAATGTGGAAAGAACCCAATAAGCGAGAATAGCAGATAAATGAATTGTGCACGTTATTTTCAAATGCCATTCAGCAGCTGAACACAACAGAAATTTCACAAGCCTAATGTTCGGTGAAAGAAGCAAGACCCAAGAATATACATGGTATTTTCCACGTATTTAAATTCAAAACCAAGCCAAATAAACCATATTATTTAAGAAATGCACACACAGTGTGTACCAGGGTCCCAATTCCCGGGGAAGCGGGCTGTTTCTCCCCAGCCAGGGCTCGCAGGGCCAGGAATCGAGGGGCGGACGTGGGACTGGCACTCACTGTCACCCCGGTGATGTACTAGGGGAGCTCCTGCTTCCTGTCCCCTGATGTTGTGGTCTACAGGCCGAGAGGTCTAAGTCCCAGGGGAGGAACACTGCCACCAGGATACGCACGATGACGCCGCCAGAATGGAAGTTAAGACCCCACCCGGCCCCTTTGG
Organism: Hylobates moloch; assembly: GCF_009828535.3. Classification (NCBI taxonomy): domain Eukaryota; kingdom Metazoa; phylum Chordata; class Mammalia; order Primates; family Hylobatidae; genus Hylobates; species Hylobates moloch. Next base: position 216,075 of record NW_026652290.1, on the reverse strand, counting down.
GCTCCTCATGCCTCTGAGTCCACGCCCAGAAAGGGATTGTCTGTGCTGGCCCGGGGATTGATCCTGACCGCCCGGGGGAATGCGCCTACGTGGCCACAGTGGAGGCAGGACAGAGTCTGCGATGCAGGAGAACCCTGGGGCATCAAATTACTCCACAGAGAACGGTTCAAATAAAATGGCCAGTGCGCAAAGACAGCCAGGCTTATACGTAAAAACAGAGAAAATACCAGAAAACAAAAGACTTGATATATTCAAATTATCACACACAAAATATTTTTAAAATCTATGCAACTTGTATTTAAAAAACTAAAAGATATAAGACATGAGCCAGTCATAAAAGGACAAATATTGTCACAGGAGGTCCCTTAGCAGAGCCAAAGTCATGGAGACTGGACGTAGACGGGTGGGAGCCAGAGTCTGGGGCGGGAACGGGCCGTTTCACGGGGACAGAGTTTCAGTTCGGGAAGATGGAGGCGGCAGAGGCTGCACAGCAATGTGACTGTATTAACGCCACGGAACTGTGCACTTAAAAATGGCTAAAATGGTAAATTTTATGTTATATACATTTTACCACACACAAAAACTAAAAGACAAACTTGAACAATAGAACTTTTTTCTTTTTTGAGTCAGAGTTTTGCTCTTGTTGTCCAGGCTGGAGTGCGATGGCGCAATCTCGGCTCACCGCAACCTCCTTCTCCCGAGTTCAAGCGATTCTCCTGCCTCAACCTCCCGAGTAGCTGGAATTACAGGCGCCCACCACCATGCCTGGCTAATTTTCACATTTTTAGTAGAGACGGGGTTTCGCCATGTTGGCCAGGCTGGTCTCAAACTCCTGACCTCAGGTGATCCGCCCGCCTCAGCCTCCCAAAGTGCTGGGATTATAGGTGTGAGCCACTGCACCCGGCCAAGAACAGAACTATTAGAACTAAAAAACAAATCCCAATTAAGCATAACACAGACAAATTTAACAGCAAAACAGATTCTCTAAAGAGATAGTGAATTTGAACATGTATCAAAATAAATTATTCAGAACTCAGCATGAAAAGACCGGAAGATGGAAAACAGAGAAAAAAAAAGAAGAAAAACCAAAACGATATAAAGTGTAAGAGGGTCCCAGAAAGAGAGGGAGAAAAGTGCACTGGAAACAGGCAAGCTTTGAAGAAACGACGGCTGAGAAATTTCTGAGACCGATAAGGACGCAGGACGCACCTTTACAAAGCTCAGGCCAGGCAGGCCCCAGAAAACCCAGGTGCCGAGTCCACTTCCAGGAACGGACGAGTAAGTTGCTTCAGAACAAGACTTTCCATAGAATAGCGGGAAAAGCTAGGAAAATACTAAAACAAAACAAAATGCCTGTTGAAAGGCACTGGAGAACCACAGAGGCCACGAGGACCAAAGACCGAGGTCTGGAGCGGGGAAGCCCAGGGAGGTGAGCAGGACGCCCCCGGGGACGCGAGGGGGCCTCGGGGCCGAGCTCGCCAGGCCACCAGCCCACCTGCCCATCGGAGCCAAAGTCAGCCCCAGGGGAGGTGATGGCCATCCCGACCATCCGGTTATTTCTAAAACCAGCGTCTCCAAGAGTCAGTGATTCTGAGCGCAGTGGGGGAGAGGCCACGGCTGCGTGGCGCTTCTGCCACTCCCAGGGCTGGAAGGAAACATGGGGTTCGGGCACCTGTGAGGACGGGGACCGGAGAACACCTGAGTTTTCTGCTGGGACCCACGAGAACCAACTGCATTTAATTTGGGGAAGATAGAGAAAGAGGTCATCAGGAAGGGGCACGAAAGGGGCTTCCGAGGCGGTTATTTTCTATGGTGGCCACAGGAATATTTGCTTTATGATACTTTATAGAGTTGTACATTTGTATTCCACACGAGTATCTGCCTTATGAAACTTTATGTAGATTTGTGCCCTCCATGAATATCTGCTTTACGATACTTTAATGATACTTTATGGACATTTGTGTTTTGTGTTCTTCTCTGTGTTTTTCTTCATAATGAAAATGATGAAACAAACAAGAATTTCGAACACGAGGTTGTTGCTGGAAGCACTTCCGTTCAACATCGTACTGGAGGGCCTAGTCAGTGCGATGAACTGAACCAAGAACGCGGAGTAAGTAAGATCGGAATAGAGATTGGAGGGGGGGAGACGCTCCTTATTCACAGGTGACATAATCATTTCATAGTCAATTGTAAAGAATACGCAAAAAAAACCTCTACTAGAATAAGCTAATGTAGCATATTTGCAGCAATAAAACTTGGAAATGAATTGTTAATACCCCTTTTCAATAGCACTGAAACCCACAAAATACTTAGAGATATATTTCATTAAATTTATGTTGAAGACGCACACCCTAAAAACTACAAAACATTGCAGAGAGAAATTTAAGAAGGCGTAAATACATGGAGAGATACACTATGTTTACGGATTAGAAGACTCAATACTAAGATCCTCAAGTGGATTTATAAACTCAATGTAATCTCAATAGAAATCAGCAGGCTCGACAAGTTCATTCTGAACTTTTGCAGAATTCAAAGCACCTAAAAGAAAAAAAGAAAAAACCCAACATAACCATTTTGAGAGCAGGAAGAACAAAGCTGGAAGACTTACAATCTCAGATTTTGAGACTTACTATAAAGCTACACTGTAGCTTTATTACTGCAGCTGCTAGAATAATCATGTAATAGTAACCAAGACAGAGTGGAATTGGTATAAAGAGAAATATAAAGATCAGTGGAACAGAACAGAGTACAGAAATAGATCAAATAGATCTATGCTTTTGTGGATCCACTGATTTTCAACAAAGGTGCCAAGATAATTCCACAGAGAAAGAACAGGAATACTGGAAAAACCGGGCATCATCCATGAAAAACAATCCCCAGCCCCCATATACACCATCTTCAAAAACTAACCTGAAATGAACCACAGGTCTCAACGTAAAAGATAAGAATAGAAGACATCCAGGAGAAAATGAAGAAAACCTTGGGGCAGACAAAGATTTCTTAGGTTCTTAGACGGGACACAAAAAGCAAAAACCTTATTTTTAAGTGATAAAATGGTCATTATCAAAATTTAAAACTTCTGTTCATCAAAAGACACTGCCCCACCTGCACCAGCGTGAACTCACCTTAGCACTGTCCCCGCCCCACCTTAGCACTGTCCCCGCCCCACCTGCACCAGCGTGAACTCACATTACCTTAGCACTGTCCCCGCCCCACCTGCACCAGCGTGAACTCACCTTAGCACTGTCCCCGCACCACCTGCACCAGCGTGAACTCACATTGGCTCCTCTCTGCCATTTTCTAAAGTTGCAGCAGATTCTATACAGCTGATACCAACATTCTTTTCTAAACAATTCCAGGCTAAAGCCGACAAGTCAAATATAGAAGTCAGGTGGCATGTGATAAAGAGATGAGGAAAAACACACTTCCTCACTCAGCTAGCAACATCTGCATTTAATCAGTTACTGACCAGTGTGCCATTCTAAATATAGGGAAAATAGCACGATTCACGAATCTCTTGGTCACCACCATGCTCTGTGGTGAAACGCTTTGCTCTCAAAACCACCCAAGACAAAGCACGTGGCCTCGTGTCCCCTTTCTGTTAAACGCATGCTGGGGAGGCGCCAGATCTCCTTCCTCCAGCCCCACGTCTCCTGACCTCCAGCAGCTGCAGCGAAGAGCTGGAAGGAAAGTGGAAACCCAGCCTTTGTGGGTTAAATGGGCTGACGCTTCTATAACACTCACTAGCAGTGGGACACGGTGGGACAAAATGTTTCATCACAAAGGAGGTTGAAATTGCCTTTCTCGATTTTCTGCAAATTAGTAATTTAAAAGCACTTCCTCCCCTACTGATTCTGCGCTAGTTCCTTCTACTTCGCCAGAGAAAACACCGGACCGTGTGTCTCTAACACTGGAGATGTCGGAGGGTACGGTGTGGGGAGGACTCGCCTGATACGAGGTCCTGTGTCCCCACATTTCCTGTTGGACCTAAAGGCTAAACAGGGGTGAACGTACAAGAGGCTCCAGGCGTCCACTCCTGGAGGCAGAGTCCCTGATGTGCTCAGGCAGCAGAGCAGCCGTCCTGGTCGTCTGCACAGGAGCCCCCAGCGCAGGCCTCAGGTGGTCCCGGCCGCGGCTACCGGCCACGTCAGCAGCAGCCTCTGCGCGGGGTCCTCCAGGCTGGCGGGCCCTGCTTCTAAATTCAGCGTCGACTCCCTGCTAGAGGTGGTGCTCCACGGTTTCCTGAATAGTTTCTTGAACTGGAAATCAAGTCACCTCCAAGACCACACAGCAGTTCAGACAGAGTTCACGGGACTACGCACAAGACAGGTGTGGACGTGGCCAGGAGAGCCTTCCCTCCTCCACCTCCAATCTCCAAGTCAGGTGGGTTGCGTGGGGGGGACTCAGCTGCTGAGGGATAAACGTGTGTGTCCTGTGTAGAGACCGGGCTCTCTGTGTGGAGGGAAAAGCTGGCAACTGTGCAGGGCCCCAACCCCACCAGGAGAAGAGGACTCTGGCCCAGGGGTGAATCCACGCGTGTCAACACGCCCCTGGGGCTGAGCCTGCGGAAGCTGCGGGTGCCTGGTGTGGGTCAGGCCTGGGTGAGGGGCCTGAGGTCCATGATGCCCCCGACACTCGGCATGCCCTTGTCACCCTCTGCAGCCAGACAGGCAGACGCTGTGATGCTGAGGAGTGACCATAACGCCGTAGCCACGGGGCCTGGGCCGTGCTGCTCAGGCGTGCAAAGCACTGCAGCTCCTGCCAGACACATCAGCCGGCAGAGAGGGCAGCAAACGGCTACTTCTGGCCAGGATCTCCAGAGCAGAGAGCAGCCGGCAGCTGCAAGACCGCAGTCCTCGTTCCAGGAGCAAGACGTCCTCCAAGGTCGTGGGGCCTAGTCAAAGGGCACGGAGGCCAGTCTGAAAGGTCCCTCGCTGGCCAAATCACAATGTGAACATCACAGTAAGTGACAGTAACTAATGATAACTCAAATAAAACAGAAACCATGGAGTCCACACACGTAGAAACTGTGAAGTCCACACACACACACACACACAGACACCACAGAGTCCACCCACACACAATGGCACGGAGTCCACACACGCACGGATGCTGCAGAGTCCACACACGCACGGATGCCGCAGAGTCCACACACACACGGATGCCGCAGAGTCCACACACACAGACAGTGCAGAGTCCACACACACACCCACAGACAGCGTGGAGTCCACACACACAGAGACAGCATGGAGTCCACACACAGACACTGCGGAATCCACACACAGACAGCGTAGAGTCCACACACACACACATACACACAGACATCATGGAATCCATACACACACATAGACAGCACAGAGTCCACACACACGGACACCGCGGAGTCCACACACACATAAATGCAGGTGTCTATTGCAAGTCTGACGAGGAGCAGGATGTGTGCTTGGCCTCGCCTTTCCACAGAGCAGGTGCAACCTGCCCCAGGTGCTAGAGCTGAGCCCCCTCAGCAAAGAGGCAAATCAAAACCACATGCCTGACGCAGGCAGCGAGAAGGCCGTGTCACCTCCGAGATATGCCAGAGAGAGCTGCATGGCCTAACCTCACTGTGAGGAAACAGACAGCACGAGTGTCGGGGCGTTCCACGAAGAAAGTGCCTCAGAACCTTCAAAACATCAAGAAGAGCAGAGTCAAGGTGGGGCTGAGGGTATTCCAGGTGGAGGAGATTACAGAGACACAGCAACTAAATACAGCGCGATTCTGAGCAGGGGCTTCTCCGACAGCACCACTGGGACAGCCTGGCCCGGCCCCGGGTGACAGTCGTGTCCGGGTGAGCACATCCCTGTCGTGATGGGAGGCCGTGGGCTGCAGGAGAATGTTCTCGGCAGGACGTACACACACGTACTCGGGATGACACGCACGATGCTGGTGTCCTAAGCCAATGACTCAGGGAGAACGAAAAGTTCTTTGCAGTATCCTTGAAAGTTTCTGTGAGTTCTGATAGTTTCAAAGGGGAAAGAGAAATGAGCAAAAAGATGCAAACGCTTTTCACAGAAAAGGAAACCCACATGGCCAAGAACAGAAGACGATGCTCACCCCAACCTGTGACCAGGAAGTGCAAATCCAGGCGCGGCGAGGTCCCCTTCGCTCCTGCTCAGCCAGCAAAAGTGAACCCCCAGAATTCTAAGTGCTGGAGAGCCAGAGAGAGCCCAGGTGTTCGCAGGCATCTCTCTTCCACACCCTGGGAGCCGGCAATTCCACTTCCAGGTACAAACCTAAGAGGGATACACCTGCACAGCCAGAGGTGTGTGTGCACAGGCCACAGCAGCACCATTCCTAAAAGCAAAAACCTGGTGGCAGCCCAAAAGCCCGTCCACAGGAGGACAGACGGATGCATGCAGCAGGTTTGCTCAGCAGAATGCTGCACAGCAGAGAAGCCAAACAAACTGCAGATGACAGATACACAGAGCAGGGCAGGGAGCCTGCAGACAGACCCACCCTCACAGATACACAGAGCGGGGCAGGGAGCCTGCAGACAGACCCACCCTCACACGGCCAAGTGATTTTCAACAAAGGCGTCAGCACAGACAGTTCCATGGAGAAAAGAAAGCTCTTCAATAAATGGGGCTGGGACTGAATATTCACATAAAAAAAAACTAACCTTGACATTTACTTCACGCCACATACAGAAATTAACTAGAGATGGACAAGAGACGCCGATAGGACAGTCAAAACTAGAAGCTACCAGAAAAACACAACTTCTCCTTCGGGGTAAGCAAAGATTTCTTAGGAAAAAAATTTAACTAGAAAACAGTATAACAAGCTGGACTTCACTGATGTTAAAATCTTCTGCTCAAGACACCATTAAAATATGAAGAGGGGCTGGGCAAGGTGGATCATGCCTGTAATCTCCATGCTTTGAGAGGCTGAGACAGGAGGATTGCTTGAGCCTGGGAGGCTGAGGCTACAGTGAGCCGAGATCGGGTCACTGCACTCCAGCCTGGGTGACAAAGTGAGACGCTCTCAAAAAAAAAAAAGCAAGCCACTTACAGGGAAAAAATATCCACAATCCATATACCTGAGAAAGGACTTGTATCTAGAATATGTCACAAAACTCTTTAACTCATTAATAGTAAGATAAACAGGCCAGGTGTGGTGGCTCACGCCTGTAACCCAACCACCCTGGGAGGTCGAGGCGAGCAGATCACCTGAGCTCAGGAGTTCAAGACCAGCCTTGGCAACATGGAGAAACCCCGTCTCTATTAAAATACAAAAAATTAGCTGGGTGTGGTGGTGTGCACCGGTAGTCCCAGCTACTCAGGAGGCTGAGGCAGAATTGCTTGAACCCGGGAGGCGGTGGTTGCAGTGAGCTGAGATCACACCACTGCACTCCAGCCTGGGTGACAGAGTAAAACTTCATCTCCCAAAAAAAAAAAAAAAGATAAAAGGTGAGAGGTGAGAGTTAGGCATTTCATGAAAGAAGATTTATGAATGGCTAATAAATCCATGAAAAGGTGCTCACCATCACCAGCCATCAGGAAAACGTCCAGCCACAGTGAGACACACATCAGAGCTACTAGAATCATGAAAATTAAGGCCGATAGCATCAACGCTGCAGAGCCCGCACACTGCTGAGGGGAAGGCAGAACAGTACGAACGCCGGAAAACTGTTCAGCAGATTCCTTTAAGGTAAAAATACCTTTCCCTACGATGTGTCAATTCCACCCCTGGGTATTTCCCAAGAGAAATGGAAAGGTACATCCACAGAAAGACAGACAAGAATGTTAATGGCGCCTTTATTCTAGTAACCCGAGCTGAAAACTACAGCATCGAAGCAATCATGGTATAGTCACACAAGGATAAAGGAACAGTAAGGGACCACCAATACACGAGCTGTAACGCAGGACCATTCGGCTGAGTGGAGAGAGAAACACGAGGGCACAGCTGTGCGGTTTCACATACGCATGAAATTCAAGAGCTGGCAACGGAAACCCTGGGGCTCCAAGTCAGGGCAGTGGCTGCCGTGGGGACCGGAGCCGGGAGTGTGCAGGTCGTTCTGAGGGACAGAAGTCTCTGCACCTTGACTGGGGTGTTAGTTACACAGGCGTGTGAGCTGTCAAAACACAGATTATCCACGTTGTACACAAATTTCACATGGAAATCCTGCACTTCGCTGCACGTAAATTCTACCTCAATTCTCGAAACCCGAATAAACTATAATGAGATGCAGCAACACGGAGGGACCTTAGCAATAATAAGGTTTAAAAGTTCCAAAATACTACAGTGGTACCCATTTTATAAAGTTAAAAAAGACTGAAGTTAAATTTTTTTTTTTCGGATTTGTATAGATACCAAATAACTATTTTAAAAGGAGAGCAAGGGATGATGAGTGCACAATTTGGGCTGATGGTTACCCAGGCAGAAGGAGGCAGGGGACAAGCGTCATGGTCACCTGTGAGATGTGAGAGGACCGAGCTGGCTCTTGTTCCAGGTGGCAGGTCCATGGGTGTTCGTAACACGATGAAAATAAAAAATACTGGTGTGGAGTCCTAATTAGGGAAAAGAAGTCAGGCTGGGGGGAGCAGGGGAAGAAAAAGAAAAAGCAGATTGGCAGTATGTCTGACTTTCGTCACGGTCCAGGACACAGCGCGTCTGCACAAATAACTCACCTAACTCACAGTCTTCCTCCGTCCAACTTATCACCAGACCCTTGGCTGAGAGAAAAAAGCAGCTTAGCTCCCTGCAACCTTGGTGTTACGAGCACGGCTCATGGCCCTCTCCAGCACAAGCACCACCTTTAAACCCCCGGCGAGACTGTCTCCTGCCAGTCAGCTCCTCTCTTGCTGATGTGCCCGCTGCTTTCTTGAAACCTATCTTCCTGCTTTCTCGAATAAATCTGCCTTTCTTGACCTACAACTGTCTTGGTAAATTCCTTTACCACCTGCACCACTGGCCTCAGTTAGTCGCTACCCATGAAAACAGGTACGGTTATAATCACAAAGGCAAATAAAACAGGCCATGCCTGAATGTGTCCTGAACCGAGGGTCGTGATTAATTTGATTCTGGGCTCCTGAGATCCTGAGATCTAAATTTAAAAAGAAGAAAAAGAAATCAGGATGGAAACTAGGAAACATAACTGAATAATGACGAGGGTTTTATATTCAAACCTTACAGACACCCCTACAGTGCTAAGTTCTCCATAAGAGGAAAATCTTACGTCAGAAAACAGAAGCCTGGAGAGGAAGACCCAGCTCAAGGGTTAGGGACACCACCGCAGAATGAGCACAAATAAAGCAGAAGCAAAACCACAGGTGGGAAAGTAAAGAAATAAAGGGATTAGCAGAGAAGGAGGCCAAGGGCAGCTGCGGAGGTGGAAAGGAGAACGGCCTCTGACACGGGACGGGGTTGGGTGCTGCAGGGTGTGCTCAGAGCGCCTGGTGGCTTGTGAGGGTTCTAGACGGCACTGCTGCTCTGGGTCTGGGGCACGGCTACAGCCGCATCCCCATCCCCTCGGTTCAAGGATCGGCAGCGAGGATGAGAACGGCCAGGCTTGTCTGTAACCCTCCCCACAGCCCCGGCGATGCCACGACAACGCCGCAGAGCTGGCCGAGTGGAGGCAGAGCCTTTGGGCCGTCCCCGTCTGCAGTGCCCGCCCCGCCTTGGCCCTTCTCATCCCAGCCACGTGGGCCCCTCTCCTCTCACCTGAGGCCCCAGTTCAGAGGCCTCGGGGCGGTTCCAGGAAGGCCATGTGGCTTCCTGTGCACGTGGACAGCCACGCGGCCGGTTCCCCAGCGAAGACGGGAGTCGGGGGACAGGAGGGTGGCAGACAGCGGCTCTCCGACAGCGCCTCTCCACCCTGGGAACCCTGAAGGGTGAAGGGAAAAGAAAACCTGGTCGGCTCAGAAGTAAGCAGCGCTCTCACGACCACCAGACCCTGGGTGAAGCTGCTCTGCAGGTGTTTTCACAGACCTTATGTTTGAACATCTCTAAGAGGCCTGGAACCCGAATCATTATAATGAACGAGATATTTAGAGGCTATTTTCTTTAAAAGCCAGGCTTCTTGTTTACTTTGTTTTATTCTACTGAAGTTTCCAAGAACACAAACAACCGAGACGAGAACACAGCAGTGTGTGCCAGGAGGAAACGCCGCGTCAGGCACTGATCGATCAGAGGCCGGCGGGGAAGGGTGTAAACCAGAGTCACGTTTTCCAGCGGGGAAGGGTGTAAACTCAACGACGGCCGCCCGAGCACCCACCGGTCCCTTGCAGGCCCGGCGTCACGTTTAGACAGGGCTCTGCGAGGACTCACCCCTCGGCCCCTTAGGAACCTGGCCATCGGACAGGTGTGCAGTGAGGCTCCACTCTGACTGCAGCGGGTGTGGGGTGGGCCCCAGGGAGGATGGAGATGCTTCGTGAGCAAAAGGTGAAGATCTGTTTAAACCGTCCTCGGCTGCCAACCCTAAAGTTCAGGAACCGAATCTGTTCCACTCTAACGCCCTCTGCACATTCTGGATCCAGAGTGAGTTTCAGGTGGCGTTCACCCTGGTCAGCCAGGCAAAACCCCAGCGTCCTTCAAGGATGTTCGCTCTCGTCCTCATCAACTCCACAGAGCCGCCAGCCCCCGGGAAGGTGCCCACAGGCCCAGCCTCACAACATCTGCAGACCTGTTCCTAAGCCAGGCACGGGAGCTGAACAACGGGTCAGACCAGGCCAGGCCTCCGACCCAGACCGAGCTCGGAGGCCCAGCACACCCTAATCCTGTCACCCAAAGACAATAAAAAGCACCATTTTCCATGTGGTGGGTTGAGCCATCCTTGGTGGACACGGTCTTAGCGAGGAAAACATTGGATGGACCATCTGAGCGTGAAAATATGAGCCCAGGGAAGGGTCAGGGGAGAGGGCTGAAGGTTCTGTGTAAGAAAACGGGAGAAATCTGAGGCGTTTTGGTCTAAGAAGAAAAGAGAAGAGAAAAGAGACCCAGGCAGCGGGACAGGAGTCACAGCAGCTGGTGCCACCCTGGGGGTTCCGCCTTCCTGAGCCAGGCCGATGAATACGCAGTTTTACCCCGTCTGCGCGCGGGCACGCCTCTCCCAAACCGCCTTCCAGAGCCGGGCTGATAAATACGCAGTTTTACCCCGTCTGTGCACGGGCATGCCTGTCCCAAACCTCCACATGTACCAAGACTGTGTGCAGAGGCTTCTGGTGATCCAGGAAAAGGGCTGGGTCAGGAGGAGAGGAACGGGCAGCTCCTGCGTGAATCCCCGTGTAGGCAGAAGCTCTGGGCCAGAGCGGCCTGGAGACCCTGAGCGGCACCCCAGGAATGCACAGAGGCCCCGGAACCCCAGCCGCAGGGGAGAGACAGATACAGATAAATGTTCTAAAGTTTATTTTAAAGTAATTTTTAAAATATCTATAGTCGAGTGTAGACTACACAAGCAACTCCCTGTTATTCAGTCACTTGTCCTGCTATTGAAAAGTCTTTATAAACATCACAGTGACTCCCCCATGGAGACCTGCCGGAAGCTTCTCCACCATGACCCTCCCGTCCCATATTAACGCTTCTGTTTTCCATCACAGTCAACAACCTGAAGCTTCTTCGTATCCAAATCATTCTCAGAGATGCCGAGAAGGAAGCTGAGGAGCGAAGGACACTCTTCAGGCTCTTGATAGAAAATGCAAAGTTACACTAAGACGGCATCAACTTAGACTGTCCAAAATACTAAGTTATCTACTTTTTTTTTTTTTTTGAGACGGAGTCTCGCTCTGTCACCCAGGCTGGAGTGCAGTGGTGTGATCTCGGCTCACTGCAAGCTCCGCCTCCTGGGTTCACACCATTCTCCTGCCTCAACCTCCCGAGTAGCTGCGACTACAGGTGCCCGCCACCACACCCGGCTAATTTTTAGTATTTTTAGTAGAGACGGGGTTTCCCTGTGTTAGCCAGGATGGTTTCGATCTCCTGACCTCGTGATCTGCCTGCCTCGGCCTCCCAAAGTGCTCGGATTACAGGCATGAGCCACTGCGCCCGGCCTAAGTTATATACATTTTTAAGTGTTATTAATTCAGTTTTTAAAAGAATCTCACTAATCTGTGTTTGAATACAAATGACTTAAATTCTTAGAAAGTTTATTAGTTGTTTGTACATCCACTTCTGAGAGTCTACTCCTGTCCTCTGCCTACTTATTTTTCTTAGTGTTTTGTTTGTTTGTTTGTTTTTTGAGACAGAGTCTCACTCTGTTTCCCAGGCTGGAGTGCAATGGCACAATCTCGACTCACTGCAACCTCCGCCTCCTGGGTTCAAGCGATTCTCCTGCCTCAGCCTCCCGAGTAGCTGGGATTACAGGCGCACACCACCACGCCTGGCTAACTTCGTATTTTTGGTAGAGACGGGGTTTTGCCATGTTGGCCAGGCTGGTCTCAAACTCCTGACCTCAGGTGATCCATCTGCCTTGGCCTCCCAAAGTGCTGGGATTATAGGTGTGAGCCACCGTGCCCGGCCTTTTCTTAGTGTTTTCTTATCAACCTTTATAAATCAGTAAGGTTATTCATCTTTTAAGTACCATATTTTCTGATTTCATCCCAGCTTATCCTCATTTTGCTTACATTGCTCTCTGCTGTGCAATTTTACATTTTTATATAATCTTACTTATCATGTTTAACTCATTAAGTGCTACAGCAATTAAACAGCCACAACCTATTGACCTTAATTTTTAAGGTTATCTAACAACTATTTGATATGTTTGGGCTGTGTCCCCACCCAAGTCTCATCTTGAATTAATAACTATTTGATAAGGTTGGGCTGTGTCCCCACCCAAATCTCATCTTGAATTAATAACTGATAAGGTTGGGCTGTGTCCCCACCCAAATCTCATCTTGAATTAATAACTATTAATAAGGCTGGGCTGTGTCCCCACCCAAATCTCATCTTGAATTAATAACTATTAATAAGGTTGGGCTGTGTCCCCACCCAAATCTCATCTTGAACTGTAGTTCCCACAATTCCCACGTGTCGTGGGAGGGCCCTGGTGGGAGGCTGCTGAATCACGGGGGTGGGTCTTTCTGTTCTAGTGATCGTGGGTGAGTCTCAGGAGAGCTGATGGACTTCAAAGGAGGAGTTTCCCTGCACAAGCTGCCTCTCTCATTGGCCACCACGTCAGACATGCATGACTGTGAGGACTGCCCGGCCACATGGAACTGTGAGTCTATTAAACTTCTTTTTCTTTATAAATTACCCAGTCTCAGCTATGTCCTCATCAGTAGCATGTGAACGGATTAATACATTATTAGTCTAACAACCATTAGAAAAATGATTTTCAAGAACTGCAGTAAAATGTAAGATCATTTAATTATTCAACCAACATGTACACATTTATACATTATAAACAAAAGAAAGTTACTTACCGAATCCAAAAAGCAAAGGTAAGACCCTGAGCTCTGGGCAACTGCTTGATTTTTAGAGTATCCGACTGTGGAACAAACAAGAGCAAAACTCTATTATAATTCAGTTTCCAGCAGCCTTCTCTTTCATAGAGCTTAGTATACAATATATATATACATTTTTTTTGAGAGGGAGTTTCCCTGTTGTTGCCCAGGCTGGAGTGCCGTGGCGTGATTTTGGCTCACTGCAACCTCCGCCTCCCAGGTCCAAGCGATTCTCCTGCCTCAGCCTCCCGAGTAGCTGGGATTACAGGCACCTGCCACCACACCTGGCTAATTTTGTATTTGGGATTTCTCCATGTTGGTCAGGCTGGTCTCAAACTCCTAACCTCAGGTGATCTGCCCACCTCAGCCTCCCGAAGTGCTGGGATTACAGGTGTGAGCCACCGCGCCCGGCCAATATACGATGTTCTATAAGAAAGCTAGGAGGGGCCGGGTGCGGTGGCTCACGCCTGTAATCCCAGCACTTTGGGAGGCCGAGGCGGGCGGATCACGAGGTCAGGAGATCGAGACCATCCTGGCTAACACAGTGAAACCCCGTCTCTACTAAAAATACAAAAAATTAGCCGGACGTGGTGGCGGGCACCTGTAGTCCCAGCTACTCGGGAGGCTGAGGCAGGAGAATGGCATGAACCCGGGAGGCGGAGCTTGCAGTGAGCCGAGATTGCGCCACTGCACTCCAGCCTGGGCGACAGAGCGAGACTCCGTCTCAAAAAAAAAAAAAAAAAAGCAAGCTAGGAACATTTTGCACTGCCACCAAAAATGTGGGTCGGCTTTCAAAGGAATGAAAGGAAAGTCAGAGAGAGACAATATTCCAAGTTTGGTAGGTGGCATAACGAGAAAAGGATAAAACACAGAGTCCACTGGGCACTTCATTAAAGTCGGATACTCACTGAAGGAAAAACAAATGAGATGGACCTTTACTGAGTCAGCACTAAGCTAAGTCCTGGGAGTATTTTTTAAACAAAATTAAAATATCCGTGGAAGGAAGTCTATAAAGTCTACTCTGATGAAAGTCAGGATCCGGTCACAAGAGGGAAGTTGGGGGCTGGCACATGTGTGATGGGCTTGGGGAGGTCACTGAGGTAGACGCTTGGAGGGCGGTTTGCATGTGTGTGATGAGCTGGGGGAGGTCACTGAGCTGGACGCTTAGTGGGTGATCATCTTGGCGTGCATCTCTGTGATGAGCTGAATGTGCTGCCAGCATCTACAACACCAGAGTGGGTGCACATCCCGTGACCCAGCTCTGATCGTAACAGATACTGTGCGGCATAAACCCAGCAAAACTTAATCTGCACGGCCATCAAGAGCAGCACTGTCATCACAGCTCAAAACTGCGAACTATCCAAGCGCAGAACGGAAAAGCTGGAAACATACATGACAAGAAGGCACCCTCCAGGGCTGTACACACAGTGTGGGTGCCTCTCCCAGGCTGCTAGGCAAAGAAGGGAGCAGCTGCTGGGTGGGGGCACTGGCCGGAAGCACGAGGGCAGCCGAAACTCTTCTGTGCTGTGAGAAACTAGGAAAGCAGCTGCCCTTGGGGAAGGGGGTGACCAGAGGGGCCCGAGGGGGCTTCTGGGGGCTGTGATCTTCTGTTCTTCCTCAGGGTGCCGGTTACATGGTGTGTGCGGCTTGCAAACCTTCATCCAGCAGTAAGACTGTGATGTGCACTTTTCTGTGTGGATATTATATTTTAAGAGGAGTTTCAAAAAATCTCTGTCTTCAAAACATCACAACTGAGCTGGAAAAAGAGCTGAACGATGACCTATGGTTAAATGCCAAATGAACGGGATTGAAAACGGGGCTAGGGAGGCTTAAAGGGTCCCTGTTGGGGAGCTAGGCAAGAGCCTGGGGCTGTTAAGAATGTAAACCAGCAGAAGCAAGGCAGCCCAGGGCAGACCACCATCCTGGGTGCCGCCTGCGGGCGGTGGGCAGTCTGGGCAGACCTCATTATTTGGGGCAGCCTATGTTTAGGAAAGCAGGCACTGGGCAGCTTCATGGGAACTGCGTGTTGGGCTAAGAAGGCTCAACTTCCCCCTGCCAGCAGGGGTAGCCAAGGAAGGCTTCTGAACAAGGAGTAACAAGCAGAAATTGATGCATGGCAAGCTCAGCTTGGATGCCGATGGCAGGGTGGATCAGGGCGGCATTTAGCCCAAAATGAGGGTGCTGAGGAGGTTCCAAGGGGTAAGGTACCCACTTTCCCTAGAAAAGAGGGTGGCAACAGCGGACAGTTACAGACATGATGGCACCCAGGAAAGTCACACAAAGCAAAACAGACGTGTGCAGAATTAAGCAATAGTTCTCTCTGGTATCCAAATCAAGACAAGCTGCAGAAAGTTGTCGGTCGGAGGGACGGTGGCCAAGTGTGCGTTTCGGCCACACCCGTGGCACTCTCCCGTCTCCACTACAAGGAGGGGAAGGCAGGGCTCCCACCCCACGGGGGCTGCCCTGTTCCGGGGGGGGGCATCAAGCAAGCTCACGGCACCACTGGGACCGCACGGCCTCACAGAAGCGAGACGCACAGAGTCTCCCACCCTCTCTGCATTCTCCAACCTGGCGCGGTGCCCCTCTTCATACCAGGTAGCAGTTTAATTTCTAGCATTAATCCCTAAAATTTAGCCAGCTCAACCCAATTAGACAGAGGATCCCAGATGTCAAAAAGCCAGGGGCATAAACAGGCACAGGGAAGAAATGCACCCGGGGAGGTTAGTGCCTGTTCTGCCCTGGGAGGGATGGTGGGCCGTGTCTCCAGGGCTGCTGCAGCCAAGCCTCCATCATCGATCGCTGCAGAGCAAGGTGAGTGCCCTGAAGCTCCTCACAAGAGACACAGGCAGAGGCACCTGTGAGAATGCAGGGCCGGAAGGGGCCTTCCACAGGCACACCGCAGTCACCAGGGGCTCCGCTCACAACGTGGCTTGTTAGCGTCAGGTTTCAGGAGAGAAGGGTATCCGTGAGCCTGGGTAACGAAGGAAGACTTATCTCACTAAGGAAGCTGGAAGTTTCTCACAATGAATCCTGTGTTTGGCAAAGACAAGGAATTTGCTTTAATATTATTGCCTTGAAGAAAGTCAAATGTTTGTGTGGGGCTCCTGTTTGGGGAGGCCAGTCCCTTTGTGAGGGGATCTGGTTGCCATGGTCTCAGAGGAAGAACTCACACGGCCGTGAGATATTAACATTCCTGCCTCCCGGAGGGAAGAGGGGGGTTGTACTTCATTTTGGTTTTAGCAAGTGGCGACATTATTAGGAAAGTGGGGCTCCGTTAGTGCACAAATCATAATAAGTGAATCAGCCCATTTCAAATACCCAGCACTTCTGAAAAGAGACACTTTGGATCTACGTTATCTAATAGTCAATATAACTCTCCCTATTTAAGAAAAAATATTATTACAGGAAAATACGTCCCTTTCAGCTATAACCAAACCAACCATATTTTATTAAAGTGTAGAATAGGGTCCCCACGAGGTCTCCTTTCCCACACTTCAGACAGGCAGCAGGACGGCTCGTTTCAGCCCTTCAACTTGGTCCTTCAGAACTTTACAATGGATTGTTTTTATTATTGATAGAATTCATACAAATGGGATGTGCCTCAAGTTAGAGCTAATCTATAAAAAGTATTTTATGAAAAGCAAAATGTTTTCAAAATGGATGAATGTTTTTAGACAAGTAGTGTCAGAGCAGTCACCAAAATACTTTAAATTTGTTTTCATCCAACTATAAAAGATGCAAAACACTCTCTAATATTCTTTAACTTAAAAGAATATTAGGCCAGGCGCGGTGGTTCACACCTGTAATCCCAGCACTTTGGGAGGCCGAGGCAGGCAGATCGCGAGGTCAAGAGATCAAGACCATCCTGGCTAACACGGTGAAACCCTGTCTCTACTAAAAATACAAAAAAATTAGCCAGGCGTGGTGGCGGGCGCCTGTAGTCCCAACTACTTGGGAGGCTGGGGCAGGAGAATGGCGAGAACCCGGGAGGTGGAGCTTGCAGTGAGCCGAGATCACGCCACTGCACTCCAGCCTGGGCGACAGAGTGAGACTCTGTCTCAAAAAAAAAAAAAAAAAAAAGAGAATATTAAAGGATGTTTATAGTAGTTTCAAAACCCAATTTGTTTACACACATTTCAGAAGCAAGTTGAAACCAACGTTCTACAATAATCAATTTATAAAGAGTTTTCTATTTCAAACCAATGAAAGATAATGAAAACAAGATACAACTTGGGAAAAAACATCTTCCAAATACACAAGACGATGATGATGACAGCAATGATGATGACAGACAGCTGCCAACACCTCCTGAGTGCCTGCCGCCCACACCTGTTCTAGACACTCTGCTGAGCGCCCGCCACCCGCACCTGTTCTAGACCCGCCGTTGAGTGCCCACCGCCCGCACCTGTTCTAGACACGCTGCGGATTAGCTCATTTCACACCTCACAGCACTCCAAGACGGGTACTGACCACCACGGCCTGTTCACAAATAAGGAAACGGAGGCAGAGCGAGCTGGCCGTGGAGCCGACCCCACCAGCCTGGCCCCACACCCGAGTCTACTTTACTCCTGCATCTTCTGAGCCCCACGGCACTGCAGGAGAAGAGCCGGGGCCGGGAGCTGCTCCTGTCCACTGACACCCCGTGGGTGAGCCTGTGATTTTGTGAGTCTCACAGATCTGAACAGGACCCAAAAGAGGACTTAACTCCCCAGGCTCTCACACGGGGACATTCTAGAGGGACCCTAAACCCTCAGCCGCTCACCCCTGAAATACGTTGTAGCTGTAAGACTCCCTCAGGACCAAGTCCACTAGAAAGTGGGGTGATGCCACCCATTCCTGAGCACGTTCTAAAGCAGTGGCTCCTGATCCTGGATGTGTCTCAGAATCTTCTGGAAAGCTTTTAAAATCCCAATGCCCACGCTGCACCCCAGATCAATTACATGAGAATATCTTAGGGTGAGACTAAGGCACTGGTTTTATAAAACTCACTGGTGATTGTAACATGCAGCAAAGTTGATGACCATTATTTTAGAGAAGCTGTGACTCCTAAAATCTGTAGGAACCTGTCCACCAACTAAAAATATATCATCTGCCGACCTCAACTTTTTTAGCCCCATGCATTACAGGCAGGCATATTTTTTTCAAGTCTTATATGAAAACTTTAAAGTCAAACTAAAAGGACCCTGATCTATTACAATCAAAGCTAAGAACACAAGCTAATCATTCAACATAAAAACAGAGGGTGAATGAAGAAACCTCAACACACCTTGACCCAGCATCATGAAATTTCAAAATTCAAAAGCACAAAAAGAAAAATCTTAAATACTTTGAGAAACAATACCTTTAAAATAACAAGAGTCAGACTGGTGTAAGATTTCTTATTAGAAACATGGACACTAGAATATAATGAGACAATCCCTTTAAAAGTCTAAGAAAAATGATTTTGCACCTAGAATTCTATACCCAGCCAAACTGTCCATGGAGCATAAAAATATCCTTGAGCAAGAGAAATAAACAGAACAAAAGTTTGAAAAAACAATGGCTGAAAAATTCTCAAATTACTAAAATTTTACTAGAGGAGCTCAAGAGTATATTTAAATATGCAGAAGAAAAATTAGCAAACACAGAGACAGATGGGTAAGTCTGAATCTGAAAATGGAGTGAAAGAAGAATGAAGAAAGTGAAAAGCATCTCAGAGAAAGCTGGAATACCAGTAACTGTACCAACGTATGCACAATGCAAGTACCACATGGAAAGGCAAGAGAAATAAACAGAAAAAAAAGTTTGAAAAAATAATGCCGGGCGCGGTGGCTCACGCTTGTAATCCCAGCACTTTGGGAGGCCAAGGCGGGCGGATCACGAGGTCAGGAGATCGAGACCCTGGTGAAACCCCGTCTCTACTAAAAAAAAAATACAAAAAAATTAGCCGGGCGTGGTGGCGGGTGCCTGTAGTCCCAGCTACTCGGAGAGGCTGAGGCAGGAGAATGGCGTGAACCCAGGAGGCAGAGCTTGCAGTGAGCCGAGACTGCGCCACTGCACTCCAGCCTGGGCGACAGAGCGAGACTCCGTCTCAAAAAAAAAAAAATAATAATAATAATAATGGCTGAAAAATTCTCAAATTATTGAAAAACATTCATCTACACATCCAGGAAGCTCAACCAACGATAAGAGAAAATCACTTGTCACTTACAAGAGAGCCTCAGTAAGATTAACTGCTTACTTCTTCTCAGAAACAATGAAGGCCACAGGCAATGGGGGAACACACAGATGTTCCTCAACTTAGGGTGAGCCTGTGTCTAGGTAAACCCACTGCAAGTTTAAAACATCGTAAGTCAAAAATGCGTGGGGGACTGGGAGCTGTGACTCACAGCCACTGCTTGGCATTGTGACAGAACCACAGTTTCTACTGAATTTGTATTGCCTTTGCACCATCATAAAGTTGAAAAATGGTAAGTTGAACTATCATAAATTGGGGACCATATGTATTCATAGTGCTCAAAGAAAAACACTGTCAATTATGAATCCTATATCCAGCAAAGCCATCTTTCAAAAATGAACAAGCAATTAAGACATTCTAAGATAAACAAAAACTGAGGGAGTTCATGATAGGGCTGAAATGAAAGAGCACCAAACAGGAACTCATAGACAAAGAAGAAATGAAGAACAGGGATAAAGTTTACTGTTCAGGTAAATATAAAAGATAGTATTATTTTGGTTTGTATTTTTTCCTATATGCTTTTAAAACAAATACAGAAAACAAGCCAGGTGCTGTGGCTCATGCCTATAATCCCAGCACTTTGGGAGGCCGAGGTGGGTGGATCACTTGAGTCCAGGAATACGAGACCAGCGTTGGCAACAGGGCAAAATCCCCTCTCTACCAAAAATACAAAACTTACCCAGGCATGCTGGCAGGCACCTGTATTCCCAGCTACCTGGGGGGCTGAGGCACAAGAATCGCTTGAACCCACTGGGTGGAGGTTGCAGTGAGCCAAGATCACGCCACTGTGCTCCAGCCTGGGTGACGGAGTGAACTCCTATCCCCTACCGCCACACACACACCAGGAAACAATTATAAATCTACGTTCATGAAAATAATTTATGAATTTATGTTAATGTTACATGATTGAAGCTAAGTGTTAATTCAAACTACATTGTTATAAATTTAAGATGTTCACTGTAATCCTCACAGTAACCACTAAGACGATCATTTAGAAATATACAGAAAAGGAAATGATAAAGGAATCAAAATGGCACATCGGAAATAAGCAATTAAACAGAAAAGAAGGTAGTAATGCAGGATTGAGGAATAAAAAAGACATAAGACATATAGAAAGCAAATAGCAAAGTGGCAAAAGTCCTTCCTTGTCAGTAATCACTTTAAATGTAAATGGAGTAAATTCTCCAATTAAAAGGCAAAAACTGGCAGAATCGATCTTGAAAATTATGATCCATCTAAATGCTGTCTATATGAGGAATTCACTTCAGATCCAAAGGCACAAGTAGGCTGAAAGTGAAACAAGGGAAAGAGATATCCCACACAACTAGTAATCAAAGAGTGCTGGCGTGGCTGTGCAAATATCAGACAAAATAGACTTCAACTCAAAAATTATTAGAAAAGACAAAGACTATATGTTGATAAAAGAGTCAATTGATCAAGAAGATATAACAAGTATAAAACTGTACACATCTAACAAGAGGGTCACAAAATTAAGGCAAAGATTGACTGAATTGGAGGGAGAAACAGTTCTACCGTAACAGTCGGAGATACAACATTCTACTTTCAATAATGGAGAGAACATCTAGACAGAAGATAATAAACAGAGAACTTGAACAACACTATAAACCAACTAGAAAGTATACAGAATACTCCACTCGACAGCAGCAGAACACACATTCTCAGGTGCACACGGTGCATTCTCCATGACAGATGACACGTCCAGCCATAAAACGTGCCTTAAACATTTTTTTAAAGATTGAAATTATATGAAGTCTCTTCTCTGACCACAGTGAAATGAAACTAGAAATAAATAACAGAAGTAAAACTGAAAAATTCATAAACAAATGAAAGCTAAACAATATACTCTTCAGCAACCAATATGTCAAAGAAGAAATCACAAGGCCCATTAGAATATACTCAGAGACAAACGAAAACAAAAACACAACAAACCAAAACTTTCAGGGTGTTGAAAAATCAGTGCATAGAAAGGAATCTATACCTATAAATGCCTACATAAAAGAGGTCTAAAATCAAGAACCTAAAAGTACACCTTAAGAAGCTAGAAAAAGAAAAATAAACTAAACACACAGCTAGCAGAAGGAAGGAAATAGTGAAGATTAGAGTGAAAATAAACAAACAGTAACAAAACAATAGCAAATCAACAAAAAAAGTTGATTCTTTGAAGAGGGCCAACCAAATTGACAAGCGCAGCTAGACTGAGAAAGAAGGAAAGACAACTCAAAATGCTGAAATAAAAAGGGAAAGTGGCACCTGACTCCCAAACTTAACAGAAACTAAAAGGATCACGACAGTGTGAAGAACAACGTATGCCAAAAAATTAGATAACCTAGACGAAATGGACAAATTCCTAGAAACAAACTACCAAAATTGACTCAAGAAGAAATAAAAAAACCTCAACACACCTATAACAAATAAAGAGATTGACTCAGTAATAAAAAAAAACAAAACTCCCAACAAAAAAGCCCAGAGTCAGGTGACTTCACTGATGAATTCCACCAAACGCAGAGAATTACTAACACCAACCCTTCCTAAACTCTTCCAAAAAAGAAGAGGAAGAAACACTTATTCTATGAGGCCAGTACTACTCTGATACTGAAGCCACACAAAGATATCGTAGGAATAGGAACCTATAGGCCAATATCCCTTACAAATATATATGCAAAAATCTTCAACAACATTCTAGCAAACTGAATCCAGCAGTATACTAGAAAGATTATACACCAGGAACAAGTGGTATTTATCCCAATAATGCGAGGGCAGTTCGCCATAGGATATCAATCAATGTAACATACCATCTTAACAGATAAGGGGAAAAAATTATATGATCATCTCAAATTGGTGTAGAAAATGCATTTGACAAAATCCGACACCCTTTCATGATTTAAAAATTCAACAAACTAGAATTAAAAGGGAACCTCCTTAGCGTAACAAACGGCATTTATAAAAACCTACAGCTAATATCATATTCAATGGTGGAAGACTGAAAGCTTTTCCCCTAAAATTGCTTAGGAGAACCTAAGAAAGGATGCCCACTTTCACCACTTCTGTTCAGCACTGCCCTGGAAGCACTAGCCAGAGCAATTAAGAAAGATAAAAGCCGGGTGTGGCAGCTCACACCTGTAATCCCAGCACTTTGGGAGGCCGAGGCGGGTGAATCACCTGAGGTCAGGAGTTTGAGACCAGCCTGGCCAACATGGTGAAACCCCATCTCTACTAGAAATACAAAAAAATTAGCCGGTTGTGGTGGCGCATGCCTGTAGTCCCAGCTGCTCAGGAGGCTGAGGCATGAGAATTGCTTGAACCCAGGTGGCAGAGCTTGCAGTGAGCTGAGACCGTGCCACTGCACTCCAGCTTGGATGACAGAGTGAGACTCTGTCTCAAATTAAAAAAAAAAAAAGAGAAAGAAAGAAAAAGAAAGAATCTAAATTGTAAAAGAAAAAGTAAAACTATCTCTACTCATAGATAATATGATCTTAAATACAGGAAATCCTAAAAACCCACAAAGAACAAACTATTAAAGCTGATAAACTATTAGAGCTAATAATTGTAGGATACAAGGTCAACACTAAGAAAAATCAGTGGTTTATCTACTAGAAATGAGCAATCTCAAATGAAATTAAGAGAACAATTCACAAAACTTATCACAAAGCTAAAGTAATCAAAACAAAACAATGAGGTACTGGTGTAAGGACAGACACATAAACCGACGGAATAGAATCTGGAGTCCAGGAATGAATCCATACGTTTATGGTTAATGGATTTTTCACAAGAATACCAAGATAATTCAGTGGAGAAAGAATAGTCTTTTAAATGGTGTTGGAAAAACAGTATCTACTTACAAAAGAATGAAGCTGGACCTTTGCTTCACACCATGTATAAAAATTAAGTCAAAATGGATCAAAGGCCTAAATATAAGAGCTACAAGGATAATTCTGAAGAAAACATACAGATAAAATCTTCATGACCTTGATTCAGCTGTGGCTTCTTAGAAATGACACCAAAAGCACAAAAGAAATAATAGATAAATTAGATTTTTGTCCTCATCAAAATCATAAGCCTTTTGTGCATCAAAGAACACTCTCGAGAGGGTGAAAAGATAACCCAAAGAATGGGAAAAAAATTGCAAATTATACATAATAAAGCTCTAGTATCCAGAACATATAAGGAGCTCTTACAATTCAACAATGAAAACACATACAGCTCAATTTTTAAAATGGCCAAAATACTTGAATAAACATTTCTTCAAGGAAGATATACACTTATTTATTTATTTATTTATTATTTTTTCGGACGGAGTTTCACTCTTGTTGCCAGGCTGGAGTCCAATGGCGCGATCTCGGCTCACAGCAACCTCTGCCTCCCGGGTTCAAGCAATTCTCCTGCCTCAGCCTCCTGAGCAGCTGGGATTACAGGTGGCTGCCACTACTCCAAGCTAATTTTTGTATTTTTAGTAGAGACGGGGTTTCACCATGTTGGGCAGCTTGGTCTTGAACTCCTGAACTCTGGTGACCCACCCGCCTTGGCCTCCCAAAGTGCTGGGATAACAGGCACGAACCACCAAACCCGGCCCATTTATTTTTTATTATTTATTTTGAGATGGAGTCTCACTCTGTCATGCAGGCTGAAGTACAGTGGCACCATCTCGGCTCACTGCAACCTCTGCCTCCCAGGTTCAAGCAATTCTCCTGCCTCAGCCTCCCAAGTGGCTGAGATTACAGGCGCCTGCCACCACACCTGGCTAATTTTGTGTGTGTGTGTGTGTGTGTGTGTGTGTGTGTGTGTGTGTATGATATTTTTAGTAGAGATGGGGTTTCACCATGTTGGCCAGGCTGGTCTCAAACTCCTGACCTCAGGTGATCCACCCGTCTTGGCCTCCTAAAGTGCCGGGATTACAGGTGTGAGTCACCATGCCTGGCCCAAGGAAGATATATAAATGGCCAACAGGCACATGAAAAGAGGCACAACATCTTTAGTCAACAAGGACATTCAGATTGAAACCACAATGAGACACCACTTCACACCCACTAGCATGGCTATAATTTAAAAAACAGAAAATAACAAGTGTTGATGAGGATATGTAGAAATTGGAACATTCATGCATTGCCGGTAGGAATGTAAAATGCATCCACTGCAGAAAAGTTTGGCATCTCCTCGGTATGTTAAACACAGAATTACAACATGAGCCAGAAATTCTACACCAAGGAATGTACCCAAAGGATTTGAAAACCAGTGTTCAAACAACTGTACCCAAATGTTCAGACTGTCACCATTCACAGTAGCAAGGGGTAGAACAACTCAAATGTCCACTGCCTGACAAACGGACACACAAAACATGGTACCTATGTACAACTGCATATCATCCTCCCAGAGAAAGGAATGGAGCACGGACACACGCCACAGCACAGAGGAACGTTCAAACGTTAGGCTCAATGAAGCCGGCTACAAAAGAGCACGTAGAACCTGGCTCCATTCATACAAAATGTCCAGAGCAGGCAAATACACAGAGACAGAAAGCAGACGAGTGGTTGCTAGGGACGGAAGAGCCTGCATGCCACCGCAGAATACCCCAGACTGGGTGGCAGAAGGGGTTTCTCACAGTTCTGGAGGCTGGGAAATCCAAGAGTCACGCTCCAGCAGATTCGGTGGCTGGTGAGGGCCCCTTCCTGGCGCACAGAGGTGTCTTCTCCCTGTGTTCTTACAGAGCAGGGGGGGTGAGGGAGCTCTGTGCGGCCTCTTTTATACGGGCACTAATCTCATTGGTGAGGCCCCACCCTCATGTCCTAATCACCTCCCAAAGTCCCCACCTAATGTCATCCTAATACTATCACCCTGGGGGTTCCAAATATGAATCTGGGGGTGGACACAGACATTCAGATCATAGTAATAAATCCTACCAAAGAATAAGAAACTTAGGTCTATAATAAATCCTTATCAAAGAATAAGAAATTTTAGGTCTACTAGGTTCTTTTCTTTCTTTTCTCTGTCTTTCATTTTCTCTCCTTCTCCTTCCTTCCTCTCTCTTTCTCTCTCTCTTTTTTGAGATGGAGTCTTGCTCTGTCACCCAGGCTGGAGTGCAGTGGCGTGATCTTGGTTCACTGCAACCTCTGCCTCCTGGGTTCAAGCAATTCTCATGCTTCAGCCTCCCAAGTAGCTGGGATTACAGGTGTGTGCCACTACGCCCGGCTAATTTTTGTATTTTTTGGTAAAGATGGGGTTTCACCATGTTGGCCACGCTGGTCTTGAACTCCTGACCTCAAGTGATCCGCCTGCCTTGGCCTCCCATAGTGCCGGGATTACAGGTGTGAGCCACCGCACCCAGCCTCTACTAGGTTCTTAATAAGTGGCAGACCCAATTACCACCAGGATACTTTTTGTCAGTATTTGAACATGAAACTGCTTCAGTATGTAAGTTGATAAGAAACCACGAATTATAGTTTAATAAACTAAGCATGTTTACTTACCGCCTCGGGGAGAAGGAGAATCGTGCCCCCCAATGATCATGTGGACACCGGAATCTTCCAGCTTCACTCTCCATTTTTCAATGATAGCCCCAGACTTGTCCTGAAAGCAGAACGCTGGCAGGTCAGGAAACTTCCCTCCGAACAGTCAACCGTTGCTTACACTGGGGCTACGTCACCCGACAGGAAGTTCATACAAACCTTACTGGCGTCATTGAAAACAGACAGCTCCATGGTGCCTTCGAAGTCCTGTTGCAAAACAGACCTCAAACATTCGTCCAGCCACGGTTCAGCGTTGTGGACTGGGAGGATAATAGACTGGAATTCAAAAGAAATGGATTAATAGAAGTGTGAAAACTTAGTTCCCTTTCCGTGGCTCTAATTTACCTCCCCTTCACCACCTGCACATATGCCGTGACAAACAAAAGGTGTCCACTCCTTTACTCCAGGCTCTTAACAAGCTCATAAGATTCTTTATGTCTTAGCTTTCCCTGAACTGCCTTCTATATGATTTTGAAAGCGAAAAAAAAAATGAAAGGACTTTGGGAGGCCGAGTCGGGCGGATCACAAGGTCAGGAGATCGAGACCATCCTGGCTAACATGGTGAAACCCTGTCTCTACTAAAAATACAAAAAATTAGCCGGGCGTGGTGGCGGGCGCCTGTAGTCCCAGCTACTCGGGAGGCTGAGGCAGGAGAATGGCGTGAACCCGGGAGGCGGAGCTTGCAGTGAGCCGAGATTGCGCCACTGCACTCCAGGCTGGGCGACAGAGCGAGACTCCGTCTCAAAAAAACAAAACAAAACAAAAAAACTGAAAGGCATCAAATTGTTCCCAACTCAATGGTAAATCATGAGTTTTCCAATCACTGATCAGAAACATCATTTTGGTTGAAACAAGTATCTGGGTATCTTCCAACTCACTCATGAAAATAACTGTTTTTTTTTTTTTGAGACGGAGTCTCGCTCTGTCACCCAGGCTGGAGTGCAGTGGCGCGATCTCGGCTCACTGCAAGCTCTGCCTCCCGGGTTCATGCCATTCTCCTGCCTCAGCCTCCCGAGTAGCTGGGACTACAGGCGCTGGTTGGTCATTTTCTAGGTGGAATAAGCACTTCAGCAAACCATGTTAGAAAACCTGCAACAAAGTAACCCCTTCAAGTAACCCCTCGCCCATAAAAAAAAAAAAACAATGTTTTAACAAAGTATCGGGCAGGACATGTTCAAAGAACCCGGCTGAGCAAACGGGAGGCCTGACGTCCATCTCTCGATTCCTTTGTCCTACACTTCGTTTCGGGCTGGCTTGGCACTGGCATTGTCCTTTTCTCATGAAGCCCAACACAAAAATTTCTAAAGTGGGATGGAGTAAAACCAGTGAAACTCAATGCCAACAAAACAACGGATAACAGGAGTTAAGTCTTAATTTTATACCTTATAATATTAAGTGATACGGAGCAATACTCAGAGATTAGTCTGTCCTCACCCTTAATTTATATCCAAAAAAGAAAAGTAGAAATTGTGTTGAAAACACAATTTAGTCAAGTTCTTTACAAATGAAACCTCACTCTATCCCTTCCTGGACTTAGATTTGTAAGAATAAAACGAGTTCTGGCCGGGCGCGGTAGCTCACGCCTGTAATCCCAGCACTTTGGGAGGCCGAGGCGGGCAGATCATCTGAAGTCGGGAGTTCAAGACCAGCCTGACCAACATGGAGAAACCCCATCTCTACTAAAAATACAAAATTACCCTGGTGTGGTGGTGCATGCCTGTAATCCCAGCTACTTGGGATGCTGAGGCAGGAGAAACGCTTGAACCCGGGAGGCGGAGGTTTCGGTGAGCTGAGATCACGCCATTGCACTACAGCCTGGGCAACGAGTGTGAAACTCCATTTCAAAAAATAAAAATAAAAATAAAATAAAACGAGTTCCCTAAGTTATTTACAAATTTACCTTAGTTTGGATTTACTTAAAGGAAAAGAAGGAAATAATTTTTCTCAAGATCTACAAAACATAATGTTTCTATCAAAGATAGACCTTTATTCACCTGTCCCCAATTTTAGTAAGACTGGAATAAAAAAGAAAAAAGGCTGGAAAAAACAAACAGAAAAAAACAAAAACCAGAAAACACGCTGAGCCTTTGGGCGACTCCTAATCCTACACCCCTGTGGTTGTTCACTGCATCGGCCTATTGGCTGGGTCTGAACCCTGAGGGCCTTTGCTCCGGCCTCTGCCGGAGCACAAGGAAGGTGTTCGGGGCTTGTGGGCAGGTTTTCAGGGCACGTGTTTGGGGTAAGTGTGCTGGACACACAGGGAGGTGTGTGGGCACGGAGCAGATGTGCAGGTAGGTGTGTGGGATGTGCAGGGCAGGTGCACGGGCAGGTATGGGGCACGGGCATGTATGCAGGACGCAGAGCAGGTGTGTGAAGCAGGTGTGCAGGCACAAGACGGGTGTGTGGGGCATGGGCAAGTGTGCCAGGAATGTGTGACGGCAGATGTGTGGGGTGCGGGGTTGTGTGGGGGCACACGGAGAGGTGTGGGGCACGGGGAGGTGTGCGGGTGCGGACAGTGTACAGGGTGTGGGGCAGGTCTGCGGACCAGGTGTGAGGGGTGCAGGACAGGTGTGCAGACCAGGTGTGTGGGGTGCGGGAGCGAGGCAGATACGCGGGGCAGGTGTGCGGGGGCGAGGCAGGTGTGCGGGGGCGGGGCAGGTGTGCAGGGGCAAGGCAGGTGCGTAGGAGCGAGGCAGATGAGCAGGTGCGCAGACCAGGTGTGTGAGGTGCGGGGGCAGGTGCGCGGGAGCTAGGCGGGAGCGAGGCAGGTGCGCCGTCCGTCCACCCCACGACCAGGTGAGGGCGAACCGGGAACTGCCTGAGCTCCGAGCCCAGAAGCTTCAAAATCAGAACGAGGAAGGTTGGTGAGGAGGCCACAATCGCGGGACGGGGAGCAGGAAGCGCAGCCGGAGCTGCAGATCTCGGCCGCGCCCCGCGGGCTCCAATCCCGAGCGTCCCCCGCACGCGCAGCCGCGCTCGCCCGCGGGGCCTAAGGGCTGCTCAGGGCGGAGACCCCGTAGGTGAGCCCGAGAGGCGGTGCGGGGCTGCGAACCCCGGAGCGGGAGAGGACTGGAGGGCGGGGTGAGGGGACGCGAGGACCCAGCTGCGCGGCGGGGCACCCTCCCCGCTGGCACCTACCACGTGGGCCTGCATGGCCTGGCGCTCCTCGGACGCCCCGCCCACGCCGGCTCAGCGCTTCCCTCCGCTTCTGCCTACGGCGCCTGCGCAGGCGGCACCAGGAGGCGGGTCTGAGGCCAGGCAGTCTCCGATTGGTGCAGAGCGGCGTCCATCGGGGTGGGCCTGCCCGGCGGGGCGTGGCAGGGGCGGGGCTGCTCGGCGAGGGGCGGGGCCTGGAGGTCGCGGCTTCAATCTTCCGCCCGGGGCCACGCCCCGGTCCCGGGTCACCTCTCGGGGCCTCCTGCTTGGCCCGTGGAAGCCTCCTGCCGTCCCCTAGGGCGCGCATCACAATCTCTGGTCCCCCGTGGACGCCGCCGCGGGGAAGGCGGGGCTGTACGAGGGCGCCGCGCTGCAAACCCAAGCCAGGCGGCCTGGAGGTTGCTGTAAAGCCTTAAACAAGGCTGATGGGTAAAAGAGTCGTTGCATTTCACCCGGGCTGTGGGTTGTGCTACCTGACCGGGGAGGACGAGGGCAGTGCAGGGCGTCCTTTCAGACAGACGCGGTGGGGAGAGCAGGGCGTGCAGGACACTTGACGGCCGCAGGAGAGGGGTGAGGCGCTGACCCCGCCGGGGTGTCCTCCAGGAGGAGGGGTGCCCAGGGTGAGGTCCTGACCTCACCGGGAGGTTCCCCCAGGAGGAGGGGTACCCAGGAGTGAGGCCTTGACCCCACCGTGAGGTCCCCCAGGAGAAGTGCCCAGGGCTGAGGCCTTGACCCCACTAAGATGTCCCCCAGGAGGAGGGGTGCCCGGGGTTAGCTCCCCTAGGAGGAGGGGTACCCGGGAGTGAGGCCCTGACCCCACCGTGAGATCCCCCAGGAGAAGGGGTGCCCAGGGAAAGACATGACCCCAGTAGCTCCGGGTACCCTCCACCTTTGCCCTCATTTCCGCCTCCGAATGCAGCCTCGGGAACTGCAGGGCTGGGAACCCGGAGAAGGTGGCTGGGCTCTGGGGGAGCTCGGAGGTGGCCTTCCTTGCCAGGAACACAGGCCAGGCCCCATCTCTATCTAACCTTATACTTGGGGAGCACAGAGCGGATATCTCCAGATTTGAGTCCTGAACGCGCGGCCGGGAACCCCAGCAGTCCTGAACTTGTCAAGGGAGCGGCCTGCCATGAGGGGTCTGCCAGGCGGCTGTGAGGCCTCTGGAACCTCTCTGCTTGGAGGAGGTTGACTGGGGACAGGGCCGTGGGGGTCAATAAAAAGGACTGCTGCCATTAGCCCTGTGCTGCCTGCACACAGAGATTAAGCCCACTTGGGATTTGTTCCAGCTGATCTGAAGTAATGAGCAATTCACAATTAATGAGCACGGCCGTTAGCAGCCCTTCCTGCACAAATCCTTGGCTGTCCAAAACTGAGATTAAATGCTAATCATTCTATCAATTAACCATTACAACAAAGCCAAACTTCTGTTAAGCATCACTTCATAGATGATTTTTTTTTCCCTTAAATTGCCTCCTTGTTTGCAAAGCCTGTTTTACAAGTGGAATGCTTAAGTCACATGAGTGAAAATGCAGCCTTATTTACCGTTCAGCAAAAGCTATCTGAGGATTTGTTTCCAAGGACCTCATGTTCTCCAGAGGTTGGGGTACTAGGAATCATTTCATTGTAAAGGACTCGGTCAAAAGTAGCCCTGTAGCTGCCAGAATGCGCCGTAGGCTCATGATAAGGTGGTAAGGGCCAGAGGTCAGGGGTCACAGATGGCTTCTGCCCCTCCACAGCACATGGTGTCCAGAACTGGGCTTGCCTTCCACCTTCCTTCCTGTACATTTCCTGGTGCCAGAAATTTGCTTTTCACTGACTTCCCCCTAATTCAAATTTGATTAGAATCTCCTTTTTGGGAACATTCAAAGTGCCAAGGTGCATTTCAGAAATGCAGGGTTGCAGAGGTGGGGTCCTGAAATCCAAAGGTGGTGGGGCCTGAGATCACTGCCCTCGCAGCAGGAAGATCCTCAGAGAGAGGCCAGCAGAGGGCATGGACAGAAGGCACTGACACCCTACCCTGGAGAGAGACAGGAAGGAGGACCTGGGGCCTCAGCTGGCTGGGTTGAGATCCTGTGGTCTTCATTCAGAGGGAAGTGAGGTGGTGACGAAAGATGAATGGCGTCACGTGGGCACCAGCAGAGGAAGTGACACAAAATGCCCCACAGCTTTGGGTTCACTGAGTGGGCAGTTGTATTTATTTATTTTATTTAATTTTTGTAGAGATGGGGTCTTGCTGTTGCCCACTGGTCTCCAGCTCTTGGCATCCCAAACTGCTGGGATTACAAGTGAGAGCCATTGCAGATAGCCAGTTTTCTTTATTTTTAATTGTTTGTGCAAAAGGTTTTGGCGAATACTGGCTCTATTCGGAGGACTCAGTACCAGTTGCCAGGGGCCTGGAGTAGGTGCTGTGGTCTCAATGTGTGTGTCCCCCCAAACCATATGTTGACACCTAACCCCCAAGGTGATGTGGTTAAGAGATGGGGCTTTAAGGAGGTGACTGGGCCGTGAGGGCTCTCCTCTCATGACAGATGAGTGCCCTTCTACGAGACTTGAAGGAGCCCTTCTGTCCCTTCCTCCACGTGAGGACCCATAGAAGGTGCCATCTCTGGGGAACAGTCCGTCACCAAACACCAAGTCTGCTGGTGCCTGGATCCTGGACTTCTCAGCCTCCAGAACTGTGTGCAATACATTTCTATTGTTTATCAATCACATGGTCAGAGGTATTTTGTTACAGCAGCACAAATGGACCAAGACACCAGGTCTCCAAATCGAAGAACTGCACAGCAGCCTCTCAGTGCTGGGCAGGGAGGCACAGGTTCCCTGCAGGTCCATATGGACGGTGTTAGACTCAGTGCTGGGTGGGGAGGCACAGGTTCCCTGTAGGTCCGCACGGATGGTGTTAGACTCGTTGCTGGGTGGGGAGGCACAGGTTCCCTGCAGGTCTGCACCAACGGTGTTAGACTCAGTGCTGTGTGGGGAGGCAGAGGTTCCCTGCAGGTCCGCATGGACGGTGTTAGACTCGGGGGACACTGGGCCCCCAGTAAGAATGATACTGGCGTGAGTGCAGCTAGTGAGGGCTGAGTTCAAGCTTTAAAGACACAAGCCCGACGGGTTCCTGCAACAGCCTGATCCCCTAGACCTTCGTGTTTCCGAGTCTCCAGAGGGGATGAACCTCACCAGACCTGCTTCGACCTCCCCTAGGCAGTGGGTGCTGCCTGGAGGTCAGGGTTGCTCGAGACTGTGGGAGACGCTGCACGTGGTGACCATAGCACCCCCATAACAAAGCAGCCCATGAGGGCAGCCTGGCTGTTCGGCAGTGTGTGCACTGAGGTCATCTCTCCTACTCTGTCTCAGGTATTTAAAGGCTGACTGTGACTCACCACGTGGATTTAATGACTCATTAAGGGGTTGCAGCCCATGCTTTTTAAAAAAGGAATCTACAAAAAAATAAAAAGTCTCCGGGACAGTAGACCAAGTGCGGATGTGGCCCCTCAAGTTCCATTTTCAGCTGCCCACATTCCTAGGATTCAGACCTGTTGGAGATTCTAATTGCACAGGGAAACCCTGTGTCGATTCAGGGGGATAATTCGGGGGTGGGTGTACCGGCCTGGAGCTCCGGGGGCTACCGGCTGAACCTACGAAAGGAAAGTCAAGCCTGTGAATCGCAGAGCCTGGACACAGAAGTTGAGGTGATGGCGTCCTGCAGATCCCTGAAATTCTATTACACGTCAGAGGGAAGGGACAGCCTCATGTGGCCCTTGGAGGGACCAAGGCCCTACCCAGAGCCTTGCACCAGGCAGCACAATCAGCGTTGGCTCCACCAACCTGCACCGTCAGGCATTCTGGAAAGAGGAGATCCGACTGACTGAGCGTCTCCAAACTTCCAAGCACTGCAAATATTACCTCATTAAAGCCCAGGGCCACGTGACTGACCTGAAGCCAGAGTCTGCACTCCTTCCGTGGGCCTGCAGGAAGCGGTGAGGTTCCTGTCACAAGAACCATTCCGTGATCAGCCGGGCAGATGCTTGCTGTGGATTCTAGGTGAGCATCAAGTACCAGGGACAATGTTTGTCTTGGATTCCACCGTCCTGCTTGAGCCCAGAACGCAGAGCCGGAGTCAGGGGCTTGCACATGGAGCGTTTCATGCCCAGGAGGCTGGGGCAAGGGCCGGGAAGGAGCGGGGAGGGAGCCAGGACCAGCGTGCTCTGCTGAGGGTCCACATCGAGGGCTGGATCCTGGACCCCACGAGCCTGGAGAATTCTCCCTCTGAGCAGTGAGGAGCCTCTGCTTGTTGTCAGCTGGAGCTGCGCCTTGGGGCATTTGCTCCCCTGGCCCTGGGGTGGTGACTGCAGGATCCCACAGGTGTCCCGAGGCCTGAGGCTCTTCTCACTGCGGAGGCCACCCTGCAGGAATTGGAGTTAGGACCCGGAGGGTGGGACCGGCTGACTCAGAGGAGCCGGCTCTCAGGTTGGCAGGAGGACGAGATGCACAATGAGACTGCAGCCTCACCTCCAGGGGCGGCCCCGCAAGCCGGAGCTGCCCTGCTGCACACTCAGCACTCGAGGCGGATTCGGAGGTGACCTAAGCCCACAGCTCTCCAAGTCTTGGGAGAATCGACAGTGGATGGCAGGTGCCTACGGACACCGAGTGGGTGCGGCCCCAGTTACGCTCAGTGCAGGGGCACCTGTGTTGTTAGCAGGTGACGTGGACGGGAAAGGCCTGTCCTGAACAATGTTCCGTGTTCAGTTAGACACTGTCCTCCTAAACAGGGGCGGAAGATGTCTCCTGGGGGTTCCAAGCGTAATTTATGGAACTCACTCCCGTGAGATAACGCAACATTTTTCACACGTGGGAGAAAGGGCTGGGATCGACTGGTGCCTGAGAGAATGCTGAGGATAAATGGGAAGCAGGATGTTCCAGGGCACCTCTGCGTCTTGCATGAGACCTTGTGAGGGCCCCGTGGTGCCCCTGACGTCACTGTCGAAGTTAAAGCCGCCCCCGCATCCGCCTCGGCCTCCCTCGGACGTCCTCCCCAGCTGGCCCTGCGAGCTCACGTGGAAGACAGCTGCTGAGAAGCAGGTGTGATGCCGGCCCATGGGAGGAGCCACATCTGGACAGTGCGTGAAGCCAGTCCAGGGGCCACACCGGGACCTGCCCTCAGCTCTGCCACGTCCTGGCCAAGTGGCCCTGGCATGCCAGCCATGGTGTCCACAGAAGCATTCATTTCTCGTGGCAAAGTGGAGGCAAAAGTCAAGTCGGCCGATGCAGGTGAGACACCTGGCTGACCTGGGGAGCTGCACCAGCCTTCCCCACATTGCACTGCTGACTGAGGGGTGCTTGGTGCCGCGGCTTCACACGGTCAGTGCACAGACACGACCGCTGGTCTGAGAAGCCGCCGCGTGCACCTGGCCCACCAAGTTGCCAGGGAGGCAAGGGTGGTGTTGGCGTGGATCACCGAAGGAGCTGGCAGCCCAGCCGTCCCCGTGACTGGATGGAATCTGCAAACCTTCCTGGGGATCCACTCTGGGATGGGCTCGGTGCCAGGGCCTAGGGTAGTTTTCAAATTGCAGGTTGTGGCTGGTATACCAGGGGTCATGGGGTCAGTACACTGGGCTCTGACTGGCAATTCCTAAAAGTAAAGTCTGAGTCTGTCCCATATAGAAAGAGCTGCATTGATTTGTAAAGCTTGTGTTGGTTTTTTATGTTCTATGCCAGTGTGCGCTGGACCGTGATAGCGCATTTCTCGCTGTGGTGCCTGCCACAGTCTGGAGGGAAAGATGAGTCCGTGCTTCTACTGTGGGGCGGTGAGCGCGGTCTATGCAGGGATGCTAAGAGCCCACGTGGGGCATGAGAGGGGCCGTAGAGGCTGGGGCAGGGGAGCCCGGGCCAGGTCCTGAGAACAAATGTGGTTATTCAGCTACTAAAGTGCAGGACTCAGCCCAAAGTCCCTGGTGACCCAAAGAGGATCATGTGAGTCTGATGCAGCTGTGGAAGGTGGGGCTCACAGCAGGCTGCTGGGGCACCATTACCGGGGGAGGGTCCTGTCCGCAGTGCATACATAGACGGCCTTTCAGAACCTGCTGTGTGGTCAGTGCGGCCATGCAGCTGCACCCCGGCCTGCTCACCTGTGCTGTGCCCAGCAAGGAAGATGCCCCAACTCAGCCCGTCCATGCACCCTCCGGAGGCTGTCAGCTGCCCGAGACCCACACTGGCTCTTGCAGGCTAGAGGAGAGTTCAATGGCCATTTGGGCCCTGTCGCCATGGAAACACCAACTTTGGGTACCAAAAGCCTGAATGTACAAATTCATGGAGTATGACCTGCCTGGTGCCAGTGGGTCTTATCGTTTTTCTGGTGCCCTCTGAACTCTTAGGTCCCGGTTCTGGCGGATTTGGCCCAGGCACCCCCAGGCGGGAGACACAACCCTGCTCCCAATGCCCAACACCTGCCCCACACACCTGAGGTACCTCCTGGGCGACCCACACCAGGACAGGCCTGGAAACTTCCAGCCACCGCCGTCTGGCACACCCAGCACCTGCAGATCCACCACCTTAAAACCCACCTCTACTGCTGCGTGCCACGGTCCCTGCGGGGCCAGGCCTGCCTGGCACGTCCACCCCGGGTCTCCCTGCCTCACCCTCTGGTGTATCCACAGTGAACAGGGGCATCTTTCCAAAATGCAGATCTGGCCGGGTGCGGCAGCTCACGCCTGTAATCCCGGCACTTTGGGAGGCCGAGGCTGGTGAATCACATGAAGTCAGGAGTTTGAGACCAGCCTGGCCAACATGGTAAAACCCCGTCTCTGCTGGGCACGGTGGCTCATGCTTGTAATCCCAGCACTTTGGGAGGCCGAGGCGGGCGGATCATGAGGTCAGGAGATCGAGACCACGGTGAAACCCTGTCTCTACTAAAAATACAAAAAATTAGCCGGGCGTGGTGGCGGGCGCCTGTAGTCCCAGCTACTCGGAGAGGCTGAGGCAGGAGAATGGCGTGAACCCGGGAGGCGGAGCTTGCAGTGAGCCGAGATTGCGCCACTGCACTCCAGCCTGGGCGACAGAGCGAGACTCCGTCTCAAAAAAAAAAAAAAAAAAAAACCTGTCTCTATTAAATATATAAAAATTAGCGGGATGTGGTGGTGCATGCCTGTAATCCCAGCTTCTTAGGAGGCCGAGGCACGAGAATTGCATGAACCCGGGAGGCAGAAGTTGCAGCGAGCCGAGGTTGCACCACTGCACTCCAGCCTGGGCAACATAGCAAGACTCTGTCTCAAAAACAAACAAAATGCAGATTGAATCCAGTCTCACCTGGTGACAGCTGTCCACGTCCCCACCCTTTCAGGACAGCGGTGGTTCCAGCCACCCAGACCCTGTCCTTCTCAACACCCCCTCATTAAGGTAGGACCCTAAAGTGAATTCCTACTTGTCCTTCAAAGCCAGCCTCCGGCATCGCCTCCTCTGGGATCTTCTCTGACTTCCCAGTCGGTTCCAGAAGCCTCTGATGGCCCCATGCAGAGAAGACTGCTCTCCTCGTCGCTGGCACACAGCAGATGCTCCGTAAGTGTCGCTGAATGACTGACTAAATGTCTCATAATATCCTTCATAAACAAGGGCCTGGTGTGGATTCATACATGGGTCTGTCAAAGTTTAATTGGTGAGACTCTGTTGTATCAGACAATGAAGGGTTAAAATATAATATTCAAAAAAGTAAAATCATGACATACAAATATAAAATGAACACACATTGATATGGTTTGGAGCTGTGTCCTCACCCAAACTTCACATCAAACTGGGATCCCCAGTGTCGGAGGCGGCCCCGTGGGAGGTGACTGGATCACGGGTGGACCCTTCGTGAAGGGTTTAACGCCCCCTTGGTGCTGTCCTGGGATGGAGTTCTCTCACGATCTGGTTGTTTAAATGTGTGTGGCCCCTTCCCCCTCTCTTTTCCTCCTCCTCCTGCCGTGCGAGACACTTGCTCCCGCTTCACCTTCCACCACGAGTTGAAGCTCCCCGAGGCCTCCTCAGGAGCAGAAGCCACCGCGCTTCCTGTACAGCCTGTGGAACCCGGAGCCAGTTCAACCTCTTTTCTTTATACATTACCTAGACTCGGCCGGGCGCTGTGGCTCACACCTGTAATCCCAGCACTTTGGGAGGCCGAGGCGGGCGGATCACGAGGTCAGGAGATCGAGACCATCCTGGCTAACACGGTGAAACCCCGTCTCTATTAAAAATACAAAAAATTAGCCAGGCGTGGTGGCGGGCGCCTGTAGTCCCAGCTACTCGGGAGGCTGAGGCAGGAGAATGGTGTGAACCTGGGAGGTGGAGCTTGCAGTGAGCTGAGATCATGCCACTGCACTCCAGCCTGGGTGACAGAGCCAGACTCCATCTCAAAAAATAATAATAATAAATTAAATAAATAAATAAATAAATAAATTACCCAGACTCAGGTATTTCTGGATAGCGATGCCAGAATGGGCTAATACACTTGTTATGTCAAAAGTTTTATTTAACTTATTAATTCATAGGGGAAGCAGGAAGATATTAAAACTGGTTCAAAGGAAAATCCACAGGTTTAGGCAATTGGGCTGAAATGAATTTGCTAATACAGTCATCGGCCGTATCCCCAACTTGAGTTGTCTGTGCTCAACCCCGGAAAACAGGTGAGTACAGCACAGTAAGATATCTTGAGAGAGAGGGAGATGCCACATTCACATACTTTTTATTACCTAGATTGTTATAATTGCTCTGTTTATGACTGGTGATTGTTAATCTCTTACTGTGCCTATTTTACAAATTAAACTTTATCAAAGGGCTGTACATATAGGACAAAACATAGTCTATCCAGGGTTCAATACTGTCCAAGGTTTCAGGCGTCCACTGGAGCGCTTGGAACGCATCCCCCAGGTCATCACCAAACCAGCCAATATCCACAGGGCCTGAAACCTCCCCTTCGGATTCTCTCTTCCGCTGGTGGAAATCAGCCGTGTCTCCACTGACGAGTGTCCTTGCACCTCTGTGGGCTCCTGTGTGTGGCCATCACCTTTCTGGTGTGCAGGGAGCTGTCTCACAGCTCCGTTAAAGATGAGGAAGGCGCCGATCACTGCAGCACCAGAGAACCTGGGGGGCTCGCCTGGCCCTCCACCGAAAGGACGCCCAGAAACCTCCTCACCCATTTTCATGTCTTTTCCACTTTTTCTTGTTGAAGGCTCAGCACAGACACTCACAGCATCACTGGGCACAACTGGGTCTGGCGGCAGAAGGCCCGGGGGGGTGCACGGCCCCCTCCTGAGGCAGGTGTGCGGCTCTGGGGAAAGGCAGAGCACAAGGCCTGGGCTCTGGCCGTGGGACCCACCCAGCAGTCTCCCCTCTGGGGCAGGGAGGGGCAGTGAGAGCATGGGGAAGGCAGGGAGGGGAGCCCAACGGTCCAACCTGGGAGGAGCCATCAGCCCCCAGCCC
The DNA here is from genome assembly GCF_009828535.3 of Hylobates moloch. Taxonomy (NCBI): domain Eukaryota; kingdom Metazoa; phylum Chordata; class Mammalia; order Primates; family Hylobatidae; genus Hylobates; species Hylobates moloch. The sequence continues at coordinate 177,316 of NW_026652290.1, read as the reverse complement.
TCAACCAGGCGTCCTGTTGGCCCTGGGCAGTGACGCTGCCCCCTCCACAGGCTACCAGGGCCATAAAGGCAGGTAGGACCCGCCCCTACTGACGCGGAACTGCACCAGCAGCCACCGAGAAACCCGTGGCCTGTACGGTATTCTGTGCCGGGGAGGGCCAGCACCCAGCCCCCAGCTGCTTCCCTGAACCCCACCGTCTGAGGCTGTGTCAAAGCTTCCCCAGTGTTTCCTGGAAGATGCTCCTCCATGGATCCCTTGCTCCCGCCTGTCTTGCTGGGCCAGGAATGCAAACCCCAATGGCTGTCCTGGGGTCGTTTCTCAGGGGGTGTGCATGGGTGTGTGCAGGGGGGTGTGCATGCACAGGTGCATGCAGGGGTGTGTGCACCGTGGCTGATGCCTCTCTCTGGGACGAAGAGCTGGCACACTGTCTGCTGTACAGCAGTGGCTTCCCAGAGCTGAGGGGCTCTCCTGTGGGCAGCCCCCTTCATGGGAAACATCTGTTTGAGCCCCTGCACATTGCCGCTGGGGAAGGGGCTTGGGATCCCACTCAAGGTGCTGACCCTCTGGTTCTGCTTTTGCTGTGAGTGATAAGATCCTGTATCTCTGACCCCAGCAGTCTGGTGCTTCCTGCCAGCACCCATGCAACAGGCAGGCTTGTTAGCCTGAAAGTAAAATCTCAGGCCCCTGCACAGTTCAGATGGCATCCAGCACAGTTGGGGCTGGGCCCTACCCTCACAACTACCAGGGCCTGGGGTACCCTGACCAACTCCTAACTCCCAGGACCTGGATCTGGGGCCATCTAGCCTGAGTTGTCCTAAGCTACGAATGGCAATGAGGCAGCCCAGCTTATGAAGCTCTGGCTCATGCACAGACACACTTCACCCCTCCGTGCCTTAGGGCTGTTCCCTGGCACCTGCCTGTCCCTTTGGCGGGAGGTCCTTCTGCTAAGTGGTCTACAGCTCTATCTCTCTAAACTGACCGCCTGTTGGGGCAGGGACAGGGTCTTCTTGTCTACTGCCAACTCCCCGTGGCTAGCAGAGTCCGGTGATCACGTGAGCCGGTTACTGCTGCAGTGCCAGGATGAGGCGGCTGGGAACATCCTAGCAGCCGCTTGAGGAGGAGATGGTCCCTTAGGATGGGGTGTGGGAGGGTCCCCAACCAAGCTCCTTGAGAAGCAAGGCCTCAGCCTCTTCACACCTGCAAGGAGGGACAGCAGGTGTGGACTCCAAGGCAGGCTCGTATCCGGGCAGTTCCAGCCCTGCTAGCACCTGGCCCACAGCCACACAGCACAGAGACCCCACACAGCAAGGTCTCCCTCCCTGCTCTCCCCCTCACCCTGGCCCCTAAAGTCCTGCTGTTTATTTGGTTGGTTCTGGAAGGAGCTCCATGGCTGTGTAGCTTTGCTGTGCACCGTGCAGGGCAGCGGCCAGCAGAGCTCGGTGCCCAGGAACTGCTGACAGCTGGAAGGAGTGCCTGAGACAGTGCCAGCGAATCGGCCCCTGCAGGAACTATTATGACTGCGCTTACACCTTCATCTAGTTAGATACAGATTCTATTACTGAAGTAACTCAAACTTTCCGAAATGCTTAAGTGAATTTCACAGGTGGGTGTGGACCTGCCAAACGCCAGGTGGACACTGCTGGTTTGGATTATCTGGTCATTTTGATCTGGGAAGTCAGGTGAGTTTCCGTCGTCCTGTTCTACGGTCAAGGCGGGGCTGCAAACCAACCGCGGCCCCTCCCCGCATCCCCGGCTCCGTCTGGCTCCACATGCCTGTGGGAGCTGCAGAGTGATCGAAATGTCGGGTAATTCCACATAAATCCACATCTGGATTTCGGGCTTCTCTTGGAACTGACCATCTGTAACTCCGGCTCACTGTCCTGCCGGCACCTGGCTGGGGCTGAGCGAGAGCTGTTCTCTCACTCTTTCCCAAGCCCTGTTGTCCCCCTGGACAAATGGGTGGAATTCTATGAAGGCCGTGAACTTAGGAGAGCTCTGGAGCTGAGAGAGGTGCCGGCCATGCTGCTGGTGCCTTTGAGAAGCTCCTGGCTGCCGTCCTTCCAGGCCCGGCCTCAGACCTGGAGCCCTGTTCACCCTGGGAGTGGCCCCACCCGTGGAGGGAGGTGCTGCCCAACACAGCACCCAGCCCTGCAGCCCCTGCACCATCTGTCCCCAGGGCAGCTGCCTCTGCAGCCAGGTCCAGGCCTGGGGAGCCGGAGAGCACCAAGCGGACGGCAGGTGAGGGGCCCGCGGGTCAGCACAGGTGGGTCAGGTCCTAGCCCGCTTGTCATACAGGTCATGAGGGACTTAGCCTGCTTTCTCCTCTGTTTAACATCTGCACCCCTGAATAGTGCAAATGCCCAGAGGGAGGGATTGGAGGCTGGGAGATCCATGGGGGATTCAGGGGGCAGCTTGGGGGACAACCGGTGCAGCCGTGCCCTGATGTCAGACACTGAGGATCCCACGAGGCCCTTGCCCAGGCGTCCAGAGAGAAGAGTCAGCTGGCGGCGAAGGCCTTGTTCTCAGGGCCGCGTGCTGCTTTTGACACCCAGTGCCGAGGTGAGCAATGTGGGATGCCTCCCGTGAGGATGCTCCAGCCCTGATCGCCGGGGCCTTCCTTCCGGGTCCCCACTGCTGCATGACACCCTTTGCTGGTGCACAAGCTTGCAGCCCCCGTGTGTGCAGGGCTGGGAGGGAGCGTGCTGGGCCCATAGGTGGCCAGGACAGTCTGCCTTGGGGCTGTGGTCTGGGGCACAGGCTGGGACTGCCCCACTGCGGAGGCTTCTGGTGGACATGGCGCAGGGAGTGGACGGGACAGGGATGGCTCCCCCCAGCCCAGCCAGTCAGCGCAGGCCTGACCTCCACTTTGAGCGGCGGCTTGGCCTCTGACCTCTCAGGGTCCCTGCTGAGCTGCGCTGATGACTCCTCATTGGCAGAGGGGAGGCTGTGGGGCCTTGGGGGCATGAGACACCTAGAAAGGGTCAGGAGGGGACCACGGGGTGGGCAGGGCTGGGAGGTGGCCCAGCAAGCAGCCTGGGGACATTCAGATGCTGGTCACTCAGGGAGCTGGCAGCCGCTCTGCCTGCCCCTCACTGGACTTGAAAGCAGTGAGAACAGACGATACCCAAAGACGCCCACAAAAGCGCTTCCTGTTGACATCAACACACTCTTAGGCCTTTCTCCTCCGCGCCCTCCAAGGCCAGCATCCCCCAGGCGACCACTGGACCACGAAAAATAAAGTCATGCCACCCAGCCCCCACTCTGCCACTCATTATTTCCCTGTTGCCTTGTGGTGGACTCAGCCATGCTTTGCTTTTTGAAATTGAGTTTGAAATCCAGATCCTGCCCCACAGGCACTGGTGCCAGAGTCGTGGCTGCTGACCAGAGCTCTGCAGAGTTTCTGCTGGAAATTAGAGTCAAAACAGAACCACTGTGGGCCAAATGTCATGCAGGGCTCTACACACACGCATGCACACACACACACACACACGTACACCGGCATGCACACATACACATGAGCGCACACACGCTCACACATGCACACCGGCGTGCACACATACACATGAGCACACACACATGCACACCGGCATGCACACATACACATGAGCATGCACACGCTTACACACGCACACCGGCATGCACACATACACATGAGCGCACACACGCTCACAATGCACACCCAAGCGTGCACACACACATGCACACAGGCATGCACAAATACACATGAGTGCACACACGCTCACAATGCACACTCGAGCACACACGCACACACGCTCACAATGCACACTCGAGCACACACACATGCACACAGGCATGCACAAATACACATGAGCGCACACATGCTCACAATGCACACTTGAGCATGCATGCACACATGCACACAGGCAAGGCACACATATGAGCATGCACGTGCTCACAATGCACACTCAAGCACGCACACACACATGCACACAGGCAGGCACATATACACATCAGCACGTACCTGCTCACAATCCACACTCAAGCATGCACAGACACACACACACACATGCATACAGGCATGCACACATACACAAGCATGCACACACTCACAATGCACACTGAAGCACGCATGCACACACGTGCACACACAGGCACACATACACATGAGCATGCACACACTGCACACTTGAGCACGCATGCACATGCACATGCGCACAGGCATACACACATACACATGAGCATGCACACGCTCACCATGCACACTTGAGCATGCATACACACACATGCACAGACGCAGGCACACATACACATGAGCACGCACACGCTCACCACGCACACTTGAGCACACAGGTGTGCACACATACACATGAGCATGCACACACACGTGCATACAGACATGCACACATGCACATGAGCATGCACACACAATGCACACTCAAGCACACACGCACATACACACACGTGCACACAGGCATGCACACATATTACATGAGCATGCACACGCTCACCATGCACACTCAAGCACACGTGTGTGCGCACACACACATGCACACATACGTGCACACATGACACCCAGGGAGTCCCAGGGAGCCCGTACCAGCCCTTGGACAGAGCCAGCAGGTCAAAGGGGAAATCCCTCTTTTCTTTTTTCTCTCAGAAACCCCAGAACAACAGACTTTGTCAATAAGCATATTCACTTTTGTAGTTAAGAAGTATGTTTTTAAATATTTTAATTAGCTCTCTAGACTCAAATAATCATCTTCTTCACCTTGTTTTCTCTGTGACACGCAAAAGGCTGGCAGGCAGGAGGCTGCTTAGAGTCAGGAGGGCTTGGGGGGAAGGTGCCATCCCCCCAACATGTTCTGGACAGGACGCCGACACCGGGTGCCCCACGGCCCTTCATGCTCCGGAGGGTAGAACAGAGCCGGAGGGTGATGAGGAAGCGGCAGATCCTGGTGGGTGCAGCCACTGCTGTGAGGGGACAGGGACAGGGCTGCTGAGGTCGAGGCAGGGAGTGGGGAGGCCGGAGTGGAAGGCCCATGCTCCAAATTACACAGGAAGCTGGAGCTTCCCTCCCACTGAGCTGGGCCATGAGCCTCCCCACAATCCTGTGGGGTTGGCACCATGACGTCGCTCTCAGATGGGGAGCTGAAGGGTTGATCGCCACCAAGTCACGCAGTTTAGCAGTGGATGCTCCTCAAGCCAACCTGCACCACCTCACTAAGCCAGCATGGGCTCCCAGTGCCCCAGGCCCACCTCCCTGTCAGCCACGCCCCGGGCCTGGCCCCCCCGAGAGGCCCCATGAGGCTGCAGTTGTTTTCTGGGTAAACTGTGTCCCACCCGTCATTCACAACAATCTCTCTCTCTGTCTCCTTCCCTGTCTTCTTCCCTCCATCTTTCCTCCCTCCCTTCCTCCTTCCTTTTTTTTCTTCCGTTTTAAGTAATTTGTTTTCTCATCATAATAGCAATACCTAGTCATTGTAGAAAAATTGGGGACTATTAAAATTCCACCGCAGAGTCGAGGGGAGACTTACCCTGGCTCCTGTCACTGTTGCCACACTGCACACAGAGATCTGTGGTTTTGTTTCTTCAGTTCATGTGACCTCATCGCTTTACTCTCTCACTGGAGTCCCTTGTGAGCCTGGTGACAACAGCCTCATGAACCCAAGCTCCTCCACGTGGGGTCGGGCTTCCCCAGCCTCCTGCCCCGACTCCTGCCGGGTTGGGCCTCCTTGCACCCCCACAAAGTGTGCAGTGCCAGCTGCTCCTCCTCCTCACCCATGCTTGAAGAGTTGCACAAGCAGGTAGGTCACCTCTTCCAGGCAGCCCTACAGGAGTGCACCCCACCAACACTGACAGCCCCCCAGACAGTGCTTAAAGACTGAAACTGCCAGCTAGGATTTGGGGAGGGGTCTGTGCCTCTGTGGGTCCTGTCTGGCTCTGGCCCAGGCTGACAAAGAGGAGCATCTATGGGGGGAGCTGGTGCGGTGCAGGGCATGGTGGGGTGCGGGGGCTGGAGGGTGTGGGGCGGGGGCGGAGGGGGCTCAGTCATCTTTCATGAGCCTGAACTGAGGCCCAGGATGCACAGTCCGCCATCCCGGGTCTGGACAGCGGGTCCCTCTGGGCCGTCTCACTTCCGCAAGCTTCAGCGGAGGCACAGCACCGTCACTGGGTTTGCAGGGACCTCCTGGCACCACTGGGGGAGTAGAGTGGAGCCGCGGCACCGGCCTGGCCACCTCTCCAGGAGAAGGCACCTGGAGTCCTCAGGTCCTTGTTGGGACAGCTGGCGCCAAGGCTGGGCCCGCACATTGCAGCAGGCAGGGTTGGGGTGGGGCGCTCAGCACCTGCCGTGTGGATGGAAGGGACCCCTCCACGTCCGAGGAGAAAGCCCACCAGCTGGCCTCGCTCCTGCCTGCCTGGAGGGGCTTCTGGAGGGGGTGTTTCCTCCACTGAGTCTAGGCAGGCATGGCTGGAGGAAGAGGGTGAAGCCAGCATCCATGGGTGATCCCGTGCACTCCAGCTTGGCCCTCCGGGAGGCACACCCAGGCCCTGCCCCACCCCTGCCTCCACTTGCTCGGGCCCCACCCTGCTGGGCCCCATCTACTGGACACTGCAGGGGTCCAGTTCTCTCTCCAAGATCTGCCAAGTCCATGTGACCTGGCCCCAGGATGCTGCCTGCATGCCCAGCCCCATTGACACCCTTCCCCAAACCCTGGAGCCTGCAGTGGGGTGTCTTAGTACACAGGTGACTTGGGAGACAGATGCCCTGACCCTGCCTGCCAATGTGCCTGCCCACTGTCCGCTGAGCTGGGCGTCGCCTGCTTCTCCTCGTTCTGGGTGGGACCGTCTGTCCAAATGGCAGTCAAGGCCTCCTTCACTATCTCAGCGTGGGCAGAGAGGGACGGACACGCAAGAGAGCTGCCCTGTGCCCCACGCGCCCTCACATCCCACGCACACTCCACAGCCAGAGCTCTCAGCCCCTCCAGCTGGGGGCAGCTCTGGGCTGCCCGGCCTCTTTTCAGGGGCAGGACAGCCGGGCTAATGACCTGCATGGGAGGCCCCACCCGACAGGCTCCTGGCGAGGGTGTCTCCTGCGGCCCCCGCCTGCCTGAGCTGAGTCATCCAGGCGCAGCGTCGATGTGGGGAGGGCCTGTCCCTGAGGCTGTCCGTGGAGACTCGCCCTGTGGACTGGAGGAGGAGGCTGAACCCCGCCCAGCTGGGCAGGTCCTGGGTGGTGACTGCGCCGTCCACGGTCCTGCCCTTCCCCACGCACTGGGCAGCCGCCCATCCTGGTCCAGGTTAGGTGCCCCAGCATCTGGACGTCCACCCTCCCCAGGACACCCAGCCCAGTGCGGTACGGGAGGAGAGAGCTCCGTCTGCCCTCAGCCTCCTGCAGCGTGGCTACTCCAGCCCATTTGGGCGGTCCCCAGTACACGGCTTAACAGATGTTGACAAGGCCTTGCCTCCTTTGGGGTGGTGCCAGGGGCAGAGGGGCACAGCAAGAACAGGGCACGGCCCCTCACACACCCACACACGCCTCCGCTGTCAGCAGGCCCCACTGGGGTCTGGGAGATGCCTTCCTGTAGCATGAAACCAAAGGCCACAGAAGCAGAGAAAAGCAAGCTCATCCTTGCAATTATAAACTTGCGAGAAAAAAGGAGCCCCAGCTGTTCAGTGAGACAGGCCGACCGATCTGAGCCCACGAGGAGCCCCACGCTGCAGAGCCCCCTCTTTCTGTTTATTCTAGAGGGTGACCATGGTGGCCCTAGGAGAAGTGCCTTCCAGAATTCAGATGCCAGTGGGGCGGGCTGCCAGGAGGGCCACTGAGCGGGGCTCTGGTCTCTGGTGCCAACCAGTGAACCCTGGGAGGGGCCACCCTGGGCCCTGCCCAGCCTGTCAGAGGGGGCCCAGCCCGGTTAGGAGCAGACAAGTGTGGGGCCCACGGGGAACAGCTGGCCAAGGGTCACAACCTCTGCAGCTCCCACATGGCTCAGGGGAAATGCACAAAACAGAGGAACAGCCCTCGGCTGCGGCCGGAGGATGCGTGGGTGCCCTGCACACTGGCCTTCAACGTTTGTGAGTTTCAGGCCTTCGGTAGTGGGTGTATGGGACACTCCCTCTCCCCCCAGGCCGTGGGGATACCGGCTCCTTTTGAGGCGTTTCTGCCGTGAGCGTCCTCCAGAATGAGTGGGCGGAGGCCCTCAGCTGATGTCCTGGGTGACCACATTGCAGTTGTTTTCTGGGTAAACTGTGTCCCACCCGTCATTCACAACAATCTGTCTCTCTGTCTCCTTCCCTGTCTTCTTCCCTCCATCTTTCCTCCCTCCCTTCCTCCTTCCTTTTTTCTTTTCTTCCTTTTTAAGTAATTATTTTGCTCATCATAACAGCAATATTATTGCTATTATTGTGTGTGGCCGGCTGGCCAGACCTTAGCACGTCATTACTAGGCTCACGGTCCTACTTCTGAGCACATCTGACGGGCCATGGCCAGGGTCCACGCAGATGTCCACCTCTGTGTACAAATCCACCTTGTACTGTAGATGGCCCCTCCTGACACCACCCTGTGGTGGCCGAGGACTCTCCTTCCCTGTGGGGTCTGAGTGCCTGAGATGGCAGAGTCACTACAGCTCATCACCCCTGGGGCCATGGTCGGTTCATGGCGGGGCAGAGGGTGAGATGCTGCCATGAGCAGCTGCTACAAACAACTGCTAGGACAGTGTGGGGTCAGCGTGCCACACAGAACTGTCTCTCACTGCTGAGCTGGCGGCTGCTGGCCTCTCTCCCCCTGGCCAACCTGGGGGCAAGCACCACCCAAGGTCACATAGCCGGGCAGCATCAGCCTGGACTTGTATCCGACTCAAGGAAACTCCCCACTCCCACTTTCCTCTGACGCACAGAGAGCAGGACATGGCAGCAAATTAGGTTAAGGAGGGGTTTGGGGAAGAATTACACACTGAAGGTTATCAGGTGGAGGCTGGCTGGCGTCCGTGGCTGTTTCGTGTAGTAATTACATGTTGCTCATTGAAGTTGCTGGATGTTGAGTTACAAGCATAGGCTCTGCATGTATCATCCAACCACAATTACGATAATTACGAGAAGGCGAAAATGGCCTGGGAGGGAAATGGGAGGCAAATGACTTGGGAGGTGGTGGTTGAGTGGGGCCGTGGGATGAGCTGTTCTCACGTGAACGACAGACTTGGACGTTCTTCAGTATTTTTCAAATGCTTAAAGAGAAAATTTCCTGGACACGTTTGGGGAAACCATGTAACGTTTTTCTGGAGGAATCCAGCTTCCCCGGGAGGAGTTGTTTCTTTAGCGAGGGGATTCAGGCGACTGGTCATCTTGGTCAGCACATTGGCCGTGAACACACATTTGAAAACCTCAAGACTGGGCAAAAAATAAAAGCATTGAAGTCCACTGGGTTGTGCCAGTGGCTCAAAGAACTCGAAGCTGTGGGGAGCACGGCGGGAGGGGTCCCCCCACCCAGCCCCACGAGGGCCCCAAGCCCTGATGATAGCCCGGTGGTGCCTTGAACAGGTGGGAATCAGCCCCCACCTGGGGACGTGACGTTGAATCCTGACATCACAAACCCTACGATGCCCTGGGAATCAAGAACGGACTTGGTAATGGACAGCGGGTAACTGAGGCTCAGAAACAGACGCCAACCCCGCCACGTGTGTGACCCAGAGCTGGGGGCTGATGTCCGAGCCGGGTCCGTCCACCACCCCACAGGGCCTGCAGGCACCCGGCACAGGAATGGCTGAGAAAGGCGTCCAGTCCCGCAGCCCCCCACCCCGGCAAATGCCCAGGTGCTGGGTCCCTGCAATGCATGCAATAAAAACTCCCGGGTCAAATACACAGAGGTGACCCTGCTGAGGTCACTCGATCCTAACAGTGGGTTGTGGTCCTCAGTCGTGGGAGGTCACGTCCTGCTTTCTGAGGCCTCAGACCCTGGTGGGGCACAGAAGGACTGTCCAGGGTGCACCCAGAACTTTTTATCACAGACGTCTGCCCAGGAGGCGTCTGAGAGCTGTTTCTCGAGGGAATGGATGGATGAGGAAGGAGAGAGGGTTGATGTAGACGTACGATTGGGCCACAGGCTCCCCTGGCCCAGGCCCCTTAGCTGCCATCTTCAAGGATGCAGAAGCATCACTGCAGGACCCGCCGGTAGGAGGAATGGGCAGGCGTGATCCTGGTGGGTTCTAGAGCTCTCCGATTCCACGGCTCAGCCTCAACGTTCCAACTCAGGTAGGAAGTATCAGAGCTTCACGCAAAGCTTCGAAGACCAGCCCCTTCCCACGAGTGGGTGGGTGGGACGATGCTGTGGCCCCTTCCTGGGTCTAACTCCGTGACATGCTCACTGGGAAGCAGCCCCTTCCCAGACATCCAGGGACAAACGAACCCAAGGCCCTTTCTTCGCAGACCCTCCCAGAGGACCACGGGGAGGGCCACACGCCACAACCAGCTGGGATCCTTTTGGTTCATAATCGGCCCCTCGGGGTCTGGAGGTACAAGGGGCAGTGGCTGGGAACACCCCCAGACAGACTTGACCACCTCAGCCTGCATCCTCTAGGAGCCTGATACCTCCTGACACCAGGAACCCCGTCTACAGGGGACATCTCACCTGTAGGTGGCCTTGCTGGGCCAGGACAGGGGTCAGCAGAGGTGCCCAGGAGCACCCAACATCTCTGGGGCATAAACCTCCTCAAGGGAACAGCTTGGGGGACCACAGCCCCAGGGTGGGAAGGACCAGGCTCCTTTCCCAAGATAGATTAGCTTCTTCCAAGAATACTGGCCAGCAAGCATTCTTACCCTAGCTTTGTTTTGTTTTGTTTTGTTTTGTTTTAATTAGCAGACTTAATGTTTTAGGTTTACAGAAACACCAAGCAGATGGTAGAGGTCCCCCACACCCCCTCTCCCTGACCCAGTTTCTCCTGTGATCACCTTCTCTCATTAGGGTGTAGGCGTGTGACAGTCAAAGAACCAATATTGATCCGTTATTATTACAAATGTCTCAAGTCTCCATCAGGATTCACTGTTGTGCTGTGTTTTCTACGGGTTTTGAAAAGTACACGTGGGTCCCATACTCACCATCGTACGATCCCAGTCTTAGGCCAGCCTGCTGGGCACAGGAGGCTGGGCATCCCGCCAGGTGGCAGATCTCTGCCCCAGCCTAGGCTGGAACCAGCTGCCTGCTGACCAGAGGTGGCCTCTCCCCTTTGGTCTAGCAGCCACCAGGGGCTCTGAGACCCTGAGCAGGTGACGGCAGGTCCTGAGTTCCCCACGTCCGCATCTATAACTCAAGAGGTCCCAGCACTGCCCCTGCCTCTTCCGTGGTGTGATGATCTGGACCCTGATAGGCCACGTGGCCCTTCAAGGGTGGACCGGGCCTGGGGGGGCTGCTGTCTTATGCTTGGTGGGCATGGAAAGCAGTTGCTGTGTACAGGTGTGAAGCCGCAGGCCCCTTTCCACAGCAGCCTGGGCACCCTGTACCTGCAGGGACGGGGGTGGGGGGAGGTGCACTCCCAGAGCAGACGGGGGTGGGTGGGGCAGTCCCCAGGCTCCGAAATGCACCTCCACCAGACCTTGAGCCTCAGGGTGATGTCACTTGATGTGCTGGGCAAGGTCCTGGCTCCAGGCTTTCCATGGGGTGGGTGCTCTAAATAGATCCTTGCAATGAAACTACCTTCAGTGGTCACCGTCATCGCCTTCCAGTTCTTCAGACCCTCACCCTTGTTCCAGCTTTCCTGGGCTGGGGGCTGGGCTCCACCTGACTTCCATCCCTGCAGACTCACAATTTTCAAAGCCCTCTCCCCACCTCCTCTGGTAGTCACAACCCAGTTATTCAGACTTGCACAGGTCGTTTGCAAGTCCTCCTGGAAGGTATCTTGGCTGGAGAAGGGGACAAGGCCAAGCTTCCCCACCGCTGGATGCTGCGCTCGGCTCTGGAGCTGACACCAGGCGTCTCGGGCAGGGCCACTGACCCGCAGCACAGAGAAGCCAGCTTTGCGATCGCAGCGGGGACGGCCTGGCGGGCCAGCTCCGCTCTCTCCTGCCTGCTGGGCCCTCGGCACCTTCTGGCTCCCCTTCTCTGGCCTGAGTCTCTAGGGCCTCCCCAGTCCGGGCGAGGGTCTCCGCTGTCCCCCCACTGGGTCAGGCACGTGGTGGCAGCGGTGACCACCTGGGGAAGGCGCCGACTCCGAGAAACACACTCGAGCAGGACGCTCCGCAGGTGATTCTGCCCCGCGGGCACGGGTGGGGGCGGGATTTGGCCAAATCTGCAGAGAGTTTAGGTTGTCAAAGCTGGGGCGGGGGTTGCTGCTGACATCCAGAGTGCGGGGCCCGGGTGCTGCTAACATCCCACTACGCGCAGGAGGGCCCCACCCCAAGAACCATCCGGCCCCGCGTATCCGGAGCGAGGAGTGGGCAGCGCTTGGCAGAGGCCCCGGCGCGGCGGCTGCACGTCCTCCGGGAGGAGGGAGCCGGGAACTCCCGAGGCACCAACTCTGCGGAACGCGGGGTGCCCGGATCGCCCCTGATCGCCGCCGGCTGGCGAGGAGCGGGGGACCCAGAACCGGCGGGGCCGGGAGCCTCCTTTACCGCTCCGCGCCGGGGCTGCCCGCAGCATGGGGCGCAGGATGGGGCCCCGGCACCGCCTCGCGGGGGTCTGCGGGGGGCGGCCGCGGCTCGCGTCGGCCACTACTTGGGGGTCTCGGGTTTCCGCCCCGCCCCCGCCTTGCACCCCCTCCCGCCCCGGACTCCGCTTTCCAGGCCGGGCTCCTCCCTCCGGACCCCGCTCGCGGCCCGGCGCGGCCCCCTCCTCCTGTAGCGCCCCCGCCCCGGCGCCCGGGCCCCCGATTCGCTGCTGACTCGGTGTCTGCGCGTCCGGCCGGGCGCCCCGGGAGGAGTTTCCGGCGTGGGGCGGGGACGGGGGCGGGGAGGGGCTGGGCGGGGCGGCGGGTGGGCCCCACCCCCCAGCTGAGCCCGGCCGGGCGGACTCGGACTCGCCAACTTCAGAGTCTCGGCGGCGGCGGCGGGCGCGGAGCTGTGCGCGCGGCTCCAGCGGCTCCAGCGGGCCGGGATGGGCGGGTGGCCGCGCGGAGGACGCGGGGGGCGCGCGACGTGACCACCCGGATTCGAAGCCCGCCCCGTCCCCGCCCGGCTCGCCGGCTCCAGGGTCTGCTCCGGGGGTCGCGGACGCGGGGCCGGGCGGCGGAGCCGGAGCCAGAGCATGCGGGGCGCGGCGCGGGCGGCCTGGGGGCGCGCGGGGCAGCCGTGGCCGCGACCCCC